>NC_080417.1:82126726-82735893 GCF_029873635.1 Malania oleifera | reverse complement strand
AATTTAGGATCAATTTATCATATGTAACATTTGAAATAAAAACACATAGATATGTGAAAGCGGAGGCTTCAAGCTACTTAGGAGGAGGCATTTATTTACAACATGTATTATTTTTTGCCCATAGTAGAGACGGTTTAAGGTGCTACTAGAATTAACAATTCAACCACAACAAATTAAGTATTCAAAACCAAGAGTCTATAGAAAAATATAAAAATTACAAAAGGAAAGAAGAATCGGACAAGAACACTAAAAAGCAAATGAAATCAAAAAGAAAGAAAACTACAAAGAATACCACCATAAAGAAGGGTAGATGCTGCATTTGTTGAAGCAAAGATCATTAGTCCTCCAATAAAAATCATTAGCCTATCATTTACTCCATTAGTGGCAAAGACTGCATAGCATTCTCCAATATTAAAGAGTGTTTAGAAAAGGAATTATGACACAATGACATGAATCATGATGCCTTCACTTTGTACACAAGGGGAACCATTGACTTCCTATTGATCACCTCTTTCATTTAATTTAATCTCCATTGTAAATTGAAATACTAAAATACATGCTCGTGTTTAACGCCAACTGCATGGCTGATGTAGTACATTGTGAATTGCTTGCTGGTAGTGGATTTAGGTTCTCGCATGCTCAAACTGATTGATATCTGCATGATGCATATTATCGTGATTTTTTTGCTTGAATCTATCAAGTTTTAATGTAGAAATTTTTTAGGATATGTTCAATTTATAGATGGCATGCTTCCAAATTTTCGCTAAATTTTGTTCATAATAAAACTATGTACAAAGAAATGTATGCATGATTAGTTAAAACTTAAAGTCATTTTAACTCGCACCTCTCATATGTTGAAATTCGTAAGAAAAGAGATGATCTTGGGCTTATAATTGAAAATCAAAAAGACTTGGCTAAGAACAACAATCTTAAGTGTACAGTGAAAGGTCAAGAACTAAATGTCATATGAAGTAAAATGCCAAATTAATTTCTGCCATTTCATGTATTCATTGAAGCTTAGACCCGTCCAAGAATGGTTACTACACATTCATACTAATCGTACATGTGAGACAAATCAATTGTTATATTTCAATTGATTATTAGTCATACTATGTTGACTAATAATCACTTGAACATGTTAATTATTTGTTTTACTTACGATTAGTAATGTTTGTATTTCAACCATTCTTGGATTGTCCAATGTGGACAGTTCAAGAAGTTGTATTTACATTGTTGTCATTGTTCACACTTTGTCAATTGTCATTATATATTTCGACCACGTCTCTACTTGTGTTCTTTGGATTCATAGTGGGGTGTCGTGACAATTTACTAATGATGGAAAACTAGAAACATGTTCACTTCCCCAATCTCGTGTACTTGGAGAGACATAGGGAGATGCTGCCGAAATTTATAACGACTATGATGAAGGAATTTGAGCGATTGATCGCAATGTAAATGCAACATTCCTGAATGGGATAGGATCCGTATCCTTTAAAGTGTGATGGTTGATTATTGGATTCATGATGCATGTGTTATAAACATTATGAGAATATAATGAACACCATTTACTTGAACATGTTATAGGGTAATTAATGAACATGGATAAGAGTTGGATGAATGCTCGGGGTAGGTTTTTGCCAGAATAGGTGAAAGAGGTACATGATTTCATAGAGTTTGCATGTCCTTGTGCAGACAAATCTAGTAGAATAAGGTTTCATTGCAAGAAATGCCAGAATATAACATTCAAACACATTGATTTGGTCCATTCACATTTATTAGACTTTGGAGTGGAGAAAAGGTACAAAACATGGGTGTTCTACGGTGAAGATTATGCAGTTCAGAGCAATGATGTTAACGATGAAGATGAGGGGGCAAATATAGTAGGTGGTGATACTTGTTCAGAAGGGGTAATTAAACTGTTAGGTGACTTGCAAAGGGGGATTGCAATGGACACGGGCGATGTGCCTATGTCGCATACTGGTGATGAATCTACTTCAACAGGTACCGTACCTTACGATGCTAGTACGTTGAATCGACTCGATAAACCATTTGCTAATCTCATGAGGGATGCACAGGTGCCCCTATATCCAAACTGTAAAAAGTTCTCAAAATTTGAGTTTCTGATAAAGTTGCTTCATGCAAGGACAATGCATGGGTTATCTCAGAACGCATCCAACATGCATTTAAGCCTTATTAAGGTAGCACTTCCTGATATTGAAACACTTCCCCAGTCTTTTTATGAGGCGAGGACATATATGCATAAATTGGGTCTCGGTTACACTCTAATATATGCGTGTAGGTATGATTGTGTACTCTTTTATGGTGAACATAAAAATGTGATCGAGTGCCCAAAATGTGGTGAACCGAGGTATATAACTAATCAGAGGAAGGGTAAAAATATCCCCAAAAAAGTTTTGCAATATTGTCCATTAATCCCATGGTTGCAATGATTGTATATGTGCAAAAAGACTGCTATAGATATGAGATGACATTAAGAGAAACATCTTCAAGGTGGAAACACCCTTAGCCATCCGGCACGCTCGAAAGCTTGGGCCGATTTTGATAAAATGCATTCATGGTTTGCTAGTGATCCTCGCAAAAACAGACTTGGCCTTACTTCAAATGGGTTCAATCCTTTCGGTAACATGAACAACCCGTATAGCATGTGGCCAGTTATGATGATGCCATACAATATGCTGCCATGACGATGTATGAAAGAACCTTTCATTTATATGTCTCTGCTCATTCCCGGACCGAGGGCACCTAGTAATGATATTGACATTTACCTGCGTCCATTAATTGATGAGTTGAAAGAATTATGGGAAAAAGGAGTGGAGACATTCGATGTGGAAATTGGGACAACATTTTGGATGCATGCTGCAGTCTTGTGGACAATTAACAATTTCCCCGCTTACGACAACCTGTCAGGTTGGAGTACAAAAGGTTACTTAGCATGCCTAGTACGTAATAAGGACGTTGGGTCTTTATCCTTGAAGCATGACCGCAAGTTATGCTTTATGTGTCATCGTCATTTTCTACGAACTGGACATCCTTGGAGGACTCGTGGCGTCAGAAGCTTCAATGGAAAACTTGAATGAAAGTCGTAGCCAAAGTGACTAAGTGGGGAAGAGATATTAAACCAGCTAAGGTTAATCGAAGATGTGAAATTTAGGAAACCATCGACCAGTAGAAAAAGAAAATGTGCTGAGTGGGAGTTGAATTGGACAAAGAGAAGCATCTTCTTCGAGTTATCATACTGGAAAGATCTTCTACTACGCCACAACTTGGATGCCCTACACATTGAGAAGAACATTTGTGAGAATTTCATTAATACATTGCATGATATAAATGCTCGCTAGGATATGGAAGATATGGGAATATGGCCTGAGTTGCACCTGTTTTGTGAAGGGGAAAAAATTCCCATGCCATCAGCTTGTTACACATTTTCGAAGGATGAGAAGAATAAATTCTTCAAATGGTTGAAATCAGTGAAGTTCCCTGATGGATATGCATCGAACATAGTTCGATGCATAAACACGAAGGAAGGGAAAATGCTAGGAATGAAAAGTCATGACTGTCACGTCCTTTTACAATGGGTTCTACCTATTTTCCTTCGTAGACACTTGGCTGAAGATGTTTGCTCGGTGCTAATTGAGCTAGAAATCTTTTTTCAACAATTGTGCTCTAAAAAATTGAGCATAAACGTACCTGAATGGTTAAAGGATGATATCGTGATCATATTATGCAAGCTGGAGAAAATATTTCCACCAGCATTCTTCGATGTGATGGTCCACCTAGCCATCCATCTACCAAGGGAGGCCATAATTGGAGGACCGGTTTAATATCGTTGGATGTATCCTACTGAGAGGTAAATTACAATGTCCTTGTATAATGGTCACGTGATTTCTTTGTTTTTATTTTTTTATTTTTTATTGTGTCTACAAGTCTATAATTCTATGTAAAATGCACAGGTTCTTGTCCACTTTGAAGGGGTACATGCACAATAAAGCACAGCCGGAAGGTTCAATCATTAAGGCATACATTGACAGTGAATGTCTTGCATTTTGCTCAATGTATCTATATGATATTGACACAATGTTCACTCGTGAGAAGCGAAATACAGATGTTCATGCTATTAATGCTGAAGATGAAAAACCCATGAGCTCTATATTTCGAGAAAATGTTCGGCCTCTCGGTGCACGAGTTTACAATTTCATTGATATGGACGACCTACAAAAGGCTCATTTTTTACGTCCTCAATAATTGTGATGAAATTGTTCCATATATCGAGTACGTGGTTCGAAACTCCTTACTTTGCATTGTATTTACATATGCATAATTATATACTTAATTGGCATTAACATTTACTACTGTTGCATATAGCGAACATAAAGTTGAACTCTTGGCCCAAAATGAACGAAGTGTTGACGAAAGACATAAGAAGGAATTTATCAATTGGTTTGGGAGTCGTGTAAGTAACAAATACTACTTGAGTAAGAAGCAATGTATGTTTTCACTATTGACGGTTTATTCCTCTAAACTCTTGTTTATTTAATAGATGAAAGTCATGTATTACAATAAGGAACAAATGACAAGTAAAAATTTGTACGCGTTGGCATGTGGCCCCAATCAACGAGTTAATTGCTACATCGGTTGCATTGTCAACAGGTTACGATTTCATACAAAGTCCCTTAAACTGCATAGAAGAACCCAAAATTGTGGGGTTGTGGTGCTAAGCACAAAAGGAGATGAAGAAATTGACTTCTTTGGTGTGCTGGACTACATTATAGAGCTTAGCCATGGAGCCAACAGACTCATCCACCTATTCAAGTATACCTGCTGGGACATCGGCGATAAAAAGACTGAGATAAACACTGACGCCTACTTTACTAGTTTCAATTTTAGCAAGACCTAGTATCAAAATGACCCTTTTGTGCTTACGACGCAGGCAGAATAAGTGTTTTACCTTAAAGACACCTAATTGAAGGGTGAATGGCATATGACCCAAAAGATTCTTCCCCAAAGTTTGTATGCTATTACAGAAGTTGCAGATGGGGAGATGAGTGCCAGTGAGACTGCATTCCAAGAATATGAGTCATCTGTCAATGTAATAGCGCAATCTGCTTTAAATGTTATCGAGGAAGGCGCAGATCATATACCATTGCATAGGGATGGTGTCATAACAGAATACGTAGGGACTGCTGGCATTACAATTGAACCTTCTATAGACATTCACTTCATCGATGATAAGGAAACTAATTTGGAAAATGAAACAAGGGTTGAGTACTGTAGTGAAGAGGAAGATACTTTAGAAAGTGAGGATGATACCGATATTGAGGACATATAGGGGGGTAAGCATGTTATGTTTGTCACTATATATCATACATGTGTAAATAACTTAAAATATATGTATTATGCATCCATCTAATATTCGTACTTCTTATATTTACTTGTCTAATAATTTGCAGATATGGCACCAGAAGGTTGACATTGGAGACTTCATTTCAGGCACACAAGTAGATCGTATGAGGATGATCCGACATCCTCAAGACTGGCGGAGCCCATCGGTCCTGATGTGGTGGCACCATTGTTTGAGCCATCAGCACCTCGGCCAGACATGGATACCACTTATGCGACTGATACGTTGGGTGAGTTGTCGACCGTGATGAGCAGTGTTGGTATGGATACGATTAATTTATTTACATTTCTACTATTGATGATAGTTATTCACGTGTATGATTATAATATTGTTCTTAATTTAACTCTACTTTCAGCATCTACATCCACAGTCAGGTTAGGCCGTGGTGTAGTAAAGAACATGTCGCTAAAGAAGCACTTGGAGAGGACAAAGCAGTGGATTCAAATCGAAAATCCTCCAGGATACACCGCTCTCCTGAACAATTGGTGCACCGCGTGGACGAGGGAGCTCAGCATTATATGCAGATAGTACGCTCCAGTCATGACCTTCAGTTGGCCACAGGTCACTCAGGAGCAGCGCATAGTTCTTTACATGTGCATTTTGGTAAGTAATCCCAAACCCTATAAAGTTCTTTTAAATTAAATGTTTTTTAACTTTTAATATACTAGCCAATTAACAACTATCTAACATTCTAATTGTATTACCAATATATGTTGGAGGAGTTCGATATGGACATCCTCGAAGATGATCATGTGAGGAGAGCGGTCGATGTCCAATTGTGCAATAAATTTAAAGCATTTTCGAGCGATGGGAGATGAAGCAGAAGCGCGGCCATATGATAAGATATCCCAAGAGGATTGAGAGGTGGTGTGTTGCCATTTCCACAACCCATGCTATTAGGTGATGTGTTTGTATTATAATCACTAATTTTTCACAATAATGTCACTAATACACTACAAAAAATCAGGGTATTAGTGACGATTTTAAAATAGTTGCTATATGTACCGTTACTACTAACTTTTAGTAACGAATTAAAAATTTCGTCACTAATAATGGAGTATTAGTAATGGATCATAACCGTCACTAAAACTCTAATACCATCACTATAAATTTAAGAACGACTCAACTCAAATTTGTCACTAATAGTAGGGTATTAGTGACGAATTACAAATTCGTCACTAATATTAGGCATTAGTGAATGATTCAAATTCATGACTAATAGTGCGGTATTAGTGACGAATTACAAATTTGTCACTAATACTAGGCATTAGTGAAGGATTTAAATTCGTCACTAATAGTAGGGTATTAGTGACGAATTACAAATTTGTCACTAATAGTAAAGCATTAGTGAAGGATTCAAAATCGTCACTAATAGTAGGGTATTTGTGACAAATTTGTAATTCATCACTAATTGTATAGTATTAGTGACGAATTTCTAATTTGTCACTAATGCCTAGTATTAATGATGAATTTGAATCCTTCACTAATAAATAAAAAAATTAAAAAACCATTAATACTAATTTTTTTTAATCATCAATTCCTATATATCTGTAATTACATTTTCGAATACATAAACTAAAACCATAATTACTACAAAATTTGTAGATCATTCAAAATTTCGAATTTAAATACAAATTCAAGTAAAATAAAGAAATAACATATGTTCATATAACAAAAAAAATTCAAAATATTCAAAATTCAAATACAAATACTAGTACAAATTAAAATTAAAATACAAAAGTTCCATTTGTTCAAATAATAATAAAAATTACAAAGAAATAGTCAAAAGTTGCATCCGACGTCGACTGTAGTGCATGCATGCATGACATCATATTGATGTTATGATAGCCACGAACCCTACAAATTAAGAGTCATTAAAAAAAAATTAGCATACAAATGGAGAGTTGCTCAGTATAATGAAGAAAAATAATTATATGATATAACAAATTCGCAAAGATTTCATAATCATGCATATTACACAATTTGTACGGTAGTAATATCAATAATGAAAAAAGTAATGTCAATATTTAAAGCTAAACACTAAGTTCACATATTTACATTGAGTTGCACACTTGAAAGGTAGCCTATAAAGTCGAAGGGATGAAAGGGTCTTTAAATAACCATGAGAAGATACACACACAATTATACTTGCAACAACTTATATATATTATGTGTAATTACCTTTTAATTTTTTGAAAGGTAAAACCGAGTGAATTCATTAATAAACAAAGCTCAATTCAGAGGCCCGAGGATACAAAAGTGTAGGAAGACCCAAAACAGGAAACCAACAAGGCAATAAAAATAGTGAGCAACCAACAAATATACCAATAATAGAAAAAGCCAGAGCAACTGAATCAG
This sequence comes from Malania oleifera, assembly GCF_029873635.1. Taxonomy (NCBI): domain Eukaryota; kingdom Viridiplantae; phylum Streptophyta; class Magnoliopsida; order Santalales; family Ximeniaceae; genus Malania; species Malania oleifera. Next base: position 82,728,116 of record NC_080417.1, on the reverse strand, counting down.
CCACGGAGAATTTGATAATGCTCATTAACCATACGTGTAATTATTATCTTAAGATCGAGACACCTTTTGTTAAAGTCTTTTAGACATGTTTAGTCATGAAAATTAGTTTATAATTTTTTTCTATGATGGTGTTTAAGACCTTTCAAATAGTTGATTAATTTTTTAGGACATGAGGTTAGTATGTCCTTCTACCCTAATCTCCAATTAAATAAATTTATGTCTAATACTTGAGTCCTCTGTTGCCCTTTTGATAAGCTTAGGTGCTTACGAGTAGGTTTTAATTATGTCTTTAAAAATTTTATTAATTCATTATTTAATTTGTATTCTTCTTAATGAGTTTGCCATCCTAAAAAATAAAACAGTTTTTGGAGAAATCAAATAAGTTGAATAGAAGGGAAAATGTGCATATGATTTAAAACAGAAGAGGGCTTAAAATAGGAGTCATGTTTCATTACATGCTCCTCATTTTAGATAGATGCATTTTGAAAAGTTTTGAAGGGAATTGAGAAAAATGAAAGGAAGTGAAAGAATAAGTTACTCATAATTTAGGAGAAAATGATAATCAAGGAAGAACAAGGATTTACTTGAAGATCAAAAGATTAGAGTTTTAAGGATGTCTCTTTGTAAGTACTTCATGTAAGCTTCAACATAAATTGAATTGAAGCTCTTATAAATAAAAAGAAACAAAGAAACACATTTTTAAAAGACCTTAAAATATGTTTTTAAATCAAAGTAACAAAGGTCTCAAATGAAAAAAAGTTTTTTCAAAGTAAATAAGGAAAAATCTGAGAGCCAAACGACTGCCCAATATAGGTAGTCGACTGCCAAATTTTAAAAGAATTAAACTTGGGAGGTAGTAGGGTCCCAGGCGACTGCCTGAACATTGTCAGGCACCTGGGTGGTCAAGCCAGGCGACTGCTTGTGTCTTGGCAGGTGACTGGCAAATTTTAAAGGAATTAAACTTTGGAGGTAGTAGGATCCCAAGTGACTGCCTGAACCTTGTTAGGCGCCTAGGTGGTCAAGCTAGGCGACTGCCTGTGTCTTGGTAGGTGACTACCAATCTTCTGGTTGTCTTGTTTTTCACTATGGTGGGCGACTGCCAGGTCATGGCAGGCGACTGCCACTCGACCAGACTTTTAAAAATTCAACAAAAAGATTTTTTAAATATATTTTTTGGGCACTACTCTTTTGGAAAACTTGATGCTTACTCCTTAACAAGGCTACCCCTCATAGTATGCATAAATAAAAAAAAGTAAGCACTCTATGTCTCAATATAAGCATATTCAAATGAAGACTTCTAGAACTTTTCGAGTTTAAAACCCTTTGAGCTTAGTTTAGATTGCATATAGCCTTGAAAATGACATTTAAACAAATTTTCAGTTATTATGAGCCATATGCTACAAGTGTATGGCAAAGCCATGAGACTCGACTCCTAAGTATCAATTTGCTACTTATGATTATTGCGAGCCAAAAATAAGTCATTTATGTTTTAAAAACTTGCTACACAGTAAACTCTAAGCTAAATTTTTAAGCCAAAAGTTGGGTGAGCATATGAAGGATGGAAAGTTAAGAATCTATGTAAACAATCTCCCCCATTTGACATCATCAAAAGGTGTGAGGAACAAGACTAATCATTTGCTTCAAAAACTCCCCCTTTTGACATTAAAAGTAGCTCAAACAAAATGAATCACTTATACTTATTATATATCAATTCAATTGAGTACTTAAGCAACCATATGAATCCTTAGTAAATTCTAGAGCATAATATTGTGCCAAATGGTGTCCATGAACCATATTTTTATGAAGCCAAATAAGTTATATATAATTTGCATCATTTTTAGGAAAGGCTCAACAATCAAGACACAATGAGTTTCATGCATATGCATCATAACACTTTTAAGACAATTTCTCCTAGGATAAAGCTTAAGTTTCCATGAATGTTCTCATGCATGCATTTATGCAATTTATATTAACGATAAAGTTCATTTACTCATTCATCATTTATCATCCTACATAATACCACTCAACCAACATACAGCGACCTAATAACAACTACTTAGTATGCAGTTTTCATTGTGACTATATCCATTCATCAATTAGCATGCAACATCCTAATGTCAACTACTCAACATGCAGTTCCCAATACATCGTTAACTTGTCAGCACACAATCAACTGCCTATTGTCATTCAATTGCCTACATATGAAAATCCAACCAGCATGCATTATCCAGTAGTCAATCATCACGCAATAATTTATCCAGCATGCAAAATATCCATGAAGCATGTATACTCCAAAATATAAACGTTATGCTACAATACTCCATAAGCAGCATAATGAAATATATGTTTTTGTATAGTAATCTTTTGTTTTTATTTCCAAGAGGTTTCATCAATGTTTCTTTGAGGAGGAAACAAAATCATAAAATACTTTTGCACAAGTACTACGTTAAGCTATAAGTACCATACATACCTTCTAATCAAAGGAGCCACTTGCATCATCTGGTCGAGATTGGTGCATCATTTCCTCAAAATACGCTTTCCTATCCATCATGGCTTGCATCTGGGCTTGAAAGGTGGGGACCGTGTCTCTCAATTGCGCGTTCTCCATTTCCACCATCTACATCTATTGAGCCATCTCCTGCTCACGATACTAGGCCTCTCGATGCCCTCGTTCCATGTCTACACGAGCCGCCACACCCATGGATGATGATGCTGTTGGGGCAATGTATCCACTTCCAAAATCTTTCACCCAGCCCCCTGCTCGTTGCCCAAGCACTTGGGAAGTGATCTCAAAATCTGTCATGTGCTGACTCGCCTCTGAAACATGTGTATCCCTCAGCTCGACCATCCATGTAATAACCCAAGGAGTTTTTTAGCATCTTATCGACAAACACAAGGGATTTGTCGATGAGGATATAAAAGGAGCTCATCGATGAGGACAGGTTTTGTCGATAAGAAAATACCGAGAGAGGTTTTTGGGGCAATCTGAAATTCATCGACGAGGGAGGAAGTTCGTCGACGAAATTCCTTAAGAACTAGTCGACGAGATGACATGTCTTGTCAATGAATCCGAGACTATAAATAGTGAGAACTCATATTTTTCAGCAAAAATTATCGTAAATCTTCCTCTCTCTCTCTCTCTCTCTCTAAAACGTCTCCCACTCCTTCTCTCTTCGATTCTGGATCCAATTCTCGCCAGATTGAAGATCTGAGGCCACCACGACGCTCCTGACAAAGTTCTCTGCAAGTCTGCTGGAGCTGATTGTTAATGGAGTTAGTTTGAAATTCATCCCAAATTCAGGGTAAGGTGTTTTATTCAGAATTTGCTTTCCCTGCAGTTATAGAAAACAAGTCTTTTTATAGTGCCATATAATACCGTAAAAATTCCAACAGGTTTAATTATGCATTATAATAAATTTTTCTCATGCCACACAATTTTAAGTATTAATATTATAATATAATCGGCATATTTTGCTGAACATAAATATATGATCACCTCCACCGTTCTCATTCAACACAAAAATATATATTTTTCAGAAGAAAAAAAAAAAGATGATCACCCTAACTCACTTTAATTTTTCCCAAATACATGTTTAATAAACTAAAAACATCCACGTACTCAAATTTAATTGGCTAAATTTTCAAAATAAATTGACATAATCTATTCCCCTTACCTTAGTCATGGAGTGGTGCCTACGACGTCCAAATGACAAAATCTCTCCGGTCAAAATATTGAGGAGTGGAGCTAGGAGCCGGAAATGATGTTCATTTTTCAATTTGGCTGAGAAATGAAGAAGAAATTTTCATAGAGAGGGAGAGAGAGAGAGAGAGAGTAGTACGGTTTTGGAGGGGTGGGGGAAATTGAACTTCAATTCAATTGAAGTCCCTGGAAATCTCTCCTGACTTCTTGATAACATATATATATATATATATATATAGGATCACTACATCCTTCTCTCCTTATAAAAATTTCGTACTCGAAATTTGCTAACCAACACTTATTACAACCTTTGGAATTGTTGAAATGATTACCCGACTCTAGAAAGAGCCGACAGCTACCCACATAGTAGCTCCATCCGAAATTTATTAATAACCCTCACTTATGGCAGAGGAATACCATGGTTACATATAAGGCTTGTGGGAGGTTACAAGTATCCGAAATAAAAACTCTCCTAAAAACCACTAATAACTTAAAACCAAATGAAGATAGATTAAAACTAAACAAACTTAACTACATGACCTACACTAAGCAAGTCTATATACAGACTAACCAAGCAATTGCCTAAACCACCACAGTTACCTGACTAGCGTTGGCCTAGTTGAATAAATGTGGGCACCTCTGACGTATTTCCTCTTTAATTTCCATGAGGCTTCCTCAATTGCATGATTATGCTAGAGTACTTTTACCAACGAGATCTTCTTGGTACGTAACTCTTGCTCCTTTTGGTCTAGAATCTGAACTGGCACATCATCATATTATAAGGTGTCACTGACTTCCAATGATTCATAGCTTTTCACATGCGAAGTATCTGGGACGTACTTTTTTAGCATAAACACGTGAAACAGGTCATAGATCCTAGATAATGTTGGGGGTAACGCTATCCTGTAAGCAACTGGACCAATCCTCTCCAGTATCTTGAATGACCCAATATACCTAGGGCTTAGCTTACCCTTCTTTCAAAATCTCATAATTTCCTTCATTGGAGCAATTCTCAAAAATATATTATCCCCTAAATCAAACTCTAGCTCTCGTCGGTGAGTATCAACATAACTCTTTTGTCGACTCTTAGCTGTTTTAATTCTTTCCCGGATGAGTTTGATTTTCTTCGAAGTCCATTGTATAATCTTGGGCCCCAAAATTTGTTGTTCACCCACCTCGTTCCAATACAACAAAGATTAGTACCTTTGACCATATAACACTTCATACGGTACCATCTCGATGCTAGCATGGTAGCCATTATTGTAAACGAACTCAACCAGTAGCAAATACTGAATCCAACTTCCTCCAAAATCCAGCACACATACCCGCAACATATCCCCCAATATCTAAATTGTTCTCTCTGATTGTCCATTAGTCTAAGGGTGAAATGTTGTGTTAAAAGTCAGCTGAGATCCCAAAGCTTTTTACAAACTTTTCCAAAACTAGGATATGAACCGTGGGTCTTGATCTGATATGATAGACACTGGTATATTGTGTAGTCTAACTATCTCTTGAACGTACAACTTTCCCAATTTATTCATGGAGTAGTTAACTTTGATCGGAACAAAATGGGCAGTTTTTGTCAGATGGTCTACAACTACCCAAATGGAATTTTGCCCATGAAGTGCTGGTGGCAACCCCATTATGAAATCCATTGAAATGTGCTCCCACTTCCACTCAAGAATGTGGTTTGATTGCAATGGCTCTGCTGGTCTTTAATGTTCAGCCTTCATTTGCTGACATGTAAGGCACTGCTCCATGAATCGGACAATTTCTCTCTTTATGTTGTTCCATCAAAAGGATCCTCACAAATCTCGATACATTTTGGTGCTCCTTGGATGCACTCTATAAAGAGAGTGATGGGCCTCTTCCAGAATGATTCTTTTAATCTCATCATCATCGAGTAAACATAATCGGGTGTGAAACCTCAAAATCCCATCATCTGAGATGTTAAAATATGGCCTTAGTCCACTCTATACCTTACTCATAATCTTCACCATCTTTCATCTATGTGGCCTTAATCTTTTCTAGTAAGGTTGGTTGGATTACAAGGTTAGCAATGAAAGCGTGATGGTTCCCTTCTACTATTTCCACACCAAATATTTCCAAATCCATCCTGATTTAATGTTGAGTTACCACTGTTGAAACTGATGCATTCAATGACTTTCGACTTAACACAAATGCTACCACATTGGCTTTCCCTGGGTGGTAGTTGATGGTACAATCATAATCATTTATCATTTCTAGCCATCTTCTTTATCTCATGTTCAGTTCCTTTTGCATGAAGAAGTCTTGAGGCTTTTATGATCTATAAAAATCTCGCACCTTTCACCATACAGGTAGTGTCTCTGGATTTTCAACGCAAATACCACTACGGCCAATTCCAAATCGTGCGTGAGATAATTTTTCTTATACTCCTTGAGTTGCCAAGAAACATATGCAATAACCTTCCCTCATTGCATCAATATGCACCTAAGCCCTTTCCGAGATACATCACTGTAAATCACAAAATCGCCTACTCCTAAAGGAATTGTTAAAACTAGCACAGTGATGAGTTGCTGCTTTAATTCCTGGAAGCTTTGCTCACATTCATCAGTCCACTCATGCTTCACATTTTTTGTTGTCAATATCGTCATAGGACCTGATAATTTAGAAAAGCCTTTTATGAATCGGAGATAATACCCAGCCAAACCTAAGAAACTCCTAACCTCATGAACATTCTTTGGTCTCGTCCAGTCCACTTCTGCCTCTATCTTACTTGAGTCCATAGAAATACCACCCCTGGATGCCATGTGCCTTAGTAATGCAACTTTATCCTGTCAAAACTCACATTTCTTGAATTTGGCATAAAACTTTCTTTCCCTTAGCACTTCGAGTACCAACCTAAAATGATTCTCTTGCTTTTTAGGACTCTTCGAATATGCCAAAATCTCATCAATAAAAACCACCACAAAAATGATCTAGGTATTTATGGAAAACCCTATTCATAAGGTCCATAAATGCAGTAGGAAAATTAGTCAGTTCGAATTGCATGACTAGGAATTCATAGTGGCCATACCTAGATCGTAATACAATCTTTGGTACATCGTCTGACTTGATTTTCACCTGATGATACCTTGATCAGAGATTGATCTTAGAGTAGACCTATGTTCCCTAGAGTTGGTCAAACAAATCATCTATACAGGGAAGTGGATACCTGTTCTTAATTGCCACCTGGTTTATTTTCCAGTAATTAATACATATTCTCATCGACCCATCTTTCTTTTTTAACAAATCAAACAGGTGCGCCTCATCACACACTGGGTCTGATGAATCCTTTATCCTGTAACTCCTGTAAGTATTTCTTCAATTCTTTCAATTCTACTAGAGCCATTCTGTATGGAGCCTTAGAGATTGTTGTTGTACTTGGAAGTAGGTCAATAGCAAACTCAACTTCATGGTCAGGAGACAACCAAGGTAAATCCTCTACGAATACATCAGAGAATTCCCTCACTATTGGGATATCCTCAAACTTTAATTCTTCCTCTGGTGTTCCTTCACACAAGCTAGATACCCATGACATCCATCCAAGAGTAGCCTTTTATCCTAAATAGCTTACAGTACTTGTAGTGAGGAGCGCACGCACAACCCAACAAATTTTTACCCTTGCTCCTCGGGAGGTCTAAACACTACCTCTTTATTGTAACAGACAATACTAGCATAATTGGAGGCTAGCCTGTCCATCCCCATAATTACATCAAATCCACGCATGTCAAACACCATTAAGTTAGTGGGTAGCATATTTTCCTAAATACAAATTGGATAGTTCTTAAGAACCTTTCTACAGGCCACCACGGTTCCTATCGGTGTGACCACAAATAAGTCTACATATAATAACTGAGTTCCCACCCCACACAATTTTACATACTCCAGAGATATGAATGAATGTGTTGCCCCTTAATCAAACAATATAAAAATTTTATTTGAAAAAATAAAGATATTACCTATCACCACATTACCATAATTTTCTGCATCTCCCGGTGTAAGAGAATAAACCCGCACTTGGGCGGTGTTCCTTTAATGGTTGCCTTGGGGTGTTTGATTGTTTCCTCAAAAGTGACTAGAAGTGGGGGCATTATTCAATGGCAAATGACAGTCTCGTGTAATATGGTCGGGTCTACCGCATTGATAATAGATAACCGTTCTACCTAACATTCCTCCAAATGCCTCACATTACACCTAGGACAAGGAGGACATGATGGATTACCCTGATGAGCTCGATTCCCCATTTCTTGTCTCTAGCCCACATTGTTACTATTTCTTCTCCATGGACCCTAACTTGTACCAACTATAAAACCAAAAGGCATGGGACTCTTTCTCTAATTCTATACCCCTGCACTTCTCTGTAGACTTGTCTTTAATACCGTTGCCTTGTCCATCAACTCCAAGAAATTCTGAACCTGAAATGCCATTACCTGCTCGTAGATCCTCGGATTTAGACCTTTCTCAAATCTCCACTCCTTCTTTGATTCATTTGGAAACATATATGGGGTGAATCAGGACAGTTCAACAAACATGGCCGCATACTGCTCAACAGTCAAGTTCCCATGGGAAAAGCTCAAAAACTCCTCCACCTTGGTATCCCTGGTGGAAGCAAGGAAGTATTGATCAAAGAAGATCTTTTTGAAATATTTCCAGGTCAGAATTATGAGTCCCGACCTCTGTTCTTTAAGCAGCTTCACTGATCTCCACCAGTGCTTGGCCTCCCCAATCATTTTTAAAGTGGCATACAGAACGCTTTGTTTATTGGTGCAGCGAAGGATTACCAGTAACTCCTCTATCTCCTAAATTCAATTTTATGCAGCAATTGGGTTGCTCCTCCCACAAAACTTGTGGGATTCATGCAGGTGAATTGCTCAATAGTATAGCCCTAGTTAGTAGGTGAGCATTTCTTTCCCCTAGAGTTCCATATAATCTCTGCCATGACCTACTGGGCTAAACCACGTAGCACTGGATTGGAATCACTGCTATCCTTGTTGGAAGACTCTATGTTGCTAGTTCCCCCAGCATTCACGTTGTTATCGCTGGGGTCCATCCTGAAGATAGGATAGAAAATAATTTTAGAATCTCAATATCGTAACACAATCGGTGCAATCATTTAACTAGGAAACTTTAAAGTGCACAACTTCAGTTTCGTTTCACAATTCAGAAAAAAACAGTCAATGGTTTTCCTGAGATCCCTAAAATTGTCAATGACTGGAGATACCGAGGGCATGATTTTTGAGAAAACCGTCCACGGTTTGTGAACGCCTTAGAAAATCATCGATGGTTTGTCCCCTGAAAGGTTCACTACATTCCTCTTTTAATATATGTTACCCACTTAAAAGAAAACAAACCTCTAATCACACACATAATCACAACATCCTGAATACTAAACTACAAATATCCTAGTGTTGTAAATTATGGCTCAATTCTTATAGTGAATGATTTTTACAAAGAAAAGAACATAATGCATCCTTTTAGGAGAAAAACAGTCGATGGTTTGTTGTGGTTTTTCTGCAACTGTTGACTATTTTAAGAAATCCAAAGAAACCTTCGATTGAGTTTTGATTCTGGCTGCGAGATAAAATCCAAGATTCCAAGTTGATTAGTGTATTCCATTCCACTATGCATCTTATTCTTGACCACCCTTACAACACCTAACCTACCCATTCCTACCCTCATCATAATTCATACCTATACTCTGGTATTATTATCCGCTAAAGTCTACAGAACCTAGTAACCTAAGCTTTGATACCACAACTGTGATGACCCTAAAAACAAATAATAATAATAGTAATAATAATAATAAAAATAAAATAAATGTAAACTCTGATACCACAATTGTGACGACCCAAAAACCTAGTGGTGTCCAAGGCACGCCTTTCCATAACTTAATTTAAAACTAGTAGCGGAAAATAATCTAAACCTCAAATACCAAAGGTACTCAATCCCCAAAAAATACATAAGTATCTTCCAGTATCAATATTACATCACATAAAACATACAACATACGTCACTAGTTTTATACAAACACTTACTTTCAACTATATAATCTAAGTCCTACCCTGAAGCTCGCTAGGCTTGGCTCCCTGAATGTCCTGAAATGGGAAAATATTTATTGGGGTAAGACACCTCTTAGTAAAACGGAATAGATTGTCATTATTGTGTGGCTAACATGAGTTTTAGTATAAGAAAAATACAACAATTAATTTAACTTTAATGAAATAGCATTTGTAAACTGTACTCACACCTATATAATTGAAAATGCATATTCTCTTCTCAAAACATACTTCGGCTCAATAAATAGCCTTGTTTACATAAATGTACATATATGCATAGAAGAACCTCCCTGACTAACATCATATATAAACCCCATGATTGGGTTGTGTGGTTTGAAGACTGGACTTAGCCTTGGCTGGGCTACCACCAAGCTAAGTCAAAAATAATATGTTTGTAGTATGATTTGCCAATCACAACCTGGTCTGGACTTCAGGAGGGTACACCACCCTTCTAATGCCAAATCGACTGTCTACAACCTACATTTTTACAACAGTGTGTCTGCACTAACAATTTCACTAGCTACGCTACCGAACTCTCAACACATCTGGTCCATCTGGGTTCTTAAACCATATAATGCAATTTACATAATAAAACAGTAACATGAATCTCCTTTCTCAACACAAAGTTCACAATCTAATTTTCTCAATATAGTGTTCTCAATATAATTTATTGACTTTATAGGTCATACCCTGTTTTGATTATGACAAATACTCTAGTATTTAATGTCTATCAAGTTTATGTGTAGGCTCATACTAGCAAGATCATATGGTGGCATGTAACGACTTGAAGAATAAAGACCCATAACATTTATGTTGTCACCTACATAATATTTAATTTGGGTTTGTAATAGTAAAATAGGAATGGTCCATAATAATTGATGTGCATCATGCATGTAGGAACTTATAAGCTCAAGACCATAGATGGACCTTAGGAATCAGGTCGACCGATGCCGAGTTTTTGGGATTAATTAAGAAGCTCAAAAAGGCCTTTTAAAAAGACTCTAGGTCCCTTCACTTTTAATGCATAATAATCAGGACCAAAATCAAATAAGAGAAGCAAGTTTGGTTGACCGAACCAACCTAATTCAAATATGCTAGTCAACCATACCACTGGGGAGGTCAACGTATTGACAATGATATGGTCGACCAAACCATATTTTAACTTCACCAACTTGGTCAACTGAATCCCCACGTGGGAACTCCCAACGCCCTGGTCGATCAAACCTTCAAGTTCAAAAGAACATGGTCAACCGTAGTTCATAGAGTTTGGTCAAACAAAGTGAATCTGGTAGACCGAACTTTGGAGAGTTCATAATCGCCTTTGGATGATCGACCGAACTGCTCGGGCTGGTCCAAATTTTACCGTGGTTAAACTGAGTTAATTTTTGCTAAACACAATTAATCTTTTCCTAAAATTCCCAGCATGTCCCCAATGGCTATAATTTACCCCTTGCCTATATATATGTCCTCATTTGTTCAATTAAGGGGGGATTAGTACTTTTGATTAAGCAAAAATTCTCTAAATTTTTCCTAAACCATTCCACATGCATAAAGCCTATACACTCTCATACTACTTCCCTTTTGCTAATCCAAGCCTTGTGAGAGTACCGAGAGAGATTAGACTCCTTTCCACTTTTTTTTTAAAACTCTCATTGTATTATTTGTTGATTGATTTTTATATTGAGAGTCAAGCATAAGTTTTTCTACTGATTTAATCTAATAAATCTTGTGTGGGGAAAACTTAGTTGCTTGTGGGTCTTCGCATTGATATTGCAAGATACCTTAGCCTATATTTTTGTGTGCAAAATTTTTACAACCTTGATCTTAAACAAATCTTGTGCTTACTACATTGAGAAAATATTTTTGAGTTTGTTTGAACATTATTACTAGCAACTTTGAAACCCTAGTTTGATATTAAGATATTCTATACTATGTTTCAGAGAAAAACTAGTTTATACACTCTTGTGCATATCTAAGAATATACATAATACTGAGTGTTGATAGCACATATACATCATTGAGCTTATAGTTCATATCTTGTTGATGTGCATTGATTGATATTGGTACAAATCTACTTGTGTTTAGAAGCAACTTTATTTGTACACAAAATTTGTATTACATTTTTTGTATTCCAGGCATGGGCCTGAAGAGGGAGACTAGCCTTGGTGAAAGTCCCGGATTGGTTTAGACCCAGTTAGGAAAGTTAGGTGCACCATCCTGGTAAGGTGCGGTTGTAGGTTGAGGTCAACCCCATTAATTGACCTGGTTGTAAAAGGTGCCGCTCCACCTGTGAAGTGAGCCTATAGTGGAATCCTTGTGCTGGTAAGCCAAGGCGGAGACACATGCAGTATTGGCCGAACCTCGATAACATATCTGGTGTCAGTTTTATTTTCTGCAATTTATTTTTTGCACCTGTATGTTTATGTATGTTTATTGTTTGAATATCTGATTGGGTTTGCAATTACATAGAAAGAGCTTAGGCTTGTGTAATACTAATATTTGATTTAACCTAAGAGAAAAGTTTAAAATTATAATTAACCGCCCTCTTGGGAATACACCAATTCTAACAATTGGTATCAGAGCGTCATGGCATTGACTTAAACATTTTTGCTAAAAGATCGAGATAACTCTCATTGGTGTGTCCTTATTCGAAGAGAGACGATCACCTTCCAATCCTCAATTATTTTTTGGTGTTGATTACACCTCTTGGAAAATTAGAATGAGCATTTTTATAAAATCAATGGATTGGATGGCCTAACTGGTGATTGTTAATGGAATTCATATGCCCTTGGATGAAAATAATATTAGGTTAATGCATGCGAATTCATATGTCATGGAATTATTATACAGTGCTTTAGATTCTAATATTTCATTTGAGTTTATGGCATATTCTAGTGCAAAGGACATTTGGGAGGAGCTTGATAAGAAATATGGAGAGGAAAAAGAAAAGGAGACCATCATTCTGAAGGATTTAAGCTCAAATGGTCCAGGGGAGGTAAATCATGCATTAATAACACCAATCAATGAAGAGGTACATGATTCACCTCCTATTTCAGTTTGTGATTTAGTTGTTGATTTGCTTATTGTTGCAAAATACCATGTGTTGAATCATCTGTTGAACTTTGTGATAATACCGCTGATGTTGAATGCAATGATTCTGACAGCATATATTGTGACATATCCCGTAGTGAATCATGTGCATATGATTTTGAAAGACTGGCACCTTATGAGAAATCACATAAGGAATCCATTAGTGCTCATAAGTTCATTATTAGGATGCATAAAAAGAAAATATTTTTGAAAAATGAAAAAAGAAGGTTGGCTAAAAAATTGGAGAAATTAAAAGATAATCATGCCACCTTAGAGGAGAAAAATATGAAGAAAATATTGAAAATAATCTGCAAGGAGGGAGAAATAGAAGATGATAAACCCTCAGGACTTAAAAAAAATATTTGAAAAGGATTCTAAATCATTTAATAAATCTCATACAAATTTTCATGCCTCATCTCGAAAACACAAGATTAGTAAGCATGGCTCTTCATGAAAATTTAAACCTTACTTTTGTTATAAAATTAAATGGCACACTCTATCCACTTGTCCATCCAAAAGTACCAAAGGCTTAGAAAAAGAAATGAAATGGATAGTCAACAAAGCAAACCCCGTAGGACCTAAGGAAAAATGGATTTAAATTAAAATTATCAAATTAGTTAATTTTCTCCTTAAACCCCAGAATTAGATTTAGGGGTTAGTAATGTCAATAGGTGTGCGAGGTGGCTTTAGTTCATAAAAGCTTAGTATACATACCCACTTCCAAATGGATAGGGCAATTGTGCCCGGTATATATTTCCCACTGCCGAACTTACACTTAAATATTAACATCTTAAGTTAAGCATACTTTGTCCATTTCACAATGATAAGGTTTAAGGTTCCGTCTAACACTATACATCATTTTTTTCCCTAAGCTTATCTTTAAACCTAAAAGCCTGGATCAAAGTTTAGTCATCATCTCCTCCATAGGAAATCTTTACCAAACCACGATCACATTCGGTAAAGTTTCTTCCCATTCCTTGATTCGTATCCTTGCTTTGAATTGGGATTATTTTTATAAGGGTACCTTCCATCCTTCAAAGAGCATTGATTCAAAAATTCATACACACTTTAATGCTCTTTGCCAAAATAGTTAGAACAATATCTTTAGATTGCTTATCCGGAAAAATGTCCTACCTATCCTAAATACTCTTTTGTACCCATTAGTGATTTAATTATCAAAGAGTATTTATTCAAACTTCCTTCATAAGCTCTCAAGTTAAAATCAAATCTATTAGAGTTTCATATACTTAAAGATGTGTTGAATGACTAAAATTATTTGCATGGGGTTTCAAATATAGATTATGAAATGAAATTTGAAAGAAACCTATGCATGATCAGTTAAACTTAAAAATCATTCTAACTCATGCCTTTCACGAATTGAGATTCATAAGTGAAACCTAAGGTGTAGTCCCAAGAGGAGGGAGGGGGGGGGGGTTAATTGGGTTATTTAAAATTTCTTTGATTCTTTTTGAGAACTCTTGTCCCTTTTCACAATCTCTTATATACTACTTGTATTTTTGTAAATGAGGCAATCCACACAGACTCCCATTTTCTTTAATCAATCCACAATCAACAAATACAATCAATTAATTTACCATTCAAACAGAACAACCACACAACAAAAATCAATTGGAATATTTAGAATCCTTGTATATGAATATACAACTCCTGCTGTAGTCTTTTGGATTTGAACATTACAATGACATCCAAACACTTTTTCAATATCCGAACTTAATTAAACCTTCAGCTAATAAGTTTTTGGATGGTAACCAATCAATGTACTTCCTTTCGATTTCTGCAAAAGATCGATTAACCAATGTACTCTCTTTCAATTTTCGCAAGCCCAAGAACAAATTAGTTTTTGGGTTTACTTAATTTCTAATACGTGTTTGCTTTATAATTAAAAGCATTGAACATTCACATAGGGTATATCGTTGCTGAAATTAAAGGAGAGTAAGGAAAGGAGAATGACACCACCACTTTTACAAGGTTCGGCTTATACCCAGCCTACGTCCTCGCCTTAGGTCAACCACCTAAGGAATTTACTATATCTTGTTCCTTCTGAGTGGAACAAAAACCTTACACAATTTACCCTCATTTTCAATAAGAGAAACCTTTCCAAGCACCAACCTGTGCTTGGTCCAACGACCCAACAAACCTTTGAATCGTTCAAAGTACAAGAAGATAGAAGTAGATCTGCATACAAAAAATACTCTCAAAAATTCAGACCAGGTTGTACAAATTCAGTTCTAAATTGTACTTCAAAACACCAAAGCTAAATAGAACATGAGAAGTTCTAAAGTTTTAGAAGTCACCGATGGTTCTTTAAAAAGAATTGAGTGCAACTCGGAATCAAGCTTTTGAGTTTTCAATTTACCAAAAACATAGAGTTTTTCTCCAGCAAAATGATGTGAGCAAAGGAACTCAAGGAGAATTTCAGCGTAAGAAGAATTTCAGCTTATTGTCTATTTGATCTCTTAGTTTTTCTTGTTTGTGTATCCTCTTTTTTTTTTTCACTACCCAAAGAAGTATTTATAGACATAACGTCCTCATTTAATTAGGTAACATTTGAAAAATCATTAAATTGTTGAGTTAATTTTGAAATTTAAAATTTTGAAAAACTTCCCATTGAGATTTGAAATCTGTTCCGAGTGGCAGTTGCCTGCCATAACCTGGCAGTCACCTGCCATGGTCAAAATTGAAAACTCAAAAGACTGGCAATCGCTTGCCAGGACATAGGTAGTCGCTTGGTGTGATCACTCAGGCGCCTATCAATTCTCAGGCAGTCACCTAGCACCCTACTGCCTCCTAAATTATTTCTTTTTAAATTGTGGTAGTCGCCTGCCTATATAAGGCAGTGGCCTGGTTCTCAGTATTTTATTTTTTTATTTCGAAAACTTTCTTCCTTTGAGGGCTTTTAATCAAAGACATATTTAGGGTCTTTCAAAAATGTGTTTCTTAGTTTGTTTTGATTTATAAGAGCTTCACATATATCTAGATAGTATTTGGCTTTGAAGTACTTACCACAGTCTTTCTAATCATGGTTTCCTTATACACTAAGTTCTTCAGCCTCCTTCAGCCTCTCGAGGTTCACTTTTGACTTTAAGAATTGTTTTGTCGTTATCCTCTTCATTTGTCATTCATTGACCTCAATATTCTGAGGAGCTTCCGCTGGATTGACATTGAACTTCAGTATATCAACCGTGAGTGTCATTTTACCTAAATCAAATCACTAAACACCATATGTTAAAGCATCCTTCATTTTGTTATCATCAAAACAATAGTGAAAAGCCCAATTAGGCCAACAATCTCCCCCTTTTTGATGATGACAAATAAGGAGCAAAATAAATTTGAATAAGCGTTGAAAAGAAAATCTCCCCTTTACAACTAGCATTATTTTACTCCCCTTTATAACAAGCATTATTTTAACAATTTGTGGATTCAAGACCGTTCATGCTCATTACTCAATTTTTCATTCTTATCATGCTCTACATGCTCAAATATGATTTTTCACTATCATGCTATCATACTCAACATGCTCAAAATTCAACATCATGTTATCATACTCAACATGCTCAAAATTCAATATCATGCTCTCAATCATGCCAAGATTGAATATCATGCTCTCAATCATGCCAAGATTGAATATCATGCTCTGAATCATGCCAAAATTTTTGCTCAAATACTACTCCCCCTTTTGACTTCAATCAAAAAGGGTAAACATTCAAATGAACATACGATCACACACTCCTCAATCATAAGCATACATGGTCAAAATCTTTTAAAAAAAAACATATTTCCTACTTAATAACTTAGATTTTCAAAATACCAATTTCAATATGGCAATTGTTCAAACATCCTCATGTAACATGCTGCATATCACTTATAATGATCCTATTTTTCAGGCAATAAGGAAAGCAATCCAAGCTAAGTGTTGTATTACACAACACATCAAAGTACATGCCCAAAACAAACTTAGATCGAGCCTTGTCCTTTTAGTTTGCTTCTCTACTATGTAGTAGACCAAGCTCTTGTCTAATGGTTATAAATCTATCTTCTGAGAGTGGTTAGTAAATATATCAACCCATTGGTCATTTGTATTGATAAATTCTAGAATGATGTCTTCTTTTTTAACATGATCTCTTAGGAAGTGGTGTCTTATGTCAATGTATTTTGTTCTTGAGTGTGAAATAGGATTTTTAGATATGTTAATCACACTCGTATTATCACACTTAATTGGTACATTTGTGTATTTTAAATTGAAATCTCTTATTTGTTGTTTCATGTAAAGGGTTTATGCACAACAGCTACCAGCTGCCACATATTTAGCCTTAGCTGTTGACAAAGCCACGAAATTTTGTTTCTTAAGAAACCAAGAAACTAAAGATCTTCCTAAGAAGTGGCAGGTGCTTGTACTTTTTCTATTTATCTTACAACTGGCATAGTCCGTATCTAAATAACTGATCATTTCAAAACCGGTGTCTTTACGATACCATGGTCATAAGTCCATTGTACCTATTAAGTATCTTAGGATTCTTTTAACAGCTATTTGGTGTGATTCCTCAGGTGCTGATTGAAAACGTGCACACATACACACACTAAACATTATATCAGGTCTACTGGTTGTTAGATATAATAAACTTCCAATCATGCCTCTATAGTGCTTTGTGTCTATGGATTTTCCCTTTTCATCTTTGTCTAGGCTGATGGTGGTACTCATAGGTGTGCCTATGGGTTTACTATTTTCCATACCAAATTTTTGTATCATATCTTTTATGTATTTGGATTGACTTATAAAAGTCCTAATCTTTGTTTGTTTAATTTGCAGTCTAAGGAAATAGTTTAACTCTCCCATCATGCTCATTTCAAAATCTTCTTGCATACATTTTGCAAACTCTTTACATAGATGTTCATTTGTAGCACCAAATATTATATCATCTACGTAGATTCGAATTAAAAGTATGTCATCTTCCTTATTTTTAATGAATAAGGTACTATCAATTTTTCCTCTTGAAAATCCCTTCTCAATTAGAAATCCACTAAGTCTTTCATACCAAGCCCTAGGGGCCCGTTTTAGTCCATATAAAGCCTTAGTTAGTCTGAATACATGGTTAGGATTTTCAGTATCCTCAAAATCAGGGGGTTGTTCAACATATACCTCTTCATTAATATACCTATTCAAGAAAGCACTTTTGACATCCATTTGGTATAATTTAAATTCTTTGTAGGAAGCATAGGCTAACAACATTCTAATAGCTTGCATTCTAGCTACGAGGGCAAAGATTTCATTATAGTCTATTCCTTCTTCTTGATTGTACCCCTTAGCTACAAGTCTAGCTTTGTTTCTAGTGATTATACCATTTTCATCCTTTTTATTTCTAAATACCCATTTAGTTCATATGATTGAATGATTTTATGGTTTGGGTACAAATTTCCATACTTGGCTTCTTTCAAATTGGTTTAATTCTTCTTGCATTACAACTATCCAAGATTCATCCTTAAGGGCTTCTTCAACATCTTTAGGTTCATTTTGGGATAGGAATGCATAATGATTGCAAAGGTTCTTTAGTGAAGATCTAGTAGTCACACCTCTAGATGGTTCACCTATAATTTGTTCTTAAGGTTGATCTTTCCTATACTTCCGTTCTCTTGGCAATTCCATATTTTCTATGAGTTCATCCTTTGACTTTTCTTTTATTTATTTCCTTTTCTTCCTTGATTTCTATCTCATGTTCCTTTTTGAACATTTCATCTTTTTCTTCATTTTTGACTTTTCTTGAAAAAAGGTTAGATTCATCAATGTCTACGTGAATTGATTCAACTATGGTAAGTGTTCTTTTCTTGTAGACTCTATAGGCTTTAATATTTGTGGAATATCCTAGGAAAATGCCTTCATCTGATTTAGCATTAAATTTTCCTAAGTTGTCTTTGTTATTTAGGACGAAACACTTACATCCAAAGACATGAAAGTAATTTATGTTAGACCTTATTCCTTTCCACAATTCATAAGGTGCCTTGTTCAGGTTTGATCTAATGAAAACCCTATTAATTATATAGTTAGTTATATTTACAGCTTCGGCTAAAAAATATTTGGGTAGGTCATTTTCATTATGTATAGTCCTTGCCATTTCTTGGAGGGTTCTATTTTTCATTTCCACAACTCCATTTTGTTGTGGGGTTCTAGGTGCTGAAAAGTTGTGATTTATGCCATGTTCATTACAAAATTTTTTAACATCTTGATTCTTAAATTCTCTTCCTTGGTCACTTCTAATATTTGATACATTATACCCTTTGTCATTTTGAATCTTCTTACATAAAGTGATTAATGAGTTGCAAGCTTCTTCTTTGTTAGCTAGGAACAACACCATTGTGTATCTTGAGTAATCATCAATGATTACGAAGGTGTATTGTTTTCCTCCTAAACTTTGGGTTCTAGTAGGACCAAACAAGTCTAAGCGTATGAGTTCTAGGGGTCTACTAGTTGATATATGATTCTTCTTTTTGAAGCTTTTCTTGATATGTTTTCCTAATTGACAAGCATCACACACTTTATCTTTAACAAATTTGGTGTTAGGCAAGCCTTTAACTAAATTCCTTTTAGAGAGCTTGGATATAAGATCCATGCTTACATGTCCTAACCTCCTATGCCAAAGCCAACTATTCTTGCTCATGGCTACTAAGCAAGTTATGTCTTGAGAGATTAAGCTATCAAGGTTTATGCAATATACATTGTTCATTCTAAGTGCAGTGAATAATGTCTTTTGATCCTTAGAATCTCAAATTATGCATTTGTCTCTCTTAAACATTATTTCAAATCCTTTGTTGCTAATGCTTTGTAAATTATGCTTTAGACCATCTACCAACAAGACATCATCTATAGTAAGTGAAGAGTCTTTACCGATTTTACCTATTCCGATGATCTTGCCTTTTGCATTGTCATTGAAGGTAACAAATCCTCCATCCTTTTGAGTAAGAGAGGTGAACATAGATTTATCTCCCGTCATATGCCTTGAACATCCGCTATCCAAGTACCATTTATCCTTGACGGTGTGGTCTTAAAGAAAACCTACAAGAAAGGACTTAAGTTGTTACTTTTGGAACCCAAACCTTCTTAACTTTCTTTAAGTCTTGTCTAGTTTTGGCATTTATCTTCCACTCATCTTTTACTTTAATGTACTTTTTCCTAAGTGGACAACTAAACATTATGTGTCCTTTATCTTTACACATGTAGCAAGTGGTGTGCTCATGAATATTTTTTGATGAAATGCTTGTATAATGTCTAGATTGATTTACAAAATATCGCATAAACAAGTTTTTCTTTCATCTGTTTGGTGCTCCATTATAACCAATTCCCTCTTTGTTGTCCTACCATCTTTTCGAAGTTATCCTTACCTTTGGTAAAGTTGTAGATGACCTTTTCTTTCTTTTGAATTTGATTTTTAAGATCATTTATTTCTTGCACTTTCTTACTATCTTCATTTACTTGAGACTTAGCTAATTCTTGAGATAAGTTTTCTACTTTCTTCTCAAGTTCTTCGATCTTTAAGTCTTTTTCTTCTTCAACAAGTTTTGAAGATTCAAGTTGATTTCTAAGTGCTTCATTAGTGTTCCTCTTCGAGACTTTGATAAATTTTTTATGTAGAAAGAGTAATTCAGCTTGATGTTCTTTGTAAAAGGGTGTACTTTCACATGAATTACTACAAGATTCATTACATGAATCTTCAGAGAGAGAATAATAAGAGTTTACCTCTTCGTTATGCACCATGAAGCACATGTTTGCTACTTCTCGATCACTTGACTCACTTTCCGATTCACTCGAGCTAGTGTCATCCCAAGTTGCCTTCATTGCAGGCTTCTTTTTCTTCTTTTCCTTCCTGAGTTGTGGGCATTCTAGTTTGATGTGTCTGACCTTTTTACAATGATAGCAAGTGGAGGATCATTTTTGTTTTTGTATTCTTTTTTATTGCTTTCTCCTTTTTCAGCTTTTAATCCATTAAATTTTCTAGCGAATTTTTTTGTTTCTTCTTAAGAATTTTCCAAGTCTTTTAGTTATGAGAGCTAAGTCCTCATCTTCTAATTCACTAGATTCATTATCTTCCTCACTTGAATTTTCTTTCAAAGCTTTTAGAGCTATGGACTTCTTATTTTTGTTTTCGGTGCTTCTTTCTTTTAACATCATTTTATAGGTTAGAAGAGATCCTATGAGTTCATCTAAGGAAGTTGTTTTAAGATTTCTTCCTTCTGTAATGGCTGTGGCTTTTGGTTCCCAAATAGGTGGAAGCGCTCTTGGAATTTTACGGATCATCTCATGGGTAGAATAAGTTTTTCCTAAGGCACTTAGGGAGTTCACCTAATGTACATGCTTGTTATACTTTCATCGGAGTTCATCCTAAATGCTTCATATTCACTGGTTAACATATTGATTGTACTTTCCCTAACATCTACCGTGCCTTCATAGGTTACTTCCAATTTATCCCAAATCTCTTTGGATGTTTTACACACCATTACTTTATTAAATTCATTTGCATCAAGTGCACAGTATAAGGTGTTTATTGCACTTGCGTTAATTTGCAACATTTTGTAATTTGAGTCATTTAGTTTTTTATCTTCTTTAGGTACTTCTTTTCCATCAACTAGCTTAGTGGGGATTAAATTTTCATTTGTGACAACATTCCATGCCTTCCAATTTATTGTTTGAAGGTAGATTCTTATTCGTTGCTTCCAAAATGATTAATTTAATCCACAAAAAATGGATGGCCTAGTTGAGGATTGACCCTCACCAAAGGGAGCTACTCCTATTTGTGCCATTTTGATCTTTATATAGCTACTTGTTAGGTTTTGCTATAATCGAACTCTGATACCAATTGAAACCTAAGGTGTAGTCCCAAGAGGGGGGATGAATTGGGTTATTTAAAATTTCTTTGATACTTTTTCAGAACTCTTGTTCCTTTTCACAATATTTAAAGGATTACTTGTATTTTTGTAAATGAGGCAATCCACACAGACTTCTATTTTTTCTAATCAATCCACAATCAACAAATACAATCAATTAATTTACCATTCAAACACAACAACCACACAACAAAAATAAATTGGAATATTTAGAATCCCTGTATATGAATATACAACTCCTGCTGTTGTCTTTTGGATTTGAACATTACAACGACATCCAAACACTTTTTCAATATTAGAACTCAATTAAACCTACAACTAATAAGTTTTTGGATGTTAACCAATCAACGTACTTCCTTTCAGTTTCTACAAAAGATTGATTAACCAACGTACTCTCTTTCAGTTTTCGCAAGCCCGAGAACAAATTAGTTTTTGGGTTTACTTAATTTCTAATACGTGTTTGCTTTATAATTAAAAGTATTAAACATTCACACAGGGTATATTGTTGCTGAAAGTAAAAGAGAGTAAGGAAAGGAGAGTGACTCCACCACTTTTACGAGGTTCGACTTATACCCAACCTACGTCCTCGCCTTAGGTTAACCACCTAAGGAATTTACTATATCTTGTTCCTTTCGGGTGGAACAAAAATGTTACACAATTTACTTTTTTTTTTTTTTTACGAAGAGAAACTTCTCCAAGCACCGACCTGTGCTTAGTCCAATGATCCAAAAAAACTTTGAATCGTTCGAAATACAAGAAGATAGAAGTAGATTTGCGTACAAAAAAATCCTCTCAAAAATTCAGAGCAGGTTGTACAAATTCAATTCTAAATTGTACTTCAAAACACAAAAGCTAAATAGAACATGAGAAACTCTAAAGTTTTAAAGCTCATCGATGGTTCTTTAAAAAGAATTGAGTGCAACTCCGAACCAAGATTTTGATTTTTCAATCCACCAAAAACATAGAGTTTTTCTCCAGCAAAATAATGTGAGCAAAGGAATTGAAGGAGAATTTCAGCGCAGGAAGAATTTCAGCTTATTGTCTGTTTGATCTCTTAGACTTATCTTGTTTGTGTATCCTCTCTTTTTTTCATTACCCAAAGGGGTATTTATAGACACAACGTCTTCATTTAATTAAGGAGCATTTGAAAAATCATTAAATTATTGAGTTAATTTTGAAATTCAAAATTTTGAAAAACTTCCCGTTGAGATCTGAAATCTATTCCGAGTGGCAGTTGCCTACCAGGTTTAAAATTGAAAACCTAGAAGACTGGAAATCACCTTCCAAGACACAGGCAGTCACCTGGCTTGACCATTCAGGTGCTTGTCAGTGTTCGGGCAGTCGCCTGACACCCTATTGCCTCCTAAATTATTTCTTTTTAAATTGTGGAAGTCGCTTGCCTATATAGGGCAGTCGTCTGGCTCTCAGTATTTTCCTTTTTTACTTTGAAAACTTTATTCCTTTGAGGCCTTTTAATCAAATATATATTTTAGGGTCTTTCAAAAATGTGTTTCTTAGTTTGTTTTGATTTATAAGAGCTTCACATATATCTAGATAGTATTTGGCTTTAAAGTACTTACAACAGTACTTCTAATCATGGTTTCCTTATACACTAAGTTCTTCAGTCTCCTTTAGCCTTTCGAGGTTCACTTTTGACTTTAAGAATTGTTTGGCCTTTATCCTCATCATTTGTCCTTCATTGACCTCAATATTCTGAGGAGCTTCCGCTGGATTGACATTGAACTTCAACATATCAACCACGAGTGTCTTTTTACCTAAATCAAATCACTCAATACCATATGTTAAAGCATCCATCATTTTGTTATCATCAAAACAAGATTGAAAAGCTCAATTAGGCCAACAACAAGAAAAAACGCAAAGTAGGCTTATGATCCTGAAAAATATTGATTATGATATTTTGGTCCAGTAAACCTAAAGAATTCATTGTCAATATTAAACCATTGAAAATCTTAAGAACCTCTGCTAAATATTTAGAGATGAAAACGACATAAATGGATAAGTGCATAACTCAGGGGGGGCGTTATTCTTTATAATTTAATGATTCCTTTAAATGTTCTCATTTTGTGTACGTATGCCTTTATGAAAACAACACTTTAGCCTACTATCCATGGTGTATTGAATGCTTAAATTTTTTTTATGGATGGTAATTATATTTTTATCTTGACTATAGCATGAACTCCTTGGGTTATTCTAAACTACTATTGTGTTACTACCTGTTTGCATGCTTAGTATGGAATGCCTCCTGCATGGCCAATGCAGTTGATGTGAATTACATGCTGGTCGTGGAATTTAGGTTGTTGCGTGCCTTATATCAACTATCTATTGAAAATAACCATCTATCAGGCACAAGTTTTATGGGAAAATGTTCGATTTACTGACGGCATGCTGCTAAAATTTCGATAGAAATTTTCTCTAAAGTAAAACCTTATAAATAGATGATTATAATAAAATTAATGTTAAAATATTTTTGAAAAAATGAGTGAAAACTAAATGAAAATTTAACTTCATCCTGACATAATCATCGAATATTTAGAGGAACTAAGTTCCTTCCTTATAGAAAGAACATACAGGACCCACATGCATCATTTTCGTTTCTTTTGAAATATTGAGGCTTTTCAGAGAACCCTGAACATCATATCCAGTGCTTAAAGGTCTATGAATAAAAATGGATTGTTCTAGGTTATGAGTATCATTTCATGCCTTAATATATATTTTTTGATGCATGTGTGACCTATAGAGAGGATTATACTGGTCGCATAGTAAAATGAATAAATCTTAATCGAGTATACTCATTTTTAAAGACTTAAATATAAAGGCTTATACTGCGTGGCATGTTAATTGAAATTAGTCTTTAACTAGTATAAGTAGTTTATTTCATCTAAGCAATAATTCAAATCGATAGGGGGAGCATCCAAAATTAAAATGACTATCATATTATACTCACAAACTTTTTAGCTTTGATCTGTTATTGAATCAAGTGTGGCATATGCTTGAATGAAATGTTTTATTTAAAATCATAATTCGAAACATGTTGATTTGCCATAGTCATTTGATTTGAAATATGATCTTGCATGTGATTGTTAAATTTTTAGGATCATTATGGTTGGGGTTTTCTGGTTATATTTTAGTATGTGCTTAATTGACAAATCAGAAAATCTGTGCTTGCTTGCTTTAAATTAAAATTTTCTTAGCAAGCACACCCCCAGTGTCTTTTTGCAAACATCAAAGGAGGATATATATATATATATATATATATATATATATATATATATATATTTTTATTTATTTACATATGCTTTATAGTAAGAATTAATTTCAAAACTAAAACTCTTTATCTCTTGCCTTATTATTACTATATACATATATAAATATATATATATATATATTTTTTTAAATTGCATAATTGGTTTGATAACTTCACCTAAAAATGAATGCGAACTAGTTCGATCATGTTTATGCTCAAACCTATATATATGCCGCATGACTTCAAATTCAAATTTTCTGTGAGTCTTATGAAATACTTAAATTGTAATGGTTTGAGAATATTTTGGGTTTAACTATGTTTTTCATGTCATTTAAATCTTTTAATAACTAGTTATGTTATTTCTGTGCTTACTTGCTTTATACTTTATGAGTTTGTTTGTGTTTTTGCAATGCATGACTATCATATCTCTTGCATGTTGATAATTATAATGATGTTTCCCATTTTGATCCATATTGGACTGCTTGAGTTTGTTATTGTGGATAAATTATAAATTTGGACTTAATCAGGTCATTTTATACAGATTGTGTTAGGAAATGTTCTATTTTCAAACAACATGTTGCCAAAGTTTTTAAATTCTTCCCAATTATTTCTTGTGTTCACATGATTCATACTCAATGCCTTGCCTGTATGTTTTAAATTTATGACCCTTTTTTCTGTTGCCAAAAGGGAGAGAACTTAGGCAAAATTGGGTTCCTTGGGAAAATGTCTAGACTTTAATTAATTTACATTTCCCTTATGCATAGTTTCAGGGGCAGCCTTTCTTGGTTGTACCTATTTTTGTATAAGGTATTTGTCATCATCAAAAAGGGGGAGATTGTTGACCTTATGGGTCATAACCTATTTTGATTATGACAAATACTCTGGTATTTAATGTCTATCAAGTTTGTGTGTAGGTTCATACTAGCAAGATCATATGGTGGCATGTAACGATTTGAAGATTAAAGACCCAAAACATTTATGTTGTAATCTACATTAGGTTTAATTCGAGTGTGTAATAATAAAATAGGAATGGTCTGTAATAATTTGTTGACTTTGGTGTATTCCCAAGAGGGGGGGGTGAATTGGGTATTTAAAATTTCCTAGGTTGATTTCAATTTCACAAGCAATAATACACAACCTAGGGTCTATCTTTGGAATCCCAAATGCATAGATAAATAAAATGTGTGGAAATTAAATAATGAGTAACATTCATAATATAACATACATGTGTAAGAATGTAAATTGCGAAAATGTAAAGTACACACACAATATGTTATCGGGGTTTGACCAACGGTGCCTACATCCCTGCCTTTAGCTCGCAAACCTAAGGATTCCACTAATGCTCACTTAACGGGTGGAACAACACCATTTATAACCAGGTTAATTCACAGGGCTGACCTCAACCTACAACCACACCTTACTAGGGTGGTGCTTCTAGCTTTCCTAACCGGGTTTAAGTCAATCTGGGACTATTCAACATGGCTAGTCTCCCTTTTCAAGCCCATGCCTAGAATACAACAAATGTAATACAAATTTTGCGTACAAATAAAGTGCTTCTCAACTAAGTAGACTATGTACCAGTATCAATCATTCAATGCACATCAATAATATTGGAACTATAAGCTCAGTGCAATATGTGTATTCACACTCAATCTAATGTCAATAAGCAAGCGATAGCAGGAGTGTGTTCTCAATCTATTCTTTGAAACAATATATCAATATATCTAAATCACAAGTGGTGTTTCAAAGATTTCTAAATAGAGTAATCAAAATCTCTCAAAATGATTTTCTCAAAAGTTATAGCACAGGAGATTTTAGAGAAAAAGCTTGTCAAATGATTTTTGCAAAAACACAATACAAGACAAGATTAATAAGTCTTGCAACAATGGTGTAAAGACTCACTAGCTAAAAGTTTTCCCCACTCAATGAGTTTATTAGTTAAAGCGGGGGAGAAAGACTTTGGCTAAAAACTCTCAATCAAAAATCAACAAACAATTTAAACTAATGAGAGTTATAGCATTGTAGGATCTCTCAAGATATACTCACTCAAAATGATTTTACAAAGGAATAATAAGAGGAGGAGTGTTTTGGCTTCGTATGGGAAGACAGAACTCTCAAAAATTCAGAAGAAATTTCCCTAATTAAATTCCCTAATCCACTCCAATTTTTTGCAAATGATCACATATATATAGCCTTACTAAAAAATATAACTGTTAGGACACAAAGGGTATTATTAAATTTGTTTAATGAATTTTAAAACCAATTTACCCTTAATTAACTCGAGTTACAGCGGTTAAAAATTTTGTAACCTGAGAGATTCGGTTGACCAGATTTGAGGTTTGATTGACCATCTCAATGAGTTCAGTCGACTGGGGCATTTTTGAACTATAGGTTCGGTAGACCGTCCGAAGGCAATTTTGAACATTCCGAGGTTCGGTCGACCAGAAAAAGTTTGGTTGACTGAACTTCATACACTTTGGTCAACCGAGTTCATTTGAACCTGGAGGTTTGGTTGACCAGGGCGTTAGGACTTCCCAAGTGTTTGTTCGGTCGACTAGGGTGTTGGTATACATTTTAGGTGGGTCGACCGAGTGGTCAATAGTTTGACCTTGGGAAGGTTCAATCGACCGAAGAACTCTGTGCATTGGAGTTTGGTCAACCGAATATGCCAACACTTAGCATTTCAGCCCTATTCTTCCTATGAAGTGTCCCTATTCATATGATAATAAATTATAAGATTATGGGGGACATTCTCATGCAATATTGTGGATCTTATAGTCAATCTAAGGCCTTTGAGAGCCAACCAAAAAAATTCGGCGTCGATTAACCGAAGGTCGACCAAAGGGTGATCCCTAAGGTCCATTTATGGTCTTGAGCTTACAATCCTTACCATGCATGTCATGCATTAATTATTACTAACTGATAGATTATTATTACATACCTGAATAAAAATACAACTTAAAATAAACAAAGGCTTCATGCTTTGCTCCTCGTCAATTCCATGGGCTTCGCCGAAAGATGTGCTCATTTAAGTGTGTCTCGGCTTCCATCTCTCATCTATTAACCATTTTTAGAAAATGCACTTGTTCATACATTTAACACACTTATGAGATATTGTGGTTTTTCATAATCAAAATAGGATACGGACTCAAAAAGCCAACATAATTGATGTGCATCATGCATGTAGGAACTAATAAGCTCAATACCATAGATGGACCAAAAAGACCGACATCAGGTTTTTGGGCTTAATTAAGAGGCTCAAAAAGGCCTTAGAAAAGACCCTAAGTCCATTCACTTTTAATGCATAATAATTAGGACCAAAATCATATAAGAGAAGCAAGTTCAGTAGACCAAACTAGCCTAGTTCAAATATGCTGGTCGACCGAACCGCTGGGGAGGTCAACGTGTCGACCATGATACGGTCAACCGAACCATTTTTTTTACTTCACCAACTTGGTCGACCGAATCCTCACGTGGGAACTCCCAATGCCCTAGCCAATTGAACCTCCAAGTTCAAAAGAACTTGGTTGACCGAAGTTCATAGAGTTCGGTCAACCGAACTAAATCTGGTCGACCGAACCTTTGAGAGTTCAAAATTGCCTTTGGACGGTCGACCGAACCTGCAATTCAAAAATTTCTTGGTCGACCGAACTTGGCAACCCAGTTGACCAAACCATAAAAATGGTCGATTGAACCTCTTGGGTTGGTACAAATTTTACCGTGGTTAAACTAGGTTAATTTTTGCTAAACATAATTAATCTTTTCCCAAAATTCCCAGCATGTCCCCAATGGCTATAATTTACCCCTTGCTTATATATATGTCCTTACATGTTCAATTAAAGGGGGATTAGTGCTTTTGATTAAGAAAAAATGCTTTAAATTTTTCCTATACCATTCCCCAAGCATAAAGCCTATACACTCTTATACTACTTCCCTTTCGCTAATCCAAGCCTTGTGAGAGTACCTAGAGAGATTATACACCATTTCACTTGGCTTAAAACTCTCATTGTATTATTTGTTGATTGATTTTGATATTGAGAGTCAAGCATAAATTTTCTCATTGATTTAATCTAATAAATCTTGTGTGGGGAAAACTTAGTGGCTTGTGGGTCTTTCATTGATATTGCAAGATACTTTAGCCCATATTTTTGTGTGCAAAAATATTTTAGAAGCTTGATTTCAAACAACTTTTGTGTTTACTACATTGAAAAAATATTTTTTAGTTTGTTTGAACATTATTTGAAAACTAAGGTATAGTCCCAAAGGGGGGGGGGTGAATTGGGTTTTAAAATTTCTTTTAATTCTCTTCAAGAATCCTTAACCTCTTTTAAATATTTTTTAAATGAATTCTTGTTTTCTTGTTGTTTTATCAAATACACAATAAATATTTAAAACAAAATTCAATCCACAACCACAAAACAAATAACCAAAACAAGGTTCAATCAAACAACCAATTGATTTTCCAAGTACAAGTTAACTGCAGCACTATTTAGATTGATGAAAGCTTGCAAGATTCAGCACTCTTTGGAATATAAACACATTCCAATCAATATCAAACTTTAAACCATTCAACCACAATATATTTAATCAATATATTAGATTCAAATTTCAGCTTTTGTTGTCAGCCCTGGGTATATAAATTTGAATCAAGCCCCATATATATGAATTTTTTTTTTTCAATGCAAACCACAACTCAAATCCCAAACAACTCAGAATTTGAATAAACTCTTAGTTAATTTTTCTTTAGGTGTTAACCAACCAACATACTTCCTTTTGAGGTTTCCACAAAAGTTTGATCAACCAAAGTATTCCCTTTCGGTTTCCACAATCCCCAATCAAAATTGAACCTTAAGTTTATTTAACTTCCAAATTACGTAGTTTGTATGATTACCAATTAAACCATCCACACAATTTAAATGTGATGAAAATAAAGAGTAAGGGAAAGAGAGAGTGAGACCGGGATTTTTATAAGGTTCGGCTTATACCCAGCTTACGTCCTCGCCTTTGTCAAACCACCAAAGGATTCACTAAACCTGTTCCTTTATCGGGTGGACAAAAACCTTTACACACTCCCTCCATAGGCTAGAGCCCGCCTCTCCAAATGATGTACCCTCGTTCGGTCACTCCTTCAATTAAGTTAGAGCCTGCCTCTCTAAGCGATATCCCCTCGCTTAGCCAATGATCCAAATAACCTTGAACCATCAATATATACAAGATATAAATCATATAGATGTGTAAAAAGAATTCTAACAGAAAGAGCTAATTAGTACAAGTTGAATCTATATACTTCAATCAAATTCACAATATGGAAATATGAAGCTCAAGAAGATATCACCGTAAGCCTTCTTTCTAGGTTAAAAGAATTAAGAGTAGACTCAGAATTTTCTTAATAAATTCATAGCAAATCTCAGTATTGAAACTTGGAAATTGATTGCACAAGGGAGCTTTGAGAGAATTAGGAGATTTGAGAGCAAGAAAGCTTGTTTGCTATATTTTCTTGGTGTATTTAATCCTTAGCCTTGGGAGGTTATTTATAGATGATAAATCAAGTCTATTTTGTGTTCTGAAAGTGGCTTGGAGTGTTTCCTATGTTGATAGAAAGTTTGGAGCACAAGAAATAAAAGTTAGAATTTAAAAACTTTTAAGAAATATGTCCGTTAACAGTGTTCAGACGTATGAACTTTCTAGTTTAGTCATCTAAGGTGATTCTGCATCTTTATAAAATCTTCAGAAAAATCTTCAGAAGACTAAACATAATCTTCAGTCGTCTAAAGTGGCTCTGTCTGCTGTTCAGTCATTTGAAGTTCTGCCGTGAACAATGTTCAGTTTGCTGACAGCTTTGACCCCGTTTCAGTAGTTTGGTCATACCTTTTTATGTACAACTCCAAATTTGTTGTTCTTGGTGTCAAACAAAAGATAGGAAAAAATAATACAACTTTCATGATGTACAAATTTTAAAATAAGGAGATCTTGATTGAGAAAAATGCACCTCAATGTGGATGTATAAAAAATGACAGCAATTGGGAAATGCTCTTTTTGGTGCTTTTCATTCAAAATAATTTTAATCCTTTTTGAAATATTTTTTGACCTTATAAAAATATTTTCCAATTATTTTAAAAGGTATCTAAGTCTAAGAAGTTAACCTAAGAGTTTCATGTATCCATATTGAAAATTTTTGAAGTACTTACATAAAACTTCCTTAAGATTCCTTCAACTCTTGAAGTCTTCGTGTATGTCCTTGCTTTGAGTCCATCTTTTCTTCAAGCTTTCAATGTACTTTAGGCTTTTAGCAAGTGCACTTTAGTATGCATGCTCTCATAATCTTCAAGCTTTATTTAAATTATCTTTAAACCCATGCTTTGACTTTTTTAAGCTTCATTTGATCCTTGTGAGCACTTTGACCTTACTTTCACATATGTGATCCTTGTGAGTTCTGAAATATCACCACTCAACCAAAAAATGTTAAGTTCCACTTATTTGTTAGCATCAAAACAAGATTTTAAGTTTCATTTGATCCTTGCGAGCGCTTTTGACCTTGCTTTCACATATGTGATCCTTATGAGTTCTAAAATATCACCACTCAACCAAAAAAATGTTAAGTTCCACTTGTTTGTTAGCATCAAAACAAGATTTTAAGCCTTGTAAGGCAAAAAATCTCCCCCTTTTTTATGATGACAAACAAAGAGTAAAAATTTAATTAAGCTGTCTTAAAAAGGCTCCCCCTTTCAATGAGCATCATCTTAACCATTTTTACAATCTCAAAGTCATTTTCAAAAATATTTTCACGTATCATGCTCATACATCAAAATCACATTATTCAATATCAATATCAATCAATATCAAGTACTTAACCTCCTTTTGATATATATATATATATATATATCATGCTCAATAAATTTTTAATATCATGCTCAATTTTTGCTGCCCAAAATTTCTCCCCCTTTTGACACCAATCAAAAAGAGTAAGAATTTAAGTACTAAGGCTATGAGCAACCATAAAAATTATAGTACTTTAAACATCAGCCTGCATAATAATTCATGATACCAATTATTTATTCCATGATTCCAATTTAATAATTAGGGAAGAAACAAGCAATAAGTCATAATACTCTCCTTGAATTTAATACATTCAAATTTGATACTAATTATGCTTTTAAGTTTATTATCCATGCTTCATATATTGATTCATATCCTGCATGTTCTCATGAAAACAATCATCAAATACCAATATCATGTTATCATCAATATCATAACATACTCATGAGTTCAATTATGCTTATCATTCTTAAATATCAATTTGTGATACCAATTGAACCTTTTAAACTATGATACCAATTAAATTTTTTTAAAATGTGATACCAAAAATACTTTATAGATACCAAAGCTAATATCACATCATGCATAGTTCATGGATTTCACTAATATCATTCATAGCTCATGGATACCAATATAAAGAGCAGCACAAGGCAAATTTATCCACTTGATTTATTATTAGCATGCATAGTCAAAAATTAATTTTATATCAAGATTCATGCTCATGCTCAATAATCTCAAACTCAAACTCCATACTTCTTATATCAAGATTTAGCTTCATAATCATGCTCAAGTTTGCAATATAATGAGCCATTATTAATATGAATCAAATCATGATCATACATGTAGTATATATAGCAAATTAGCACAACATGTATTTCATTTTCATTTGCTTTGTTATATTGCTCAAGTTTTCTTCAAGTGTCTCTCATTCTTAAAATGTTTCTTATCAAAATATTCATGTAATATGCTTAATTTTTGCTTTCATATGAATTTTCTTTCCAAATTTTAAAACTCTCTATTTTAAGCTTGTATGAATCATTCTATGATTTTGGCTAACAATGTTATTCATGTTTTTATTTGTTCTAATAAATTATTTGAGATTTTTAAGGCCTTTTTATCTAGGTACCCATACTTTCTTGGGTCTAGAAGGTTTCATAAGACTTGATTTTTCTTTTACTCTCCATATTTGTTTTGTTTTTACACCTTTCCTTTTAAATGGACATTCATACTTTATTGGCCCCTTTTTCTTACATTGATAGTATATGGTGTTAGTGAAGGCATTAGAAGATGTGCTAGCATAATCTTTGGATGCTTTTGAAAAATAGCCCATGTAAAGATTTTGTTGGCCTTACAAGGCTTAAAATCTTGTTATATTGTTTTGACGCTAACAAACAAGTGGAATTTAACATATTTGTGTGAGTAATGTTATTTCAAGGCTCACATATGAGAAAGTAAGGTCAAAGTGCTCACAAGAATCAAATGAAACTTAATGAGTCAAAGCATGGATTTAAAGATGATATATTAAACCTTGAAGATTATGAGGACATGAATGAGTTGTTGAAAGTCAAGGAATATTAAAGTCAAAAGAGCAAAAGAAAGGCAAAGTGAAAAAGCTCAAAGAATATGGAAACTTGAAGAAAATATGGACTCAATCCAAGGACAAAGCATGAAGACTTAAGAACCTAGAATGTTAATGTCTTAGAAGTCTCATGTAAGTGCTTTAATGTTTAAAATATCATTTGAAATATTATGAAGCTCTTAGGTTAACTTCTTGGACCTAGATACCTTTTAAAATACTTGGAAATATTTTTATAAGGTCAAAAATTATTTTAAAAAGGTTGGAATTATTTTTGGAATGAAAATCACCAAAAAGATTTTTTCCAAATGCTGTTAGTTTTTATACATCCGAATTGAGATGAATTTTTTCTTTATCAAAAACTCCTTATTTTAAAATGTGTTCAACATGAAAGTTGTAGGATTTTTCTCTTAGATTTCTTTTTACACCATGAAAATTTAATTTGGAGTTATACAGAAAAAGTTATGGCCAAAACACTGAAGTGGGGTCACAGCGGTCAACTAACCAAACACTGTTCACAGGAGGCACTTCAGCTGACTGAACAACACATAGAACTACTTCAGATGACCAAAGTGTAACTTCAAACATCTGAAGATTTTTTGCTGAATTTTTTGAAGAGGCAGAACCACTTAAGATGACTGAACCCGAGACTTCAGTCATCTGAACACTATTAACAGGCAGAAATTTCAAAAAATTTATTTTTTAAATATTATTTGCTTGGGCTCCAAACTTTCTATAAATACATGGTTTTGCAAATCAAAACAAACCAAGAATTGAAAAATTTGTTTGTGAAGCTGAAAGCACTCTTGTTCTTACAAGTTCTCTTGCTCACTCATTGCAAAACTCTTTTGCTAAGATATTCTGAAGTGTTAATCCTTCCTCCTCTGAATTCTTACTGCTAATCCTCATCTAGGAAGGATATTGGTAAATTCTACACTTAAACTTCATTCTATTTCATATTGATATTTTACATTGAAGTTTATAGTGCTAAACTTGTATTAACTTGCTCTTTTTAGAGAGTGTTTCTTGTACATAGCTATTCTTTTTATTTTTCTTGTAGATTGACGATTCCAAGAATTGTTTGGATCGTTGGCTAAGCAAGGGGACATTGCTTAGAGAGACGAGCTCTAGCCTATGTAAGGAGTGACCGAACGAGGGGACATCGTTTGGAGAAGGCGGGCTCTAGCCTTAACAAAGGAGTGTTGTAAAGGTTTGTTCCACCCGTCAATGGAACAAGTTTAGTGACTCCTTTGGTGGTTTTTCCAAAGGCGAGGACGTAGGCCGTGTTGAAGCCGAACCTCGTAAAAATCTTCGTCTCATTCTAACTTTCCCTATTCTTTATTTTCAGTGCATATTTAAATTGCGTGGATGGTTTAAATTTGAAAATCTATAAACTACGTAGATTTGAAAATCAAGTAAACGTTAGGTTTGATTTTTTATTTGGGTTGCGGAAACCGAAAGAGAGTACATTGGTTATATCATATTTTGCAGAAACCATATGGGAGTACGTTACTTGGTTAACAACCCAAGGATCAATTAACTAAGAGTTTAGTTGAGTTCTGAATATTGAGAAGGGTATAAATATTGTGTTGATTGGGTGTTATATTGCACATCATATTAAAGAAGCAAAACCATCAATACAGGGTTTTATATCAGCAAGTACAAATTTCATATATACAGGGCTTATCTAAACAAACAAACTATTTTAAGTGCTTACATTGCCAAAGTGGTGTATGTGTTAATTTTGGTTTGGTTGTTTACTTTTAATTTATGATTGATTGGCTTGGCTACTTGGATGATTGATTACTTGTTTCGCTAAGCAATAGTGTTGTGTTGTTGATTGTTTAAAAGAAACCAAGTTCTTGTTTGATTGGAAAAATAGAAAAACAAGTTAAAGAATTGGTTAAATATTAAAAGAAGTTAAGGATTTTTTAAAAGAACTAAAATGAAAGTTTTAAAAGCCAATTCACCCCCCCTCTTGGAAACTATTCCTAATTTCAGATTCTTTTTCTTTTTATTTTCAATCCCATTAAATCCAACGCCTTCTTTGTTTAATGTCATCCTTTGTGAACCTATCATTTTGTCAAAGTTCTCATTTCCTTTTGTGAAGTTGTAAATAATCTTTTCATTATCTTCAATTTGATTGTTGATATCATTTATCTCGATGTCTTTTTTATTATCAACCTTCTTTAGTGATTTTTCTAATTCTTGAGATAATTTTCTGATTTTATCTTCTAATTCAGAAATATATATGTCTTTTTTATATTCTATAGAGGATAGGGATCGAAGTTCTTCTATCATTTTTTCATTCTTGCTTTCTAATTCTTTGATTTTCAAGTCTTTTTCTTGTTTCAGCAAGATTTTTAGCTTCTTATTCTTTTATTGCAGCATCATACTTATTTTATATTTCCATGAGTTTTGAGTCTTTATCATTTTCAGCAATCTTACTTGATTCTGGTTCTTTTATTATTCCATCGATCTTGTTTTTCAATGATGTGTTTTGTTTTGTTACTTTGATTAGCATCTTATGGACTTTGAATAAGTCATTTTGTAATTTATCATAAGATGGCATACACTCATCATTAGATTCATTTGATGAATCACTACAAGAATTATTTAAGGGTTTGGATGAGGAGGTTTCCTCATCGTCCCATGCCATAAAGCAGATATAAGCAACCTCTTGGTCACTTGATTCATATTCCAAACTACTTGTACTATCCCAAATAGTGACTTTTATAGCCTTTTTGTTTTTCTTCTTAGACTCTTTCTTTAGTAATGGACATTCCGGTTTTATATGTCTAACTTTATTGCAATTATAGCATGTAGGAGTTTTATTTTTGGATTTCTTTTTGTTAATTTCTTTTTCTTCTAATTCGGAGTCTTGGTTTCTTCTTTTGAATTTGTTTTTCCTTCCAAGGATTTTTGCAAGTTTCTTAGATATGAAGGCTAGTTCATCTTCATCCATTTCTTCTTCACTACTAGAGTTTTCTTTTGAGATTTTAAAGGCTATTGATTCTTGGGCCTTGGTTTTTCTACTCCTTTAATTCATTGTCATTTTGTATATGAGGAGAGAACCTATAAGTTCATCTAAGGAATTGTTTTTCAAATTTCTACCTTCCATTATGGCAATGGCTTTTGGTTCCCATACAGGTGGTAGCCCTCTAAGAATTTTCCTTATCATCTCATAAGTAGTGTAGGTTTTTCCTAAGGCATTTAAGGAATTTATAATGCGAGTGAACCTAGTGTACATGCTAGTTATATATTCATCTGGGTTCATCTTAAAAGCTTCATATTCGCTTGTAAGAATATCAATCCTATTATCCCTAAAATCTATGGTGTCTTCATAAGTGACTTCTAACTTGTCTCATATTTCCTTAGCCATTTTGCAAGCCATTACTATATTAAATTCATTAGCATCTAAAGCACAATATAAAGCATTCATAGCACTAGAATTAACTTGCTACATCTTATGATCTAAGTATGTCATATCATTTTTCTCCTTAGGAACTTGTTTTCCATCTGCTAGTTTAAGGGGAATTTGGTCACCATCCATGACAACCTCCCAAATTTCCAATTCATAGTATGAAGGTAGATTTGCATTCGTTTTTTTTTTTTTTTTCCAAAAAGTGTAGTTACATCCAAAAAAGATAGGAGGCCTAGTTGAAGATTGTCCCTCTCAAAAGGGAGCGACGCCTATGTGAGCCTTTAAGATCTTTTTATAGCTACGCCTATGTAAGCCTTTAAGATCTTTTTATAACTACTAATTAAGATTTGCTATAACCCCGCTCTGATACCAATTGAAAACTAAGGTGTAGTCCCAAGAGGGGGGGGGGTGAATTGGGTTTTAAAATTTCTTTTAATTCTCTTCAAGAATCCTTAACTTCTTTTAAATCTTTTTAAATGAATTCTTGTTTTCTTGTTATTTTATCAAATACGCAATAAATATTTAAAACAAAATTCAAACCACAACCACAAAACAAATGACCAAAACAAGGTTCAATCAAACAACCAATTGATTTGCCAAGTACAAGTTAATTGCAGCACTATTTAGATTGATGAAAGCTTGCAAGATTCAGCACTCTTTGGAATATAAACACATTCTAATCAACATCAAACCTTAAACCATTCAACCACAATATATTTAATCAATATATTAGATTCAACTTTCAACTTTTGTTGTCAGCCCTGGGTATATAAATTTGAATCAAGCCCTGTATATATGAAATTGTTTCTTCAATGCAAACCACAACTCAAATCCCAAACAACTCAAAATTTAAATAAACTCTTACTTAATTTTTCTTTGGGTGTTAACCAACCAACGTACTTCCTTTTGAGGTTTCCACAAAAGTTTGATCAACCAACGTACTCCCTTTCAGTTTCCGCAATCCCAAATCAAAATTGAACCTTAAGTTTATTTAACTTCCACATTACATAGTTTGTATGATTACCAATTAAACCATCCACGCAATTTAAATGTGCTAAAAATAAAGAGTAAGGGAAAGAAATAGTGAGACCGGGATTTTTATGAGGTTCAGCTTATACCCAATCTACGACCTTAACTTTGGAAAAGCACTAAAGGATGCACTAAACCTGTTCCTTTACGGGTGGAACAACACCTTTACACACTACTTTAGTAGGCTAGAGCTCGCCTCTCCAAACGATGTACTCTCATTCGATCACTCCTTCAATTAGGCTAGAGCCCACCTCTCTAAGCGATATCTTCTGGCTTAGCCAACAATCCAAATAACCTTGAATCGTCAATATCTACAAGATATGAATCAAATAGATGTGTATAAAGAATGCTCACACAAAGAGCTGATTAATAGAAGTTATATCTATATACTTCAATCAAATTCACAATAAGGAAATGTGAAGATCAAGAAGATATCACTGTAAGCCTTCTTTCTAGGTTGAAAGAATTAAGAGTAGACTCAGAATTTTCTTGATAAATTCATAGCAAATCTCAGTAGTGAAACTTGGAAATTGATTGCACTAGAGAGCTTTGAGAGAATTGGGAGATTTGAGAGCAAGAAAGCTTGTTTGCTATATTTTCTTGGTGTATTTAATCCTTAGCCTTAGGGGGCTATTTATAGACTATAAAGCAAGTCTATTTCGTGTTCCCCAAGTGGCTTGGAGTGTTTCCCTAGTTTATAGAAAGTTTTGAGCACAAGAAATATAAGTTTGAATTTAAAAACTTTTAAAAGATATGTCCGTTAACAGTGTTCATACGTTTGAACTATCGGGTTCAGTTGTCTGAGGTGGTTCTGCCTCTTTAGAAAATCTTCAGAAGACTGAACTTAATCTTCAGCCAACTGAAGATATTCTTAAGACATCTGAAGTTACACTTCAGTCATCTGAAGGGGCTCTATCTGCTATTCAGTCATCTGAAGTTCTGTTGTGAACATTTTTCAGCCTGTTGACAGCTTTGACCTTATTTATTTTTTTTGGTCATAACGCTTTATATATAACTATATATTTGGTGTTCTTGGTGTCAAAAGAAAGATAAGAGAACATCCTACAACCTTCGTGTTGAACACATTTTAAAATAAGGAGTTGTTGATAGAGAAAAATGCACCTCAAATACGTATGTATAAAAAATGACAGCAATTGGGAAATCCTCTTTTTGGTGCTTTTCATTCAAAATAATTTTAATCCTATTTGAAATATCTTTTGACTTTATAAAAATATTTTCCAAGTATTTTAAAAGGTATCGAGGTCCAAGAAATTAACCTAAGAGTTTCATGTATCCATATTGAAATTTTTTGAAGTACTTACATAAAACTTCCTTAAGATTCCTTAAACTCTTGAAGTCTTCATGTATGTCCTTACTTTGAGTCCATCTTTTCTTCAAGCTTTCAATGTAATTTAGGCTTTTAGCAAGTTCAAATATGCATGCTCTCACAATTTTCAAGCTTTATTTAAATCCATGCTTTGACTCTTTTAAGCTTCATTTGATCCTTGTGCGTACTTTGACCTTGCTTTCACCTATGTGATCCTTGTGAGTTCTGAAATATCATCACTCAACCAAAAAATGTTATGATCCACTTGTTTGTTAGCAAAACAAGATTTTAAGCTTCATTTGATCCTTGTGAGCACTTTAACCATGCTTTCACATATGTGATCCTTGTGAGTTCTAAAATATCACCACTCAACCAAAAAATGTTAAGTTCCACTTGTTTGTTAGCATCAAAACAAGATTTTAATCCTTGCAAGGCTAACATTATTGCTAGTATCTTTCAAACCCTAGTTTGATATTGAGATATTCTATACTGTGTTTCAAAGAAAAAACTAGTTTATACGCTCTTGTGCATTTTTGAGAATATACATTAATACTGATAGCACATATACATCACTGAGCTTATAGTTCATATCTTGTTGATGTGCAGTGATTGACATTGGTACAAATATGCTTGTGTTAAGAAGAAACTT
Organism: Malania oleifera; assembly: GCF_029873635.1. Classification (NCBI taxonomy): domain Eukaryota; kingdom Viridiplantae; phylum Streptophyta; class Magnoliopsida; order Santalales; family Ximeniaceae; genus Malania; species Malania oleifera. Next base: position 82,688,268 of record NC_080417.1, on the reverse strand, counting down.
TATTTGTATGCAAAATTTGTATTACATTTGTTGTATTACAGGTATGGGCTTGAAGAGGGAGACTATCCCTGGTAAAAGTCCCAGATTGGCTTAGACCCGGTTTGAAAAGTTAGGTGTACCATCCTAGTAATGTGCGGTTGTAGGTTGAGGTCAGCTCCGTTAATTGACCTAGTTGCAAACGGTGTCGCTCCACTCGTGAAGTGAGCCTATAGTGGAATCCTTGTGCTGGTGAGCCAAGGCGGGGACGTAGGCAATATTGGCCGAACCCCGATAACATATCTGGTGTCAGTTTTATTTTTCGCAATTTATTTTTTGCACTTGTATGTTTATGTTTATTGTTTGAATATCTGATTGGGTTTGCAATTACATGAAAGGACCCTGGGCTTTTGTAATACTGATATTTGATTAAACTTAGGAGAAGAGTTTAAAATTCCCCTCTTGGGAATACACCAATTCTAACATAATCTCATTTTTCTCAACATAGAATTCTAAATAGTAATTTCACAATATCCACATATTCTCAAACACTCCAGAGCCAGTATAATACCACCACTTTGATAATATAATACCATAAAAATTCCAAAAGGTTTAATTATATGATATAGTAAATTTTTCTATTGCCCCACAATTTTGGGTATTAATATCATAATATAATTGGCTTATTTTGCTGAAAATAAAGGTATGATCACCTCCACTCTTCTCATTCAACACAAAAATATATATTTTTATGAAAAAAAAAAAAAAGATGATCACCCTAACTTTCTTTAATTTTTCCCAAATACATTTTTAATAAACTAAAATCATCCACATACTCAAATTTAATTGCTTAAATTTCCAAAATAAACTGACTTAATTAATTCCCCTAACCTTAGACCTAGAGTGGTGCATATGACATCCAAATGACGAAATCTCTCCATTTAAAATGCTGAGGAGAGGAGTTAGGATTGGGAAATGATGTTCATTTTTCTATTTAGCCGAGAAATAAAGGAGAAATTTAGAGAGAGAGAGAGAGAGAGAGAGAGAGAGAGAGTAGTATGGTATTGGGGGGGGGGAATTGAACTTCAATTCAATTGAAGTCTGAGGAAGTCTCTCCTGACTTCCTGATAACATATATATATATATATATATATTATTGTATAATATAATATTATATTATATTATTTAATTAATAATAATAATAATTAATTAATTAATTAATTTTTTTAGGATCACTACAAGTTAAGCAATACGAGAAGCCAAGGGAGTAATCGTGATGTACAAAGCTCAAATATGATGTTCAGCCAAACCCCTAAAGCTTGAACTCATCAAAGCAGATAAGACTTGGTTGGACCAGCAGCTCGACCAAGAGACCCTGAGGGGCGACTTGGTTGAGAACCTAAGACAAACTAGGCTATAAATCGTGAGAGTTTGACTAGTAACTCGACTTGAAGACCCTGAGGGGTGACCAAGTTGATAACCTGAGGCTGATTGTGCTAGAAATCTTAAGAGGTTTGACCAACAACTCGACTAGGAGACCATGAGGGGTGACCAGGTCGAGAACCAAAGATTTTACTAAAGCTGAGATCCCATAAGTCTTGACCATTGGTGCGACCAGGAAGACCTAAAGGCGTGACTAGGTTAAGAAAGCCTGAAGTTTGAATCCCAGATTTCCCATAAGACTCAACCAGGGTGCGACCAGGGAAGACATGGGCGTGACCTGGTCGACAGACGCGAGCGCTAGCAATCTTTTGTGCGAGATTTTCTGTAAAACTTTCCTGCTTTGAATTTTAAAGCTTGTAAACCCTTTTGGATATAAAACCTAGCTTCGACTATATGCTTAGGGTTCCCCTTTGGCCTTTCTTTGGTTAGTGATAGACTGACCTAGAGAGTCTTTGGATGCCACTTAGAGTAGATTTTACTTGCTTTCCTTTTAGTTCCTGTATTGGTTCGTGCTTGGATTCATCGAAGGCCTGTGATAACCTTCTAGTTCCTAGTGATGCCACATAGATAACTAGTTCTTGATTGTATTCTTGATCATTAGTGACAGGCCATTGAGTTGCAATTGAAGCCATTTTTCAATACACATTCTTTTACTTCTTTCATTTAAATACCTGCACTTTAAATACTCTGTCTTTAATTTCTATGCAATTTTACTTCTTTGATTGTAATGAGACCATAGGGTAAAGGATACCATAGTTAAGGATTCAGTCACTTACACGGACTAGGTTGTGGTTCATGTATGGGGTGTTCTCGTGATCGTTGGATAGGATATACCCTGGTTCCCGATTGTGCTCTGGACGATTGGTGCACCTTCACTACCCTATGCCACTCGAGCGGTTCACTTAACCATTTAGCCTAGTACAGATAGCTGATCAGACATAGCTATCACACACGATAACCTAAAATTGATTCATGGTCTAAGATCTACTTTATAGGAGTAGTGTTAATATAAATTTACTTGCTTTCCTACTTGATAGAAAACACTTTCAAAATCTCACCTTTTGCCCTTTTTACACAAAGTGTAGTAAATTAGCCTAGCAGTGGTAAACGATTGCACTGTAGTCCCTATGGATCGATACCCGACTTACTCATTATTATACAGAACTTGGGGTTAGTTAGGTTTATAAATATTAATTTTGGTAGTTAACGACCCAAGCCTTGGCGAGCCTACCAAATTTTGGCACTATTGTTGGGGACTCAGCTATGGTTGTAAGCCAATTTCTAGTTTAGAGTACTACAGCTTTGTTTTTCTTTGTTTTCTTTTGTTTCTATTTTTTTTTTTTGGTACTTTGAAGTCTTCATTGTGTGCTGCATGTGTATATGCTGGGTTTGCGCTTTTCTGATCTTGAGCTAGTGCCTATAAACCCTGAGATTGAGAGATCCTATAGGTCAATTAGGAAATTTACCTCTAGTCCTGAGTTAGCGAAGTGGTCTGAACCTAAGGTCATGGTTGAACGTCCTTTGATTTCTGCCATTCAAAACCCGAAACCCTAAGCTCCCGACCAACTTGTGGTGGATGAGCAACCTCTTCGGCCTCTTAGAGACTACTTTACACCCAACATATAGACTTCACCATCCTGTATCCGATTTTTGGATGTTGAAGGGTACAATTTGAAATTAAGACTTCCATTATCTTGATGCTTCCCAACTTCTATGGGAATTTGACTGAAAATCCATACAAGCATCTTGATGAATTTCTAAAAATTTGTTCCACCATGCATATACCCAACTTTGGTGATGATGCCCTTCGATTATGGCTATTCCCATTCTCTCTGAAGGACAAAGCCTAATATTGACTGAATTCCTTAGAGCCGAACTCGGTGACCAATGAGGCCACCATGCAACATGAAATCTTGAAAAAGTACTTCCCCATTGGGAAGACTAACCAGCTGAGGAAGGTCATCACTAGTTTCTCACAATAGGATAGGGAACAATTTTTCGAGACATGGGAACACTTTATGGACCTTCTGCGCAAATGCCCACATCAACACAAGGGATTACTCAATGCCTTACAAGCTTCCACTTAGGGAAAAGTGGTGGAAATCGAGGAGTAAGAGGATGATGCCCCGAGCGTAGGTTTAGTGCAGCTGGTGAGCGCATTGGAAAAGAAGGCAAAAGCACCAAAAGTTACACGAGCAAAAGGGTTAATGTTTGTGGACTTAAGGATCAATGGGAAGAGTACCCGAACTATGGTGGATACAGGGGTTACTCATAATTTTGTTTCGCTGTTGGAAGTATGGAGACTCAACTTATCCTTAGAGAAGGATACAGGACACATGAAAACAGTTACTCTATAGCCCAGCCTACTATGGGAGTAGCCAAGCAAGTTGCTGTAAAGCTTGGATAGTGGGAAGGTCATGTGAATTTCATAGCGGTGTCATTGGATAACTTTCCAGTCATTATAGGAATGGAGTTCCTAAGGAGGATGAGGGCAGTGTTGATGCCTTCAGCTAGTTCCCTATGTCTGATGGGAGATCACTCGTGCATGGTGCAAGTCATTGCAATGAAAGGAGACGACAGGAAGTCCCTTTCTACATACAAATCATTGAGGGATTAGATTAACTTGAGCAGACACGTCTAGCCATGGTGGTGGTGGACAAAGAGTAGGCCAAGAGCTGGAGCCTACGACCATCCAAGTGGTGTTGGATGAGTACAAGAAGGTATTGCTGGATAAGCTGCCTGACAATTTGCCTTCATGATGGATTGTGGAGCATGAATCAAGTTGTTATCAAGAGTGAAACCACTTGCTAAAGGGCCATGTCGGATGGCACCTCTAGAGATAGTAAATTTAGGAAAATAGCTTGATGAATTGGAAGAAGGATGTGTTCACCCTTCCAAAACACTGTTTAGAGCATTGGTGTTGTTTCAGAGGAAACATGAAGAGCATCTACAGAAGGTGTTCAACAGGATGAGGGGAACAATCTGTATGTGAAGAAAGGGAAGTTCTCTTTCGCTTAACAGAGCAATAAATTCCTTGGTCATGTGGTTGAACAAGGTTGTATCTGAGGGGGCATGGAGAAGGTAAGGATGATTCAAGAACAGAAGATCCCCACGACAGTGAAGGAGTTGCGAACCATACAAATGAAAGAGTCCCAGAACATATATCTTCACCAGAGAATGGAGGCAAAGTGTAGAGTTTGCCCTAGTCTATATGGAGAAAGCTTCTAAGCAGATGAAGAAGTGGGCAGATCAGGGGGGAAAGAAGACCGCAACACTTCAACCAAACGAAAGTGCATCATGTGTTTCATATCAGCTGCCTCAAGCCGTTTGACGCCGACACCAATGATCTGAGCAGAAATCAGTCAAATAGAGCAAACTTGAAGACAGTGCTCCCTAATAAACATGAAGTTGAAAAGATCCTTGCTGACAGAGTGTTCATATCCTCAAGGAAGAAGTGGCAGAAGTTCCTAGTAAAGTGAAAATGCCTTGATGCTAAAGAAATCAGCTAGATTTTTGCGAAAGATATTCAACCATTCGTGGACAAACTTGAAGTGTACCTACCGCCAAAGTCTACGAGGACGTCAACCGCATAAGTGGGGGAGAATGTCTCAAGTTAAGTTTGTTCAGGGCATTATGCTTGCCTGTGACCGCTTGTTTCATGTGCTTGGGATGGGTTTCCATCATGTAAATACTAATGTAGGGTTATTTTATGCTAGTAGTGTCTTTGTATACCAAATAAGGCCATATGAATCCTCGATCACTTTGATGTTTCCTAATGTCAGGATAATAATTACATAAAAACCTCTTTAAGGGAGGGTGAGTGTTCATCAGTCATTGTAAAATTCATTAGCTATTGTCAACGTGTTTAGCCTACTTGCCTTTCTCGCTAAACACTAGATGTCAACGGAGGTGTTGTTAATGAATTGCGTAGATTTAATGTTTACTACTTACACGCCACTACTTTCATGATTGCTTACTGTTTCCACTTCCATTTGATTGACTGCTAATGAAAGTGTTTTGTGCATGAATGTTGGTAAACGATAGGCTGACTAGTTAAACAAGAGTGTTTTAGCTAGCGCCGCACGGCCGTTTCACAACGGTGTGAAAATAGTCGGACCGTAACACATCCCTACCCATCACCCACGCTGGTAAAATTTCCCTTTTCCTTAATTTTTAAATGTTAGATGTTTTGATTGTCCCTCGCCTCATTAAAAATTTGTTATCCATTAGTAAATTAACATCTAATTTACATTTACTAATAATTTTTTACTATTTAGAATCGCCAAATGAGAAGGGCGGAGGCAACTGGCAAATGAGATGATAGCTTATATGTGCTAGAATGCAGAAATTCCGCTTTTATTTATGTCTTCCAAAATAATCCTCTTCATGCTTCATATAGTTTATGACATGATCACCTTGAACATGAGAATCATTTTGTTATCTCTCTTTTGAACAAAAAAGGCATATATATTGGCTGTATATATGACAATCAAGTGGGTATGCAAAATATAATCAATATAGAAAAATAGTGGAAGGATACATGCTTGAAACATTGAAGGCATGCAAAAATGGATATATATACTATATATATATATATATATATGAACAAAAGGCATGTTAGGTGAAAGAAATGCATGTATAATAAAAGCATGCGGACATATATAACTTTACATGCATATATATATATATCATCCATGCTAAAAGCATGCACAAGTGGAGTGCAAAACATGTGCTATGAGAATTGTAAATGCATTCTGTAAGTCAAAAGTTCCTTTCCACAAGGCTGCCCTATTCACGTGCAGCCTGCAATTATGTTCTCCACTATATCCATCATTTTTCACATGCGGAATATGTAGGAGTCTTCACTTCCATTACGTAAACACCTAGCCAACACATGCATACACATCTGACAACTATCCTATTATTCTGCATACATAGATTCTCTTCTCCTCCCAGCTGAAAATTCTCGATTCAATTACCTATATTTCTTTTTCTTAATTCTCTTTATATTTTTTTTCTCTCTCCCTCACTGTGGAATCTTGAGAGATTTGGAGGAAAAATCCGTCCCTCAGCTTCACTTGGGTCTCCAATGGTAAACTTGGTCCTGGTAGTGCTAGAATTCGGCATCAGGCTTCTCCCTTAAATCTATACCCGAGCAAGAACCGAATTCATGTGTAATAGCCATGATGGTCGGTCAAGGATCAATTTTTGCAACTAGGAAAAAGTACAGAGATAATCTGAAAATCCCTTTCTCAAGTAGGGGAGCACAGATGACAATGGCAGGTTGTGATATTAGAATTTGAATTCCGTTGATCAGTCTCGGGTTTAGATGCACTATCAAGAAAAAGTTCAAATAAAGCCATTAGCACAGCCAAAGTTCCAATTTGTTTCATTAACGTAGCAACTGAGAATTTCCCAGCTCTAAGAAGAGGATTAATTTTTCTCTCCCGAAGCTGAGTTTGAATGGACACCCAGGTACGACAATTCGGATTCATTGCACATCATTGATGATTAGTTATGTTGTATCGAGGAAAAGGAAAGGTGATAACATACTGGTGATTGAGTTGGTTGCGAAGGATGGCTGCAATGAATTTCGATGGTCATCAACAATGACAATGAAGACGGTACTGATGGTGTCAACACGATTAGTCTTTGATCTCAATCAACAACAAATCTTATTTTTTTGATTTTAGATTCAAGTTGTAAGGGTGGCTGATCAAGAAGTGCATGATTGTGGAGTCGGGGGTTTGTCAATGATGGACATGGTTCATAAATTGCAGTGATCGTGGAGAATGACTCGAATGATCCCTTATCTTCAATGGGTGAAATCTTAATTTGTCATAGAAATCAAATATCCATCCAATAAATTTTTAGAGAATTGAAAGAAATGTACAGAAACCTTGTAGGTCTTGGATAGAGGAAAAAAACAAAAAGAGTGGAAGAAGAAGAGAAATAACTTTGGCGAATTGATCAATTGGCTTCACCCAGTTAAGTTGCCTTCTTTCCAATTGTACCACACTCTGTAAATAAGATTTCTTATCTTGGAGATAAGAGAAGACCTAGGCCGAGATTTGTGGTTTGTTCCTTCACAATCCCATGCCCAAGAAAATTTTTTTCAAGCCCAGGTGACTAATGAGCTTAACTTGAAGTGTGCTACAACCCACATGATACAAGTTGCCATGACTATAATTTCAAAAAATTGCCAAGAGTCCTTTGGACCATTAAAGGCTTATGTTATACAAAAAAAAGGGAATGCTCAATTTCTTTTTTTAAAAAAAAAGGCTCGATGTTACTACAAGATAGGCTTCAGCAGAGCCGAGTCTTAAAGTGGGGGCATTTCTAGGAATTAAAAAAATTATCAATGCTTAAAAATAAATAAACAAATAAGTAAAAATGGATAACAATAAACTAATTAGTCAAATTAAAAAATAATACATTTGATTGAATACTTTTGCAGCCCAAGTTAATTAGAGATGCGTAGGCGAGGCCTAAAAAATGAGTTTCGGATCTTAATATTTAAATGTAGGCCTAATCTAATAAACATGGTAGTTAACTCATTAACCCAAAACTATAAATAAGGACACATCTCAAAATTTGAAGAATTCTAGGGTTTTAATTTAACCCTAATTCTTGCCTATAAAAAGCCTCATATTGGCTTATCTAAAGGAAGGAGAGAACTTAGCTTGAAGAAAGGAAGAGCTGGAAAAATGTAAAATCAAAAATCAACATTTATTCTTCAGCAACCTCGGCAATTGAAGAGTACTCGAATTCTTGTCTTCCAAATATCTATTGCTCATGATTAGGCTTACGCAAACAAAGATTGGATCCGAATCCATTCTCCAATGATCTGTTACTTTTGTCAAATCAATAGATCTTGTTAGATTGATCTAAAATAAAGTAAATCCAGGTTCCATAGATCATGAAATTGATCATTCAAATGATTTACCATCAACTTGTATGGCAACAACCTCAAACTTTTATGTTGGCAAATCCTATCCAAACAGATCAAAGACTAAACCAATTCGTCTCTCGTAGATCATCAAATTGATCCTTTAAAAGATTCATCACCCATTTTATCAAACCAATAGATCTGGTCAAATTAATCATAGATCAAGCAAATCCACCATTTACAGATCGTAAAATTGATCCTTTCGTAGATCCACCACTATTTTTGGGAAGACGATCCTTGAGGTCTCAAATCATTTAATCCACTTTCAAGGAGATTGACTCAGAAGACATTTTACTTCATAGCCAAATATATAGAGATTGTACCCATTCTTTTATTCATTATAAAAATTAACATTTTTTTCAAGGCACAAATTTTTCTATTACAGTGAGAAAGAGAGGAAGTAGAGAGAGAGAGAGAGAGAGAGAGAGAGAGAGAGAGAGAGAGAGAGTAGCTCTCTACATAGATCCCTTGAATTCTCAAAATTGTGCCCCCCTTCAATTTGCCCCCAAATACTCTGAAAATGGTTTTTTTTTTTTTTCATTTGATTTTTATTTTCAAATATTGATTGGAGAGAATCTACAAATTCAAATTATAATTCATTTTCTTTTTTAGAGAGAAAAATGAGATAGTTCATGTGGCAAGAAGTTAGATGGAATATACAATTGTTAAAAGGGGGAGAGATATGGTGTGGGTGAGTGTATGAGAGTTTAGGTGTGAGCTCAAGGGAAAAATTGGGTGTGTGCACATGCATTTTAGTCCATGTGCGTGATTAGTTAGTGAAATATGAGGTTAAAGGAGAGTGATTTAAGGACATTTTGATGATTAAATATGCTAAAAATGAATTTGGTGAAATTGGAGATTGTATGTCGAAATTTTGTGAATTGTGGGTGTAATGTGTAAAAAAAAATGTGTGAATTGGATTTCAATTTGACGAATTTGATGTTAATTTTTGTTTAATGCATGAATTTAGTGTTAAATTGACTTTGAAATATATACTTGGTTTGGGTTTTGATTTTGGGGATTCAAATTCAATTGAGCTTCATTTAAAAAAAATTGAAGTTCAATTAGGCCTTAATGATCGAAATCGGGGTTCAATTTGACCCTAATTTTGCAATTAAATGGTTAATTGAGCCCTAATTGTGAAAGGTTCAATTGGCCTACAATTTGAAATTTAGAACTTGGTTGAGTCTCAATTTGAAAAATTGAATCAAATTTGGTGAAAGTGATGTTTTGTGGTTTGAGTATGATATTTGTGCGAATTTACCATGTTTAGTGTTTTTTGTAAGGTTTTGTGATTAAAATTTAACAACTTTGTGTGTCTTGTGCAGGTGAAAATATCATGAAGATGAAGTTGATTGATTTTGTGTTGGTTTCGTGGTGTTTAGAATATGGGTGTTTTAAGCTGTGAAAATGGCATTTGAGAAGACGAAGGCATAACACGTGCACACAATGCAGAACCACATCCCTTTGTTTTTTATTTTTGACAAAATGGGAGGATGAGTTAAGAGAATGAAGCTTTGAGGGAGATTGAGTATGGAAAGAAACTAAAAGAAGTGAGGAAACTACTAAGACAAAGGGAAACAGGAGAATTTAGAAGAGAACAAAGAATTTTTTATATTTTGGTACTTAAGGGAGAACATTTTTTAGTTTTCTTATCTATTAAACTTATAATGAAAATAGATAAGGGAGTTTTGAAAGCTTTTATTCAACCAGAATGGAATTAATCTACTAGAAAAGAATGCACAATGTAAGGAAGAAGCAAAGAAAGATAGCTAAGAGGCCTTATTTTAAAAAATAAAGCTCACTTATACCCTTTTAAAGGGGTAGACAGACCCTAAATGGTGCATTTGAGGGCTCAAAGTAGGCGTAGAAGAAAATAGGTGCACTCGAAGATGACTCCTTTTATGCCAAAAGTTGTGATAGTTTCTTTTTATTATGCATGATGGTCCGTTCCAACTTTTGTATATGCATTTGTTAAGCTACCATATCCTCTCACTACCCATGTATGTTTGCCTTAGCTTCCCATAGCTTGTTTCTCAACATGCCAAAAACAGTGATAGCTACTTATTATGCATGATGATCCATTCGAACTCCTACATGTGCATCTATTGAGCTACCATCTCCTCTCGCTACCCATGTATGTTTTCCTTAACTTCCCTTAGCTTATTCCCAAATCTTGGTTTAAGGCTAGAAGTAAGCGGATTTGTCTTTCTAAGTCTTCCATCTTTGATGCTTTCTATAATAATTCATCCTTTTATACTTCCCACTTGGTCTTCTATTTCTTAAACTCTTGGTTTTCCTTAGGCAACTTATTCACTTCAACTTGAAGCTTCCTTTTGGCTACCTTGTACATCATCTTCTTTCCTTAGCATGTCTAGCTAGCTTAAAGACTCAAGCTAAAAAATATTACCCTTCTTCATCTTCCTTCCTCAGCATATTACCTATTTTCCTTTCAATTCCTTCATCTAGGTCACCTTTCCCTTCCAATCCTAGTGATAGTGTTATTTTCTAGCCCAAAACTTTTTGTAGTAGTGTTCTTTAACTCATTGGGATCAGGCATGTATCTATTCAGTCCCTGAGCATGCAAGACGTTATAGCCCTCATATGTACACAATTTCCAAGTAGGATGACCAAATTAGGTATGGATGGTTGGTGGTTCCTTCCTTCCCCAAGATCCTAGCACTTAGCTAAGCCCTTTTAATCTACTCAATGAAGAGAGTAATTGTACTATTTTAGTATTGGCAATGAAATTGGTGAAGTCCCACAGTCAGAGGTATGAACTGGAAATGGTCAAGCTAGCATAGAGTTAAGGCGGGTGTATAGCTAATTTATCTTTTTCTCTTCAAAGAAGATCCAAGGCATATTTGCGTACCGCAAAAGAATGGATCGGATGGGCATCCATTTAACTAGCCATCAAACTGTATTCCTTTCCAAGCTCTATAGGACAGTTGCTATGTCTAACTTTTGGTTTCTAGCCGCATAATCATGCAATTGGTTCCTTCCTCCCGTGAAGACACTTTATAAAAAATGAGGAGCTGCTTGACTAAGGAACCACGTTTACAAAAGCTAAGTATAGCATAGTACAACTCTCTTTCCTTTCACCCAAAAAAGATTGAGAGATGAAAATGTCTCCATAATAATGGCATGAACCGATGGTTGCCTTTTATGCTTCATCTCTGCAAAGACCATAGTAGCTCCACTATCAATGATGTGTGCAGCTAAAGATAAGAGGACTAGTCCATACACTGATAAATCTAACAATTAGAGTCTGAACTTTGAACTGAGTTATTGTGATTTTTATTGAAAAACTTATTTATTTCATTCCATTGCCAACCCTCGGTATCACCTTTCTTTTTAGTCTTCCCATCATTGCCCCAAATGACTAAGATCAAAGTTTGGACTAGATTGGTGTTAGGATCATATATGAAGACTTTGTCATAAGACTTGGGAATTTGTAGCAACTCTTTATATTCTTTAATGAAAGGGGCCGTGTCACTTGGTCCAAGTGTGAAGCATCGGTAAATTAGATCCCAATGTTGGATCATGACATTTAGGACCTTCCAATATACATTCACTCTAAGAACATCCATGATATGTCCAAAGGTTATAGTGAATTTCCTTTGATTATCCTTCAATAGGTAGTTCCAACATCTTAATATTCTAGCTACATCTTGTTTCTTCACTCAAGGGTTCATTTTTTCATTCATTGTACTTTGAAAATTAGATGGGATACCATCTCTTTATATGGCATGTTCTTTCTCCAAAAGTTAAGCCTCCTCTATTATATTTATTGGTCTCGCCGATGTGTAGTATACCTATGTAATTCAATTCTATAATGACTAAGGCAAGATGCAATGTGATGACATGTTAGCATGCACCTAAGGATTATAGCTGTGGACCTTTGTGTCCATCCATTCTCCTTTACTTTAAGGACACTTTGCTATCAATACTCAACCTACAGACACCCAACTACTCATGTTCAATCCTTTGGCACTCTGCTAGCTATCCTCAACCTATAAGCACCTATTTATCTTACCATCAGTCCATGCTCAATCTGTGAGCATTTGTCCCTACATGCTAAATCTGTGAGCATGCAACCATTTGTATTAAACCTAGAAGCATATATATATCTTATGCCTAGTCTAAGTGGCAAGTGTTTATTTATGCTCAACATGAGAATATCTATCCATTAGTATTTAAGTGTGATCATTCATCTTTTTTGTGCTCAATTTGTAAACACGCATCCATTTGAACCAGTTTTATAAGAATCTACCTCCATGCCTAATTTATAGGCATCTGTTCAACCATTTTGAATATATGAAAATGTAAGCATTCATGCTCAATCTACATATTACAATATCTATGCTTAGCCTTAAGTATGTCAAGCATCAACGCATCTTAGTGTGCGCAACCTAGGAGCACCATTCCTCCAATATTTATTGGCTTAATAAGACAACGTTCATAAGTAGTGCCTCAATTTTCCTAAAGGTGAATAGTCACTCCTGTTTCTATCTCTCTACCTAAATACCACTTACTCATTGGTTTTATGTCTTTAGCTTTAGTTAGAATAAGTTTCCATTCATTTATTCATTCAATATTCAGGTATTGCTATATTCATTTTGGGAGTTCATGCATTAGTGCGTCCATTTATAAGTCATCCATGCATTCATCTATTCATGCATCAATTTTTATGCATTCAAACATCCATTCATAGGCATTCAAACTTCCACAAGATATATATTCAATAGCTCTATTGACACAATTTACTTCTACACAATCATTGTAAATGCATCCACTATTGCACCGTACGAGACTTGCTTCAAGAACAACCAAATGACAAAAGAGGTAAAGGAAAGGATCATTGGGTTAGGACAAAATTAGAGAGAACTCAACCAAGGACGTAATACTCATAGGGAGCAAGTCAGTAGATAATGGAAATGTTGGCACAAAGAAACAAGGGTGTTAGCTTTGGTGGCTACTTTATCATATTTATTGTGTTTTGATGATATTAACCTATTTGTTGTTCGTGGTGTATTCCTATCTTAGCAGATCATGTTAAGAACAGATACAAGTAAAAAATTCATGAAGCACTGGATCAAAAGCAAAGATCGGATCGAGTAGACGTCAAATAGGAAAGATTGTATGTGATGGGGAGTGTTTAAGGTAGGAATTATTGTAATTCTTGCTGTTTTATTTCAAACATGATTTTCGAGTAAGAGTTGAGCAAAATTGCATATGCATACTAGGACACATGAGTCAAGAAAGGCTAGTATATTTTTATAAAAAGATATACTAGCATATAAGATATTGAAATAAACTTTCAAGTGTGTTTTCATAAACAAGATATCTTATATTCAAAGGGAAACTCATAAGAACAAGTATAATCTTCATTAGACTTAATATCTTTGATCATATACTTTTGCCCAATAATGGGTTAAATCATTAAAAGGCTCATTTGTATATGAAACAGGGCAATCGTCAATGAAAAGAGGTAAATTGTTGATGACTTGGGGGGACTCTTCGACTAATGGGTTTGACTCGTCAACGAATTTTTCCAGTAGAAAATTATGTTTTTTGGTCAAGTGACTTGTCGACGAAAAGGGGTAATTCATCAATGACTTAGGGAGACTCATCGATAATTAGGTGCAATTCATCGAAAATTAACATTGAGACCCAAACACCAATAGCTAGAAAACAGCTAATTCTCGGGCCAATCAAATGGGATTCACTCCCAACGGTCAGATAACTGCTAGCTAGGCTCTTTGGCTATAAATACAAGTCCATAGACTTGATTAAACAAGTTTTTGAGTATTTACAAGGTTTTTAGTGAAAAACATATCTTAAACATCAACCCAAAGAACTTTGCATTTTAGTTCATATTCACAAGTGCTCAATTTCTCTTTTGCTCTCTGATCTTGTTTGATTCACTACCTGAGAGAATAGTGTGAGGTTTGTATTGTAATTGATTTTATATTAATATAGGAGAATTTATTTGTATCCCATCTTCTTGTTGTAAAGGGATTTGATCCTGGTTGAAGGTTCTTTGTGAACCATTTTTGAAGGTTCTTGGTGAACCAAACTGTAAGGCTTATTGGTTAACCTTGCGGCTCTTGGTGAGCATTGAGGGATTTGTTCTCCCAATCTAAGGCTTCTCCACCAGTGAAGGAGTTTGATAGTGGATTGCTTAATCCTTGAGTTGGTCTCGAGGTGTGGATGCAGGTTTGGTGCCGAACCATGTTAAAATACTGGTGTTGAGCTTTCTCTCCCTATGCTCCATTCTTTATATCTTGTGCATGATTTTATTTTATATATTGTGACATAATTGCTTGCATCTTGTCAAGATTATTATTTTGTAGAGAAAAGCGAAAATACGCGAAAGAGTCCATTCACCCCCCTCACTATAGGAAATAAGGTTATTAGTGACGGTTTTAAACCATCACTAATAATCAAAAAATCGTCACTAATAGTATTAGTAATGGTTTTTTCAGTATTAGTGACGGTTCTAACTTTGTCACCATATCTATGGGTACTAAAACTTATTATTGACGAAATATTCCAACCGTTACTAATAGTAGAGTATTAGTGACGGAAGACAGCCGTCATTAATATTGAAAGACTGTCACTATAAATTATACATATTATCTGGTCAAATTCACCACTAAAGCTAAAGTATTGGTGATAATTTTAATAACCGTCACTAATATTACACTATTAGTGACACTTAATAAACCGTCACTAATGTTACGCTTTTACTTACGGTTATTAAAACGGTCACTAATAATATACTATTAGTAATGACTATAAAACTGTTACTAATATTGTGTCTTTAATGACAAATTTGAACGCAGAAAATATTGATTCTATAGTGACGATTTAGACTTTTAGTGACGATTAATAAACCATCACTAAAAGTTCATCCTACTATTATTAGTAACGGTTTTGCAAATCGTCACTAATACTTTGAATTAAATTTTTTTTTTTTGAAAACTCCTATAAGAACTTGCAATTACATTTTGGTATACATTAAATTAAACCAGGATTGCTAAAACATTCATAAATTATTCAAAATTCAAATACAAATTATTCAAAATTCAAATACATATATACAAATACAAATTGAAATTAAAAGATAAAAAATAATTTTGCTCTGAAAGTACAGAATACAGGAAAAGTCAAAATTAAAGTTGTAGTGCATCAACCCAACTGTAGTGCCTATCATCGTCATAGTGGTTTGACAACCGTAAACCCTACAAAATAATAATTATGCAAGAAATTAGTATACAATGTTTGAACATATATGTATATACTATAATTAAATATGATTTGATAGCAAAATGATCGAACATTCAGACATAGTGTAAAAAAATAATACAATTGAAAATAACTAAATTTGAACAGTCAAAAGTCACCCCACTCAATTCGAATCTCGTATGACCGAATTGTAAGCTAAGTTTACTAATTAGTTTGTTTGTATTATAACTTTACTTCTAAGTGAGAAAAAAGCTCTCGAGGAAGAGTTTTTGGGGAATGTCAGATTTGGCATGTTCAGTTTGATGTGATAGACATGTCGAGACTAACTAAACTCAGTTTGGACCTCATATGCCCAAATTGGACACATGAGTGGTAAATTCAACTAAATGTACTAAGTTCGCCTTTAAGCGTATAATTTTAAATTAACATTGAGTTTTTGGGCACCGTCAGATCAGGCATGTCTAATTCGATGTGATGAATGTGTAGGGACTGACCATACTTGGTTTGGACCACGTATACCAGATTTGGAAACCTAGGTGCTTAAAATGAACTAAGTTTACTAATTTTGTTTCTATTCTAACTTTGATTCTAATTGAGGAAAAAGCTCTCGGGGAGGAGTTTTTGGAGACTGTTAGATCTGACACATCCTGTTCAATGTGATAGACGTGTCAGGATCGACAAAACTCAATTTGGACCTTGTATGCCCGAATTGGACACATAGGTGGTTAAATTCAACTAAGTGTACTAAGTTTACCTCTAAACATATAATTTTCAATTAACATGGAGTTTTTGGGCACCATCAGATCCATCACATTCACTTTGATGTGATGGATGTGTCGGGACTAACCACACTCAATTTGGACCTCGTATGCCCGATTTGTACAGCTTAGTGCTTAAAATGAATTAGGTTTACTAAGTTTGTTTCTATTCTAACATTGCTTCTAAGTGGGGAAAAAGGTTTTAGGGAGGAGTTTTTGCGGACCATAAAATTCAGTATGTCCAATTTGATGTGATCGTGTTGGGATTGACCACGCTCGATTTGGTCCTCATATGTGCGATTTGGACACCTGAGTGCTTAAAATGAACTAAGTTTACTAAGTTTGCTTCTATTCTAACTTTGCTTCTAAGTGGGGAAAAAGCTCTCAGGGAGGATTTTTTGTGGACCGTCAGATTCGACATTTCCAGTATGATGTGATAGACATGTTGGGACTGATCAAACTCAGTTTGTATGTTGTATGCCTAAATTGGACACATGGGTGGTTGAATTTAACTAAGTGTACTAATTTAGCCTCTAAGCATATAATTTTCAATTGGCATAGAGTCTTAGGGCACTGTCAGATTCAACACATCCAATTCAATGTGATAGACGTGTCGGGACTGACCACGCTCTCAATTTAGACCTCATATGCCTGATTTAGACACTTGAGTGCTTAAAATGAACTAAGTTTACTAAGTTTGTTTCTCTTCTAACTTTACTTCTAAGTGGGGAAAAAGCTCTCGAGGAAGAGTTTTTGGGGATTGTGAGATCCAACATGTCTAGATCGATTTGAAAAATGTGTTAGGAATCAACAAACATAGTTTGGACCTCGTATGCCCGAATTGGACACATGGGTGGTTAAATTTAACTAAGTGTACTAAGTTCACCTCTATGCATATATTTTTTAATTGGAATGGAGTTTCTAGGCACCGTTAGATTCAACACATCCAATTTGATGTGATGGATGTATCGAGACTAGCCACGCTCATTTTGGATTTCGTATGCCCGATTTGGACACCTGAGTGCTTAAAATGAACTAAGTTTACTAAGTTTGTTTCTATTCTAACTTTACTTCTAAGTAGGGAAAAAGTTCTCAGGGATGATTTTTTGGGGATCGTTAGATCCAACATGTCCAATTCGATGTGACAAGTGTGACGGGACTGACCAAACTCAATTTGGACCTCATATGCCCGAATTGGACACATGGGTAGTTAAATTCCACTAAGTGTACTAAGTTCACCTTTAAGTGTATAATTTTCAATTGGCATGGAGTTTTTGGGCATCGTTAGATTCGACATGTTTTGTTCGATGTAACGGATGTTTCAATACTAACCACACTTGGTTTGGACCTCGTATTCCCAATTCGAACACCTGAGTGCTTAAAATGAACTGAGTTTACTAAGTTTGTTTCTATTCTACCTTTGCTTCTATGTCGGGAAAAAACTCCCAGGAAGGAGTTTTTTGGGGACTGTCAGATCTGGCATGTCCAGTTTGATGTGACAGACATTTCGGGACACACTAAACTTAGTTTAGACCTTGTATGCCCGAATTGGACACATTAGTGGTTAAATTCAACTAAGTGTACTAAGTCTACCTCTAAGCATATAATTTTCAACTAGCATGGAGTTTTTTTGGCACTGCCAAATCCTGCACATGCAGTTCGATGTGATGGACGTGTTGGGGTTGACCACGCTTGATTTGGACCTCATATTCCTGATTTGGACACATGAGGGCTTAAAATGAACTAAGTTTACTAAGTTTGTTTCTATTCTAATAATAAAAATATTCTATGTGAATTCCTATAGAAATTGGATCTATTAATTCATTGCATACACAATACATATAATAAAATATGAAAACATAACTTCATAATTACATTATGTAATTTAGAACAACTCAATTACAAAAATCCCAACACAAATTTTCCTATCGTATACAGAGTATACCTTCTAATGAGAGGAGGAGTCCCCTACATCATCTGGATGAGATTAGAGAAACATTTGTTTCATCTGCGCTTTCCAGTTCTTCATTGTTTCCATCTTCACTTAGACGATGGACACCTTCACTTGCTAGTTGGACACGTCTTCTTTAAGCTGCTGGTTCTCCATTTCCATCATCTGCATCCGGGGAACCATGTCCACCCTTTGAGATTCAGTTTCCTTATGTGCTCGGTCAAGCTCAGCATGAGATGCCGTGGTTGAAGAAAATGACGATGTTAGGGCAATGTATCCACTACCAAGATTATTCAACCATCCCCCCCTGCGTGTTCCCCAAACACTTTCCTGTAGTTGTCATCATCTGAAACTGGTTCACTCCCCTGTGGAACTGGTGCATTCCTCAGCTCAACCATCCTCTCCTATTTTCAGCCATGAAAATGTAGAAAATGAAGAAATAAGAATACGAATTTTCCATTTTGAATAATATAGCAAACTAAATAATATATTTGATGTACATGTTTGCTCTCTGCACCTGGGCACCACTCCTCCAATAGCCTCTGATTTGTTCTCTAATAAAGATTCAGAGTTGGCTTCAGGTCGCTAATCTCAGGATCATGCTATATTATCATGTAAAATGTAATTAATATTAATGTGGAGGTGTTTTAACACATGTCAAGTAATGATCAGACATATAAAAATAGAAATGACCCTTTGATGACTGATGAATAGTTTCGACCCACCGCTGAGCCTTTGTCACAAGTGGCCATTTGGAGTAGGTGACTGGAGCATATTGTCAGCATATAATGCTAAGCTCCCATGTCCAGCTCTTGCACCAATCATTTATCGGGGCCGTGTAACCTAGAGGAATATTGATCCGGATCCGCTAACCCTCCTATTCCTCTTGAGGTGTTTTTTGAGGACCATGTTCTTTGCTGCACCACAATTTGACCTCGTCATCTGTGTCTTCAAAGAGATTGATGCTACAAGGAGAGTTAATTAAGAACAATACCGTTATCATGCATGTGCATGACCATAAATATATTATTCTAAATAAAATACTCATAACCTTACCAACGCTACTCATTATGGTGGGCAACTCACCCTAGGTATGATGCTTAGACGGTCCCGCATGAAGACAGACGTCCTCCGCTGGTCTCGAGGACATCGGATCATCCTTGGGGGACGATGTAGTCGAGAGCCTGGAATGAACTCTGCGACGACGACCTCATGGTGCCATGTATGCAAAATAATATGCAAGTAAATATAAAAAGATTGGATATTAAATGGATGCATAGTAAATATTTTTTCAGTTATTTACACATGTCATAGTTATGGTGAAAACATAACATGCTTACACTTTTATATGTCCTTAATATTGGTATCATCCTCACTTTCTAAAATGTCTTCCTCTTCACTACAATACTTGACCATAGTTTCATCTTCCCCATCAGTTTCATTATTTTTGATGAAGTCAATGTCTTCATAAGGTTCAATTCCAATGTCAGTAGTCCCTGTGAGTTCTGCTGTGGCACCAACCCTATTCAATGGTATAGGATCGGCTCCTTCCTTAGCAACATTGAAAGCAAATTGCATTGCTGCATTGACAGATGGGTCATCGTCCTTGAAAGCATCCTCACTAACACTATTCTCTGCATCAGTAACTTTTGTAATATCATACAAACTTTGAGGAAGAATTTTTTTGGTTACATGCCATTCTCCCTTCAATTTTGTGTTCTTAAGGTAGAACACTTGTTCTGCCTGCGTCGCTAGCACAAAAGGGTCATTTTGATACCATGTCTTGCTAAACTTGACACTGGTAAAATAGGAATCCATGTTTATCCCTGTATTTTTATTGCTAATGTCCCACCAGGTACACTTAAACATGTGGATGAGTATGTTGGCTCCATATGAAGCTCTATAATGTCATCTAAGACACCAAAGTAGTTAATTTCCTCATCTCCTGCTACGCATAGTATCGCAACCCCACAATTATGGGTTCTTCTATGAATTTTGAGGGACTTTGTATGAAATCAATAGCCATTAACAATGCAACCGTTGTAGCAGTTAACTCATTGATCGGTGCCATATGTCAATGCGTACAAATATTTACTTGTCATTGGTTCTTTATCGTAACATATGGCTTTCATCTGTTGATTAAAAAGGAGCTTAGATGAGTAAACCGTTAATATTGAAAATGTACATTGCTTCGAACTCACATAAAATTTGTTACTTACACGGCTCCCAAACCAATTGAAAAATTCTTTCTTATGTCTTTCGTCAACATTACATTCATTTTGGGTTAGAATTTTAGCTTTATATTCACTATATGCAACAATAGTACATGTTAATGTCAACTAAGTATATATACATACATACGTATATATATACATATGCATATGTAAATATAATGCAAAATAGGGAGTCCGGAATCACGTACTTGATATATGGAAAAATTTCATCACAATTATTGAGGATGTAAAAATGGGCCTTTCATAGGTCATCCATATCAATAAAATAGTAAACTCATGCACCGAATGACCAAACATTTCCTCAAAATATAGAAATCCTCGATTCTTCATCTTCGGCATTAATAGCATGAACGTCTGCATGTCGCTCCTCACAAGTGAACCTTGTACTAATATCATGTAGATACATTGAGCAAAATACAAGACATTGACTGTTAGGTATACCTCAACGATTGAACCTTCCGGCCATGCCTTATTGCGCACATACCCCTTTAAAGTGGATACGAACCTGTGCATTTTATATAGCATTAGTGACTTGTACGCACAAAAAAAGTGAGGAAATCACATGAACATTGTAGAAGGACTTTATAATTTACCTCTCAATAGGATACATCCAACAATATTGCATCGGTTCTCTAATTATGACCTCCCATGGTAAATAGACGGCTAGCTAAACCATCACATCGAAGAATGCTAGCGAAAATATTTTCTCCAACTTTCATAGTATGATCACAATGTCCTCTTCTAACCGTGCAAGTACATCTTTGCTCAATTTTTTGGAGCACAACTGACAGAAGAAGATCCCTAGCTCAATTAGCACTGGTTGAATATCTTCAGTCAAGTGTCCACAAAGAAAAATGGGTAGAACCCATTGTAGAAAGATATGATAGTCATGAATTTTCATTCCTAATATGTTCCCTTCATTCATGCTTATGCATCAAGCTATGTTCGATGCATATCCATCATGGAACTTCACTATTTCAACCATTCGAAAAATTTATTCTTCTTATTCTTCAAATATTTCTAACAGACTGATGGCATGAGAAGTTTGTCCCGACCATGAATTAGATGCAACTCAGACTGTATTCCCATATCTTCCATATCTCGGCGGGCACTTGAGGTATCCTTTGTCTTCTCATTTAAATGCCACAATGTACAAATGACATTCTCATAAATGTTCTTCTCAATGTGCATGACATCTAGGTTGTGGCGTAGTGGAAGATCTTTCAAGTATGGCAAATCAAAAAAGATGCTTCTTTTAGTCCAATTCAACTCTCATTCAACACATATCCTTTTTCTACTGCTCAGTGGTTTCCCAAATTTCACACCTTTGATCAACCTAAGCTGGTTTAATATCTCTTCCCCACTTAGTTGGTTTGGCTACAACCTTCGTTCAAGTTTTCCATTAAAACTTCTAACACAACGAGTGTAGTGACTCGGAAATTATAATAATAAAATAAATCGAAAAAATGGATTTTTGGGCTAAGGCAGGAGAAAACCGCCAACGATTTTCTGAAGGAGTCAGAAAATCAGTGACATTTTTGGATTTGAACCATAACCGGGTAAAGGTAAAACGGTAATTTTGGAGCTGGTTAATAGAAAACTGGCAACGATTTTCTAGCTAGTATTGAAAGTTATAAAGAACTGAGAGCTTTATTTTTTTTAAACAAAATCAAATTACTCTCTCTCTCTCTTTAGAAACCCATGACTCTCTCCCTTCTCTCTAGAACTTCTACTCCAATAAGCCTCATTTTGACGATCAGGAACCACCACGAGGTTCCTACGAAGATTCTCTACAACATAAGAGGAGTAGAATTTCAATTTGGGGTTTTGGGGTATCATCCCAAAACTGAGGTAATTAAGTTATTTGGGTATTTTTGGATTGATTATTAATTTATTTAAGGTATAGGCCTAGATGTGAATGAATTTATGAGGTTAAAATGAGAAATTGGGATTTTTTAAAATTCAGGATTGGTGTATACACGGTAGCCAGGCTAGGATTTTCAGTGGGTGTTTTCTTCAGGAACCCAGCTAAGGTGATAAATAGTTATAACGCAAGAAATTTGAGTATGAAACTATTTTGGGAAATTCAGTTGATTGACAAGGATATATATATATGTAATTTCAGGATTATGGAATTATGAACGCCATGGGCATAAGTTAGCAGGTTAGTAGACGAGCTTAGTTTGCCAAGTAAGGGAAATATGCTATGCTAGTAAATTTAGAAATTTTATTAGTAAATTATAGTATTTGTTTATTAAGATACGGGATATAAATTATACAGTTTTACAGATTTCAGAACATGAGTTTTATTAATTGTGTGTCATGAGTAGGTATTTGTTCAGTACATAATTTATATAGTTTTTTTCCAATCATTATTTACAGTATTTTAGCATAGAAATGTACTTTACCAGATTTTACAGAATTATGAATTACAGTGTATATACAAACAGATATCTTATAGATAGATACTTTTACAGTGTTTATAGAATACCATGATTTCCAAAATTTTAAAATCGTAACACTTAGATATTTCAGTTTATTTGATTAGATATTACAGTATTTTCAGATAAGTTTTATAGTGTTATGGTTATTTTGGAATCATAATGAAATAGTAAGATAATTATATATATTAATATTATATAGTATCAGACCCTGATGAATTATTTCAGTCAGATTTAGTCAGCAGAGCACGGTACCGTAACTGTGGATTTCCATCAATCGTGCCTTGGAGGCATTGCAGGCTCCCCAGTATTCTAGGTAGAGGTGGCTGGTTTGAAAAGGGAGAGTCCAGTTAACGAGCCTTTGGAGGGATTAAGGTAAGGTCGATCTGAGGATTGATAAAGTATCAACTGACTTATCCTGGTAGGCCAACTAGAGTTAGGTCCCCACCTACAGGTTGCACAACCCTGTCATAAGGGGTTAAATCATGACATATAGTTTTCTAGGGTAGTTTTCACAGATACATACATACATATATATATATATATACATATTTGCAAGATAAAAGCAGAAATATTATAATATAAGCAGTATGAATAAATAGATAGCTCAGACAATATAGATGTAATTTAAGTCACACAGGTGTGAGTTACACAGTATTATATTTTACATGATATCTTAGTTCAGTTATTTATCAGTAAATTATTTATGTAAACTCAGCTGCCACACACTAGTAATAGCATATTTTGCCTTATTGAGTATTTTCTCAATCCTATTAAGGATTTTTGAAAAGAATTAAAAAATATATTTTAAATCTAATTCACCCTCCTCTCTTGGGGACTACACCTTTGTTTTCAATTGGTATCAGGGCGGGGTTATAAAAAATCCTAACAAGTAGTTATAAAAAGATCTATATGGCACACATAGTAGTAGCTCTCTTCAGAGAGGGTCATTCCGTAACCCGGCCACCCATCTTTTGCGGTTTAAACTACACATTTTGGAAACAGCGCATGAAAATATATCTTCAAACTATGAATTGGAAAGCTTAGGAGGTTTTCATGGATGGTGACCTAATTCCCCTTAAACTAGTAGATTGAAAACAAGTTCCTAAGGAGAAAATTGATATGATAGACTTAGATCATAAGATGTTGTAAGTTAATTCTAGTGCTATGAATGCTTTATACTGTGCTCTTGATATGAATGAATTTAATATAGTCATGGCTTGCAAATCAGCCAAGGAAATATGGGACAAACTTAAGGTAACCTACGAAGGCACTATAGATGTTAAGGATAATAGGATTGATATGCTTAAAGGCGAATATGAAACTTTTAAGATGAACCTAGATGAATCTATAACTAGCATGTACACTAGGTTCACTCACATAAATAATTCCCTAAATGCCTTAGGAAAAACCTACACTACCTATGAGATGATAAGAAAAATTCTTAGAGGGCTGCCACCTATATGGGAACCAAAGGTCACATCAATAACAGAAGGTAGGAACCTTAAAACCACTTCTTTAGATAAGCTAATAGGTTCTCTACTCACATATGAAATTTCAGTGAATGAAAGGAATGGTAAAACCAAAGCTCAAGAATTTATAGCTTTCAAAGCTTCAAAAGAAAACTTTGGTAGTGAAGAAGAAATGGATGAAGATGAACTAGCCTTCATATCTAAGAAACTTGCGAAAGATTTTAGAAGGAAAAACAAATTCAAAAGAAGAAACCAAAACTCTGAATTAGATGAAGAAGAAATTAATACAAAGAAATCAAAGAATAAAATCCCCACATGTTATAATTGCAAAAAGGATGGACACATAAAACCGAAATGTCCATTACTTAAGCAAAATTATAAAAAGAAAAAGAAAAAGAAAATGAAAGCCAGTACTTGGGATAGTACAAGTAGTTTGGAATGTGAATCAAGTGACTAAGAGGTTGCTTACACTTGCTTTATGGCATGGGATGATGAGGGAAACTCCTTATCCAAATCGGTTAATGGTTATAGTAGTGATGAATCAAATGATGAGAGCATGCCATCTTATGAGGAACTTCAAAATGATTTATTCAAAGTACATAAGATGCTAATCAAAGTAGCTAAACAAAACACATCATTGAAAAACAAGAATGATGGAATGAGGAAACAGGAAAGAGCTAGAATCAATTAAAATTACTGAAAAATGATAAAGATTCAAAACTCGAGAAAATAGAAAATAAGTATGAAGCTGCAATAAAAAAATTAGAAGCTAAAAATCTTGGTGAAAAAGAAAAAAACTTGAAAATCAAGAAATTAGAAAGCAATAATAAAAAGATGATAAAAGATCTTCAATCCCTATCTTCTTGGAATATGAAAAAGATGTTTATATTTCTGAATTAGAGGATAAAATTAGAAAATTATCTCAACAATTAGAGAAATCACAAAAGAAGGTTGATGACAAGAAAGATATTGAGATAAATGATCTCAAAAATCAAATTGAAGATAAAGAAAAGATCATTTACAACTTCACAAAAGGAAAGGAAAACTTTGAAAAATTGATAGGCTCACAAAGGATGACCTTAAACAAAAAAGGAATTGGATTTAATGGGGTTGAAAATAAAAAGAAAAAGAATGTTTACATGGGTTATTTTTCAAAAGCATCCAAAAATTATGCTAGCACATCTTCTAATGCCTACACTAACACCATATGTATCAATGTAAGAAAAAATGACATATAAAGTTTGAATGTCCATTTAAAAGAAAGGATTTGAAGACTAAACAAGTTTGGAGAATTAAAGAAACATCTCTCGTTAAACCATCCGGACCCAAAAAAATATGGGTACCAAAAATGAAATACTAAATTCTTCAACTTCAATTGATATTAAATTTATGGAACATCATACAAATATATTGAATAAATTGAAATAGAGAATAAGGATAAAATTATTCAAGCTTATCTTATTGAAACTCATGAAAATTGTTGGCCTCAAATCAATGAATGGATCATACAAGGCATAAAATAGAAAGCATTAGGATACTTGAAGTTTGGATGTTTAAATGAAATAAAAAGAAAAGAAAATCTGAAGCAAATAGAGCTTATTGATAAAGAAGAAAGCTTGATAAAAGAATTGTTAGCCGACTGATCATACGATCAGCCGCTGACTGAACAAAACCTTTAAAGAGAAAGTATAGGTCAGCTGATTGGACAAAAGCTCAGCCGACTAAGTGAAGGAAAAACTGTTAAACAAGTTTGAAATAAAATACTTGAGCAACATAAGAACAATCCAAGAAAAAGTATAGTACAAAGCACATGATATGATTTACTCCATGCATATATGAATGCAATATGATACATGTGTACATCTTAAATTTGGTATCTTGAAATTTTTAAAGACGATGAAAATATGGATAATTTATGGCTCACTATATTTTGAAATTTTGAACATAAAGTTATGAAGCATGATTTAGAAACATAAATTTTGATATGAATTGATAAATTCATGACCATGTATGCTTATGATGGATCACATGGATAAATGGATAAATTGGAATCTAAATAATAGAGTATTCATGAGCTATGCATAATGTGACATTAACATTGGTATCTATAAAGTGTATTGGTATCCATGAATATATAAATTGGTATTTGAGCAAGACAAGTATAATTATATCCATGAGTAAATTATGAAATTGATATGATATTGGTATTTGATATCCATAGGCATATACATCAAATGTTTGAAACATGGACAGTAAATTTAGAAAGCATAATTGGTGTCAAATCTAAATGTATTAAATTCAGGGGGAGTATTATGACTCATAACTTGTATTTTGTTTCTCCCTAATTTTTTTGGTATCATGAATTATTTTTTTATTATTGGTATCATAAATTTTCAATTTGAGTTTGGTATTAAAAATTCAAAAGTTCAATTGGAATTAGAATTAATGAAAATCTAAATTGGTATCATATACTTTATATGCATGATTGATATTCATATGCTCAAGAATATAATTTATTTTGTTTATATCCTACTCTTTTTGATTGATGTCAAAAGGGGGAGAAGTTTTAAGCAAAAATTAAAAATTGAGTTTGGTATTGAAATATTTTGAAATTTTGAAACATGAATTAAATTTCAAAAAGGAGAGAAGTATTTGACAAAGGGGAGAAGTACATGACATTGAATGACCTTGAAATTGGTATTGATATGCATGATATTGAATGATCTTACAATTGGTGTTGATAGTAATCTTGATCTTACAAATATGTTGAAGATGATGCTTATTGAAAGGGGGAGTTTTTTTAGGTTTACTCATATTTTTGCTCATTATTCGTCATCATCAAAAAGGAGAAGATTGTTGGCCTTACAAGGTTTAACATCCTATTTTGTTGCTAACAAACAAGTGGAACTTAACAAATTTGGTTGAGTGATGATGTTTCAGATCTCACATATGTGAAAGCAAGGTTAAGTACTCACAAGGATCAATTGAAGCTTATATTCCAAAGGAACATGATCATATGAAGCTTAAAGAATACTTAAAGGCATGGATGATATATTAAAGATTGATGATTGTGAGAAGATGACCTTGATATTAAAGCTTGAAGAAAGGACCAAGACAAAGTATGAAGACTTAAGTGTTCAAGAATATCAAAAAATCTAAGAAGTCTTTATGTAAGTACTTCATTCGATTTCGATATGGATACAAGATGCTCTTAGGTTAATTACTTGGACCTAGATACCTTTTAAAATACTTGAAAAATATTTTTATAAGGTCAGAAGTTATTTCAAAAAGATTAAAATTATTTTTGGAATGAAAAGCACTAAAATAGGATTTTTCCAAATTTTGTTATTTTTCTACATCCAAATTGATAAGCATTTTTATCTATCAAAAACTCATTTTTTTAAAAAGTGTTCAACATAAAAGTTGTAGGATTTTCTCTTACCTTTATTTTGACACCAATAAAGTCAAAATTAAAGTTCTAAAGAAAAAGTTATGACCAAAATACTGGAATGGGGTCGAAGCTATCAGCACCTCAGCAAATTGTCTGGTTAGCCAACTAACCAGAATGACCTGTGTTCAGTCAGCCGAATGACTAGTTAATAGAATTAATTTTTTGGAGATAGAAAGGTCTCAGTCGCCTGTCCAACTAGCTAACCTTGTATAAACACACACCCAGTCACCTGGTCAGCCAACTGTCCCTATGGAAATTTAAATTTTGAACTTTAACGGGAAAATTCTAAAAATTAGTTTTTTAAATCTAAATGTTATAAAAACTTTGGTGACACTCCAAGAAACTTTGGAGACAAGGAAATTCACTCAATAAATACATGGTTTTTGAAATTAAATTATACAAAGTAATTGAAAATCAATTCTCAAAGTTGAAACTCCCATACTCTCAAAGCTCTCATGCTCTCATCTTTCCACATTTGAATTGCTGAGATATTTTGGAAGCATCTATTCAATCCTTATCTGTGTTTCTAAATTGTTGATTCTCATCTAGAAGGAAAACTTGGTGAAATATCTTTTGAACTTCAATTGTATTTCATATTGTGAATTTGATTGAAGTATATAGATTTAACTTGTGCTAATCAGCTCTTTGTGAGAGCCCTCTTTATACACATCTATTTTTTGTATCTCTTGTAGATTGTAACAATTCCAGGATTTTTGGATCATTAGCTAAGCAAGGGGATATCATTTAGAGAGGTGATACTCTAGCCTAATTGAAGGAGTGATCGAACGAGGGTATATTGTTTGGAGGGGCAAGCTTTAGCCTAATCAAAGGAGTGTGTAAACGGTGTTGTTCCACTAGGCAAAGGAACTAGTTTTAGTGAATCCTTTGGTGGTTTGCCAAAGGTGAGGACGTAGGCTAGATATAAGCCGAACCTCGTAAAAATCATGATCTCACTCTCTCTTTCCTTTGCTCTTTTTTTTAGCATATATATAAACAGCGTGAATGTTTTAAATTCCTTAATCATAAACACTATGTGGATTTGATATTAAGTAAACTTAAGTTTAATTTGCTTTCGGGATTGCGGAAACCGAAAGGGGGTACATTGGTTGATCCATTCTTTATGGAAACCGTAAGGGAGTACGGTGATGGGTGAAACACTCAAAGAATCTTTAAATTGAAGGTTTATTTAATGTATAAGCTTTTAGAAAGAGTATTGGATTTTATATTGCACCTCATTTTAAGAAAGCAAATTTATTAACTACAGGGCTACAAACAAACACAAGCTGAATCTTCTATCCTAGTTTGAATATTGTGGATGATTGGAAAATTGATTGGTTAAGTACTTTGTTGGTTGTGGATTGAATTTTGTTTTTAAGTATTTATTATTTGAATAAATCAACAAGAAGTAAAGAATTCATTAAAAGAAGAAAAAGAAGTTAAGGAATCTCGAAAAGAATTAAAAGAAAATTTTTAAATCCAATTCACCCCCCCTTTTGGGACTACACCTTTTTTTTCACATATATATATATATATATATATATATATATCGGGATTACTCTGAAATTATGAAATTACTGATTCGATATGGATATGTGAATACGACAGTTTAACTTTGTTAATTATGAAATGACAAGTTTAATATGAATATGTGAATATGATTGTTTAATTCTGTTATGGTAAGTTAGATTTTGCACCGAATTGGGAAATATGAAGTGACTAAATATAAATCTGTGTAAAAAGCTTGTGTGGCGTATAAATTAGAGCAAAAGGCCTATGCGACATATAAATCGGAGTAGAAGGGTTGTGTGGCGTATAGATTATAGTAGAAGGTTTATGTCGCATATAAATCATAGTAGAAGGCCTGTGTGGCTTATAAAGCAGAGTGGAAAGGCTGCGTGGCATGTAAATCATGGTAGAAGGCCTATGTGGCATTTGTACTAATGCTGATGGGGAGGTATGCTTAGTATAGAAAATTTGTGTGTATATAGAAATGTTATAGAAGTGTGAATTAAATTATTTGTGATATGTTGTAAAACCTCTCTTAGTATATTTATTATGAACTGCTTTATATTATTTGAGATATGTCATAAAACCTACGTTAATAGATTTATCTGAACTGCATCATATTATTAATACCGATGACATATGTATTTAGGGACAATATAAGAAATGTATATAAATGATTGTACAACAAAACTCATCTACCACACACTGATAATAATGTATTCCATCTTATTGAGAGGTGTCTCACCCCATCGAAATATCAACTTTTCAAGGCCTTCAGGGAGTTGAGCCTAGGAACTTAAGGTGGGACTTAGACGATCTAGTCGAGGGTGAGTGTAGGTTGAATACTGTTTTTTTTATGTTATATGTTTTTGGACATTTTGGGGTAGACACATGTTTATTTTGGGACTTGTTGATGCCACGGTTGGGTTAGCTCTCTCGTAGTTATGGTTGCAGAAAAATATACTTTGCTTCTGTTGTTTATTAATTAAATTATGGACAGTGATATTTTGGACCCCACTGGGTCCTTGATAATTTTAAAAATGAGTTTTAAGGGCATATGTTTGTGAATGATTTGGATATGATATAGGATTTTATGTATTTTATGTATGTGTTTTTGGGGAGTTACATGTCTCTTATTTTTCTGCTGTTACACGTAGATGATATGTTGATTGCTGTTAAATACATAACCGAGGTAGATTTGTTGAAAACTTTATTGGGAAAGGTGTTTGACATGAAAGACTTGGGTGCATCCAAGTGAACACTAGGTATGGAGATTTGCATGGATAGAGCTACAGGGAGACTATGGTTATCTCAAGGTGGCTATATGGAGAAGGTATTTGAGAGGTTTAGCATGACTAATGTTAAGCCGGTGAGCACGCCTTTGGCGAGTCATTTTAGGCTGTCTACTGCCCAATGCCCAAGTACGGATGATGAAGTTCAAGATATGTCGAGGGTCCCATATGCTAGCGCGGTGGGATTTTTGATGTATGCCATGGTGTGTACAAGGTTGGAGTTGGCACATGCTGTCAACGTGGTAAGAAAGTTCTTCTTGAATTCGGGTCGACAACATTGGGATATTGTAAGGTTGATTTTAGGTACTTGAGGCATAGGACCAAATATGACATCATGTTCAGTGCATGATAGAGTGATCCATCGGTGGCGGAGTACGTGGATACTAATTACACAGGAGACCTAGATGATAGGAAGACTACCACGGGGTACGTATTTGCCCTTATAAGAGGACCTATATGTTGGAGGTCTATGGTGTAGTCGCTCGGGGCATTGTCTACTACCGATTCGAAATACATAATAGTGGCTTAGGCTGCGAAGGAAGCATTGTGGCTTACGAGGTTAGTTAGAGAGATGGGTGTCCGAAAAGGTGGAGTTTGGATGTAGTGTCATAGTTAGAGTGCCATCTATTTGGAGAAAAATCAAGTTTACCATGCGAGAATGAAGCATATTGATGTGTGGTATCACAGGGTCAGGGAACTAATTGCTTTAAGGGAACTTCTCCTTGAGAAGGTCCATACGTCTGACAATGCGGTGGATATGCTAACAACATTTGTCATGATGGACAAGTTCAAGCATTGCTTGGACTTGATCAAAGTCTCCAAGTGCTAGAGGGGAGACAGACCCAATCTATAGGCCCGGGTGGAGCAAAGGTTATGCTTTTGGATTTCTAAGGTGGTGAATATTCGACAAGGTGGAGATTGTTGGAGATGTGGCTCATATTCAGAGTGAATCACAGGTACTAGAGAAAGCTATATGAAGCGAGGGATAATTGCATGAGAGAAGTTTGTAACACTGACGGCAAACCATTGACGGTTACTTTCGGCGCAGATTACGTGAATTAAAATTGGGGGCTTGTAGATTGGGCTAAAATGGAGGGATTCCCTCTAGTGATCGACACATATGTAGTTGAGATATATTAGAACACTTCTGTGCATATTGGGTTCATAGTTAAAGACTATTATAACCCAAATATGTAAGCTTTGACATTGTTAATAGTGAAAATCAAAGTACTACTCCCGTGGATGTAGGTTATTGCTAAACCATGTAAAGGTTGTGCATTCTAGTTAGGTTATTGCTAAACCACATAAAGGTTGTGCGTTCTAGTTCTATATATGGGTAGTATTTATAGGGGATGAATGATACAATTGTGATATTTCAAATTTCATAAGTTTGGCTCATTAACTATTGAATTAGATCTTTAATATGTGTGCAGCAATGGTCATGTCTTGGGATGAAATTGTCAACGGTTTGGTGAAATCATTGACGGTTTCTCTTTGGGAGTGCATACTATCTGAAACCGTCGATGTTTTCATCGACCAATTGGCGAAACCGTCAATAGTTTGATGAATCCATTGACGGTTTTCGTCGGGTGTCAGATCTGCTTATTGATTAGGAGCATCCTTGTTTCGATTGATTTTATAGCCATTGGAATAATCTTCATGTGGATTGAATTCTTATTTATTTGGTGAGGGATTTCGTGAAGTGTCTTAATGGGTGGAATTGATTTCTTCATGGTTTTCTAAAGTGTCTTCGTGGGTGGAATTGATTTCTTCATAAATCGTATTGATTAAAGGAGCGTGTTGCTAATACCCTTCTGCAAACCTTGCTGGGTCTAGAGGCAAAGTTTGGTATGAAAATAATGAAGAGCTGACTTAGACATTGGCTTTGTAAATAGATTGGCGCCCTGTTGAGTGGTTGAGATATGTTGAGTGATGAGCAGACCATGTGCAACACGGTCATGCACAAAACGATAATCCAACTCAGTATGTTTGATGTGAGCATGGAAAACTAGATTAAAAGTCATGTGAAGCACACTGAGGTTGTCGCGGTAGAGTATGGGAGGTAACGGTAATGTAATTCGAAGGTTTTGGAGGACAAAGGTGATCCAAGTGAGTTTAGCTGCTAGGTTGGCCATGGCATGGTACTCGACCTTCGTGCTTGAATGTAAAATGGCGTGTTGTTTCTTTGCAAACCATGAGATGAGGTTCCCACCAAGGAATGAACAATAGCCTATGGTTGATCGTCTCATTGTAGGACATCCTGTCCAATCTGAAAAGCTTGACCTTTGTAAAATCAAATATGAGAAGCTTTTCAGGCAAGTATATATAAAATGAATATATGCTCAAAGCTCTCTTAAATAACCTCAAATCTCTTAAATAACCTCAAAAGATTTTCTCCCAAAAATATGTTCAAAGATAAGAATAGGAGAACTAGGGTTTTCTTTCTAAATGATTGACCTTTCAAAAACAAGAAGGCTTTCAAGCAAAAATATATATAAGATTAAATATATGCTCAAGCCTTTTTGAATAACTCAAAAGATTTTCTCCAAAATGATTTTCAAGAAAAAAGTAGGAGAAAAACGAATTTGATATTTGAGATGAGTATAAAATGTAAGAAAGAATCAAGGAATAAACAATGTATCTTTCAGTATAGTTCTCTAACATTTTCAAAGTTGTTTGGTCAAGGATTTATAGGGGATTTCAAAATATGATCGTTATATGACCGTTGGGCAATTAAATAATGTTATAATTCAAATTTTTAAACCTTTGGAAGCTCAAATAAACCTAAACTTGAGAAGTCTGGTTGACTAACCCAAGGTCCGGTCGACTGACAAAAGGGCGATTTTCCTTTTCGCAAATCGGGGCTTATGATCCGGTCTGCCGGATCATGCTTCATACGAAAGTCGATCGACTGGGCCCTTAACAAAATTCCCATGAGGTCAGTTCGGTCGACTAGGATGAAACATCTAGGCTACTGGCCCTTTGTTAAATCCTCATTTTGGCTAGATGAACATTTCGATCGACTGGGCTTTAATAGCCGATCGACCGAGCCTTAACAAAAATGAGTTTTGGCCCTTGGATTTACTTCAAAGTCATTTCAAACTTTTTGGAAATGTTTAACTTTGAGTATAAAATATTTTTATGAAATTCGTGGGTTCCTAAGGTCAATCTATGGTTATGATAGAGCTTCAATTTAAATCATGAGATTTGCATGCATATTTAAACCCTAATTACTATTACAACTCAAAAATGTAAAGTCTTCAGTCTTCTGTTCTCTATGGAATATGCCAATTTGATGTGAGCTTTAAGTGCTTCTTAGCTTCCATATTGCATCATCATCTGTGCTTTTGTTGGAATTTGTGCATTCCCAAGAGGGGGGTGAATTGTGTATTTAAAAATTTTCTCCTAGGTTAAGTTCAAATCCACAAACGGTATACCATAACCTAGGGGCTTTCTAAACATATGCCAATTACCCAACACAATAAATTGATCAAATAAATAAAACAGTTCGTAGACTCAGTATTTCTCAATCATTCAAAGCATGTATGTAAAATAATCATGACAATAAATAATAACATACATGTACTAAAAATTAAAGTGCAGAAAATAAAAGAACACACGATATGATATCGGAATTCAGCCAATACAACCTATGTCCCTGCTTCAAGCTTGCAAGTAAAAGGATTCCAGTAAGTTGCTCACTTGTAGGTGGAGCAACACCATTTACAACACCTTACAAGGATAGTGCACCTAGTTCTCCTAACCAAGTCTGAACCAGTTTGGTGCTCCCCGAACCGGGTCTGAGGAAATCCAGGACTATTTGAAGGGCTAGTATCCCTCTTCTGACAACTTGTCGGGAATTCAACAAATATCAATATTTTTGTACAATAAAATGCTTCTTACACAAGCTGAATGTACAACGATAAGCACAATGCGCACTCATATATGATATGAATATGAAGCTCAATGTGAGTTATGCTCAGTAAAGTAATTCAAATTTATCTTTCAAGAATATGTTTGTAAAATAGTGTGAGAGATGACAATAAAAGTGATCTTTGACTCAAATGTACAATAATTAGAACGTTCTTTTCAAAGATCGAAGTACCCTAAATGATATCTCAAATATATTTTTCAAATATAAAGCACTAGAGATATTTCAAATTAGCTTATCCAAAAATATTTTCAATAAACACAAGATAAGCTTTAGAATCTTGCAATAAGTATGCTAAGATCCAAAAGCTATAATCAGGTCTCCCCAAAAAATATTTATTAAGTGAAATATATGGGGAAACTTCTAGTTATACTCTCAAAATTGATTTTTTAACAAATAAAACAAGAGAGAGTATTATGCCTTGGATGGAGAATGAATGCCCACAAGAAATTTGTTTTCCTTCAAAAATAATTTTTAAAATAAGTGTGGGAAGGAGGATAAAAGATTTTGATATGAAAGATCAATGCCCAAAATAAAATCTCTCTTAAAAAATTTTCAAACCAAAAGGAATAAGAGGGTATGGTATTTAAAATCAAAAAAAATTTTGGGAGTGTTTTCAAATCTAATCTCATATTTAAAAATGAGTAATAGAGGGGTATATATAGAGTTTGAGAAAATTTTAACCGTTAGGGACATATTAGGCATTTTAGAATTTGTTTAATGAAAAATGAACACTAATTATCACGGTAAAAATATGTGAACCCGAGAGGTTCATTCACCCAAACAAACTTATAGACAATATTGGGTTCGGTTGGCTGAGCAAGGCACCGGTTGGCTGAACCAAGGCGATTTCCCAATCGTTTGTGCTTTCGGTCACTTGGTGAGTGGTTCGGTTTGCCGAACCTCATAAGTCAGTCGCCCGAGGTGATTTTGAACTATAAGTTCGGGCACCCATGGGCATTGGAAAAAGTCAAGACCAGGGTTCGGTTAACTGTGGATGATGTTGGCCTAACATGGCTTTCGAATCTTGTTTTGATGATAACAAATAAAGGTTAATTTAACATGTTTTTATTTAAGTGATGATATTTCAGGTACCTTGTATGATAAAATTCAAAAGTATCAAATAAATAAAAGTTCAAGATCACAAGTACCATAAAGCCATACTCCATCAACATAGTGATCAAAAGAAAGCTCAAGAGGACCAAGATGTTCAAAACATGCGGAAGCTTAAAGATGACTCACGCTTAAGTCTAGGAGGATTCAAAGCAAAGACTTGTATGAAGACTTCAAGCTTAGAGTGTTTAAGTCTTTAGGATGACTTATGTAAGTACTTCATTATAAATATCATTTTGAAATGCTTTGAAGCTGATTAGGGGTTATAGACTTAGAGACCTTTGTTAGAATTGGTGTATTCCCAAGAGGGGGGGATGAATTGGAATTTTTAAGCTTTTCTCCTAGGTAAAACAAGATGTTAGCATGATATTACAACCTAGGGTCTTTCTAAGCAATCTTTAATGCACTGATAAATATAATATATGGAAATTTAGATAATGCACATCATTCACACCAAAACATATACGTGCGGTAAATGAAAAGTGCGGAAATGTAAACAACATACGATATGTTATCGGGGTTCAGCCAAGTGTTCCTACGTCCCCGCCTCTAGCTCGCAAGCCCGAGGACTCCACTAAAGGCTCACTTAAGGGTGGAGCAGCACCGATTACAACCAGGTCAATTAGCATAGGGCTAACCTCAACTTTTACAACCAGGTCAATTAGCGGGGCTGACCTCAACCTACACCTTGATAGGATGGTGCACCTAGCTTTCCTAACTGGGTCTAAGCCAATCCGGGACAATTTCACAGGGCTAGTATCCCTCTTCAGGCCCGTGCCTAGAAATACAGTAGTATGTTCACAATCAAGAATAACGGTACAATGATTGTGCTTTCGTGTAAAGCAGATATGTACCCAAATACGCTCAGTCACATACACCACAATATTATTTAATATGTAAGCTCAGTGTGGTCTAATATTTTAATTCTCAAAATATTTGCTATCAGTGCAATGAATGTGTGAGAGTGTCAACAAACAATCTTTGTTTCTCAAGTTATTCAATCAATTGTGTTCACACAAAGATGTCAAGAAAGCCTCAAGAATATCACTCAGCTGGATGTCTTGATCACGTGAATATTAGATAATGTATATTGGTTTGCAAAAGGTGTGTAATTTGTATTCAGCAAATAATATATGAGTGAATAATTGTTGCACAAAGATCAATATCACAAACACAAATATCTTCTCATAAGTATATCAAATAAAAATCACACAAGATATTTGAGTAAGTTTTGAAAACGTTTTGCAATCCAAAAACCAAATACATGCTTCCTAAGATATTGCAACACAAATGAAATACTCAGAAGGTTGGACAAGTTTTCTTAGGATAGGCTTATGAACAAAGCCCCCTAAGAACACTTAGGTTTAGCTCTCATAAAAATCGATTCAAGTACACAACAACAAGAGAGCAAACTTCTTTACACAAACACTCAGTACACTTACAGAAGATATAGAAACTTGAAGAAGGTAATTTTGAGTGGTTTGAGTGAGAATATGAGCAGTAGAGAGTGTTTGGCTTGAGAGAGAATTTATTAATCAAATTGGCTAATCTACCTAATTTTCCCAAATGAAGGGGTATATAAAGACACTCCAAGAATTATAACCGTTGGGGATAAGCTTGGGATTATTAGAAAAGATTAATGATGTTTTTATTATTTTAACCCTATTTTAAAAAATTAACCACGATAAAAAATTCAGGGCAACCCGAGAGACCCGATCGACCAAAAGACTTTCGGTCGACCGAAGTTCATGTGGCTCGGTTGACTGGGAGAGGTGATTTTCCCAACTTGCGCGGTTTAATCGACCAGGGATATTTGAACTAGATGGTTCGGTCGACCAGACCATTAGGACATCTCCCAAGGACCCTCGGTCGACCAGACCATTGGAGTACATTTTGTGCTCGATCGACCAGGTAGTCAAAAGGTTAACTCCTAGGAGGTTCGGTCGACCAGGGTCAAATGACCTTTCATGGCACGGTCGACCGGGCTATGGTCAACCGGCTGACCCAGATCGGGTTCGATCGATCAGGAAAGAATGAACTACATGTGTCGGTCGACCAAAAGTGCACAAAGTGTGCATTTCAGTCTTGTTTTGATTCACAAACACCCTATTCATGTGCCCAACATCCATGAGTGCAAAGGTGGGTGTCCTAGGGTATTTTCTAGGTCTAATTTAAGTTATGATTCATTTGTAGCCTGAGCTTACCTATTAGACCATGCACGTGGGGTGTGTGATTTTTACAAGTAAAGTCCTAATTACTATTACAGACCAATTACACAACTGAATATATATTACAACACAATTTGGTCTTCAATTCTTCACTTGCTTTATGTGCATCTTGATCTTGATGATTGAGGTTCCTACACAAAGTCTCAAACACCCATTAGGTATAATGACTATTTGTCATAATCAAAACCGGGCGTGACCTATAAGGTCAACATTCTCCCCGTTTTTGATGATGATAAATACGATCAACAAAAATATGGGTTTGAGCCTAAAAAGGCTCCCCCTATCAATATGCATCCACTTTATTTTTAATCAAGTCATTTTACCCATTATTTTTGCCCCTTTTCCATCTCCCCCTTTTGGCAAGAAAAAAAAAGGCCATATGAGTTAACACTATAGGCAATGGGTAAGTATTACAGTTATACATGAAAAATTTTGGAAAGATTGAGAGAGAAAAAAATCGGCAGAGTGTGTCGTTTGTAAATCGGACTTTCCAAAATAAATCCTATATAAGTGTAACTTGTTTGAGTTTAAATATTTCCTAGCAGTTTATCCACAACTACTCAAACAGTTCAGTAATGTCCAATAAGCAAATAAAATTTCAATATGATCATGAAGTGGACAAGAAGTTGTGTATCACAAAGAGTAATCATTATTCGTTGCCTCAATTTTATCATGCTATAGATATAATGCATGTGCACACACAGAATAAGCATTTTACTAAGTCTAATCCAATGAGAAATACCAACAAGTTCAGTGTAGTTAGACTTGTAAATTTTACTCAATACTCCGTAAATATTTGATGATTATGTGAAGATGAGGTTTAGTTTTCATTTGATTTTCACTCATCCTCTCAAAAAGTTTCTAAAGTCAATTTTATCATGATCATGTTTGGTGGCCAGAATAAATCCATACTTTCACGAAATATATAATAATGAAAGCATGTTGGCCTAGTACCAAGTGTTACAAATACACTGTGAAAAATACATATTTGTTTATCAGGGCCTAATGATTTTAATGCTAAGTGACTCCCCCCCCCCCCCCAAGAGTATGCATTCTCCTTTATAAGTCAACTTGAGAAAAATTCAAATATTATTTTAGAAGCATAACTCAAGTTTTAAGTAATTTAGCATTTAGAAATGATTTAAAGTTATGTGCAAAGAAAAGGAAAAATTTGGCAGCATTTTGTCTGAGGATTTAATCACTTCCATAAAACCTGCCAATGTCCAATCACTTTAAATATATACGCACAATCAGCCCCAAGGAATTTAAAATTTCAACGCAAATGAACCAAACGTAAAATATTTAGACTTTGCACACACACAAAAAATTGTTTCAATTATTTGGGCAAATGTCTACATAAAATTTGGCAGCATGCCGACTATAAACAGGACATTTCCCAAAAAATTTACCTGCACAAAACGATTCTCAAACAAGCAGTATCTCAAGAGTAAGGCATGTGAGAACCTATGATCTACTAGCAGGAAATTCTCAACAACTGCATCTACTATGCAGGAGGCACTTTATACTAAGCATGCATTTCAACAGAGTAGTCATTTAAACACTAGCATAATCAAAAGCACAATCACCATATCATAGTATCTACGTGTGTGTGGTGAATGTGATCATAAAGATAAGACAAAATAAAGGTAAAAGTTGTTTTATATAGGTACAGACCAGATGATATAGAATAACATAAAATGAATCAAGGCCACACAATCTGATCTGCAGGCTACTCTTCTGAGTCTAGAACTCCCCTCCATCATCACCTCCATCGCCACCATCACCGGCATTGAAGTCAAAATCCATGGTCATCCGGTCTCTCTCATCCTGCATCTCCTGAATACAATCATTTGGCTCACTGAAGCTGACTGTCATGGTCCTCTCTAAATCTGTGAATCGACTAAAGGTAGAGATGGAGAACTGTCGGAACTCATCACGAAGGGAGGTGGATGACGATGCCAAATCTCATAGGTCTAACTGGACTGATTCTCGAAACTATCCAAATGAGTCAGATAAACTAGTGATGATAGTCATTAGATCGACATTTGACGGCTGCATAGGCTAACGTGGCTCTTACGGGGTCTCTCCCTGTGCTACTGCACCCCTAAAAGGCAACCAGATGTTGCCAACCAGCTCATACCCCATAAGCTTCAAGGTGATGCCAAAGAATATATTAGTAGGTCGTCTTCTCTTCAGAGAAGCCACATTTAAGTGAGTAACTCCTATTGAAATAGCTTGTTTGGGATCCCCCCATATGACATGATATTTCTATGGCCAATCGTTTTGGCCTTCATCCATCGAATCATTAAACTGGGCAGATCTAACTTCCTTCGAGCAAATAAACACCACATAATAAAGCAATCTAGGAAGGATATGCACTCTAGAACCTGCCTTGGGAAGGACATTATATGTGATCAAATGATGCAGTACTTTCGCCTTTAACGTAAACTGCCTATACTATGGGGGATGGTTTTGGCTGGCAATGCCTAGATAAGATAAGGTCAGGTTTTCAAATGTGGCAATCGTAAATTCCTGTTCATGAATCCAAGAATTTACCACATCTGGCCACTCAAAATCTCCACGATCTATATCAAGGACATTTGAAAGGTACTATGCATCAAAACGGACATCAGTCCTTAATACTCGGGAGAAGTACCCATTTTCATCATAACCTAGATTTGTGTTAAATAATCTAATGTATGTTGGGTAGTGACCCCCAGGCTGATAGGAAATGAAGGTTTTCCAGCCTTGATAGTCAAACATATTCATTACATTCCCAAAAGATTGATTCATGAACTCCAAATCTAAGATCTTACCCAATATGCCTCCTTGGGACGAAACTCTCATATGTATCTGACCTTGGATCGTTCTGATAAGAAGTATTCATCCTCAGTGTGCACTAAATCATAGGCCTCAATGTGCTCATTTTTATGTGCTATGAATGTAGGATGAAGGATGTAAGGCACATGTCTAAGTTTGCTTGGTAATGTTTGGGGGAATGGTGAAAGAGCTCTCAAAATTTTTCGCGCAAATGAGCTTTGAACGTGGGAATATATATATATATATATATATATATATATATATCGCAGTTCAGTCGACCAATAGTTTAGATTCTTCACGAGCCAACAATGTTCGGTCGACCGAGAAGAATTTTAACTGAGATGGACGGTCGACCGAGATGGTGTAATGTGCCCATGTTCGGTTGACCAAGGGAAAACCGACATGTTCAGTCAACTGGGGTGGGGAGGTTCACTGAAGTTTGGTCGACCATAAGGTCAAAGTCAAGGGGTTGTCG
This sequence comes from Malania oleifera, assembly GCF_029873635.1. NCBI lineage: Eukaryota > Viridiplantae > Streptophyta > Magnoliopsida > Santalales > Ximeniaceae > Malania > Malania oleifera. Next base: position 82,646,977 of record NC_080417.1, on the reverse strand, counting down.
GTCGACCAGGAGATTTTACTCTATCAATGCTCAGTTGACCGAGCATAGTGAATTTCCCCGATTTGGCTTCATTTTTTATCCAAAGTTCTCCCTTAGGTTCAAATTTGATATGTTACAACATAAACATGACTCTTAGGGATTCTTGGGGAAGCAATATTACACAATTGAAGCACGTGCCAAGACTTTACATATTTAGTGTAGATTACTTCCCAGTTTTGCAATTACTTTGACTGTACTTTCCTTTGAGTCCTAACTATTTTGGAACCGAGTACAAGAAGAATGTGACTTTTCTTGAAAAATGCTCTTTGGTGATTGGAGAGTATCCTTAATAAATGATGACATAGAGGAGTAAGGATACATTCCAAGGAATAAGTGAAACGTCACCAAATATGATCATGGTTTGGTAAGGATTTCCTATGGATGAGATAAACCAAGACTAAGGGTTTACAATTTAAACTCAAAGGGACCAATCCCTTAATGGATGTCTCTAATTTGGTTCTAGCTATCAGAAGCACTCAATATATATATTAGTCATTTATGATCAATTGTGCTTTACGCTTAGGGTGATGACTCAATTTTTATTTAGGCTTTTCATATTCAAAAGTGAGTTTAGGGTATAGTGAAATATGATATAAAATGGAACCCTGACACTCAATTTTGTGCAATGGACAACAGTTTCTTGACTTTGTGATTTTCATGTTGGCATGGGTTAAGCATTTAGAATTAAGGACCAGGCATAGATGCCATGTCCATTTAGAAATGGATAAATGTTCTTAGTACAACAAGTTCGTGAGTGAGTATACTAAGATTTTCATTTTAAGTGACAACCACTTCCCAAATCTATGGTTATCACAACCCCATAAACCTAATCCTAAGATCCAAGAAAACAGAAAATAGTCAAGTTATCTCTATTTGACTCCGGTCTTCTTCAAATCCTAAGGGGTTTGCTTTCATGATTACCCACATCATTTCCTTTTCTAACCCTCTGGTACTTATGAATGAGAAAATAAATCAATTGTGCCCTTTTCTTTTATAATGTAAGCAGATCTTGTAAATGCATGAAACGAAAAGCTTACAACTTTTATGACTGCTTGTTGAGGCATGATGGTGGGAATTATGTGATAGTCCTAAATACTTTTTGGAAAGATTTTTATTTTTAATCTCTAAGGATTTATTATGATTATTATTTTCATTTATAACTTTGAGTGTGAATCTAGAATAGTCATTCGTTTCTTTCTCCAAGCATATAATTTTCAATGTTTTCTCAATCTTTTTCTTTTCAAGAATAGCATGATAATTTTCTAACTCTTTTAGTTGTTTTGCTATTCTTTTGTTCTCATTCTTCCAAAGTATTTTATGCTTAGACATTTGAACTAGAAGCTTATGCATTTTAGATAAAGTACATTCTAGTTCTTTGTTTGAAGGCATGCTTTCAATCGTGAATTCAATGCATAATTCATAATAAGATATATCATAATTATTACATAAATCATTGCATGCAATCTCAACAATATTGTCATAGGGAATATTAGATGATTCATCATATGACACAACATAGCATTCGTCATAAGAATCATCACACGTATCATCAACAAAATTATCATGATATTCAACATATGATTCAACACATGTAGCAACACAACATTTAACACATGAATCCTCAAACGAGCTAGAGTGAGAACCATATATCTCATGTTTTGTTGATGCACTATCCCTATTACTTACTACTCCCTGGTCATCTGAACATGACCTCTCCAGAGTGATCGTTTCCCTTTCCTGGGTCTCTCCATAGTTCTTTTCAAGCTCAACCCAGATCTCCTGTGCACTACAACATGCCATAAACTCATGAAGAATATCAATACCTAAGGCATAATATAGCATGCCCATGGCATGTGAATTTGCATGCATCGAATTAATATCATTTTCTATTGGCATACAAATTCCATTTTCAATCACTTGCTAGGCCCTCAAATTCATTGATTTTATAGAAACGCTAATTTTAATTTTCCACGTGGCGTAATCAGCACTGATTACAACCAGGTCAATTAGCATAGGGCTGACCTCAACCTTTACAACTAGGTCAATTAGAGGAGCTGACCTCAACCTACACCTTAAAAGGATGGTGCACCTAACTTTCCTAACCGAGTCTAAGAAAATTCGAGACTATTTCATAGGGCTAGTCTCCCTCTTTAGGCCCATGCCTAGAAATACAACAGTATGTTCATAATCAAGAATAACGGTACAGTGATTATGCTTTCGTGTAAAGCAGATATGTACCTAGATACGCTCAATCACATGCACCACAATATGATTTAATATGTAAGATCAGTGTGGTCTAATATTTCAATTCTCAAAATATTTTCTATCAGTGTAATGAATGCGTGAGAGTGTTAACAAACAATTTTTGTTTCTCAAGATATTCAATCAACCGTGTTCACACAAAGATGTCAAGCAAGCCTCAAGAATATCACTCAGCTGGATGTCTCGATCACGTAAATATTAGATAATGTATATGCTTGGTTTGCAAAATATGTGTAATCTTCGTATTCAACAAATAATATATGAGTGAATAATTATTGCACAAAGATCAATATCACAAACACAAATATCTTCTCACAAGTATGTCAAATATAAATCACACAAGATATTTGAGTAAGTTTTGAAAACGTTTTGCAATCCAAAAACCAAATACAAGCTTCCTAAGATATTGCAACACAAATGCAATACTTAGAAACTTAGACAAGTTTTCTTAGGATAGGCTTATGAACAAAGCCCCCTAAGAACAGTTAGGTTTTTCTCTCATAAAAATCGATTCAAGCACACAACAATGAGAGAGCAAACCTCTTTGCACAAATGCTCAGTACACTTATAGAAGATATAGAAACTTTAAGAAGGTAAGTTTTAGTGGTTTGAGTGAGAATATGATCAATAGGGAGTATTTGGCTTGAGAGAGAATTTATTAATCAAATTGGCTAATCTCTACCTAATTTTCCCAAATGAAGGGGTATATATAGAGACCCCAAGAATTATAACTGTTGGGGACAAAATTGAGATTATTAGAAAAGATTAATGATGTTTTTATTATTTTAACCCTATTTTAAAAACTTAACCATGGTAAAAAATTCAAGGCAACTCGAGAGACCCGGTAGACCAGAAGACTTTCAGTCAACCCAAGTTCATGTGGCTCGGTTGACTAGGAGAGGTGATTTTCCCAACTTGTGTGGTTCGGTCTACCAGAGATATTTGAATTGGATGGTTCGGTAGACCAGACCATTGGGACATCTCTCGAGGACCCTCGATTGACCATGGAATCGAAAGGTTGACTCCTAGGAGGTTCGGTTGACCAAGGTCAAATGACCTTTCATGGCATGGTCGACTAGGCTGTGGTCAACCGACAGACCCAGACCGGGTTTGGTCGACCAAGGCAGAATGAACTGCATGTGCTAGTCGACCAAAAATGCACAAAATGTGCATTTCGGTCTTGTTTTGATTCACAAACACTCTATTAAAATGTGTAACGTACATGAGTGCAAAGGTGAGTGTCCTAGGGTCTTTTCTAGGTCCAGTTTAAGTTATGATTCATTTTTAGCCTGAGCTTACCTATTAGACCATGCATGTGGGATGTGTGATTTTTACAAGTAAAGTCCTAATTACTATTACAAACCAATTACACAACTGAATATATATTACAACACAATTTGGTCTTCAATTCTTCACTTGCTTTACGTGAATCTTGATTTTGACGATTGAGGTTCCTACACAAAGTCTCAAACACCTATTAGGTATAATGAGTATTTGTCATAATCAAAGTCGGGCTTGATCTATAAGGTCAACAACCTTATTTTGAAAACCCCGAAAAAAAAATTTTAAAGTAACAAGGCAAGATAGCTAAGAGTTTTTGAAACAAAACTAAAAAAAAAAGGATTTATAACTATTCATGCGATTGAACTTTTAACCTCAGGCGCCTGAAGCTTTTTCTGAAGAAAATCTGAACAAGCAGTGTAGGCCTAGGCACTCGACCTTGTTTTAAAGCAAAAATTTCATAGTTTTTGGAAACTTCAGGTGATTGACCCTGAAGCCTCAGGCGCTTGACCATTGTTAATGACTATAATTTTTAAATTTTTTAAAATTCAAATTTATATTGCTTGTACCCCAAACTTCTTATAAACTTGTGAAACACTCCAAGTAGCTTGGGTAGTATGAATTAAACACTTTTTTAGCCTATAAATACATGATTTCTTGAATCAAATCAATACCAAGCATTGAAAATATGTTTTCAAGCCATATAGCTTTTTCTCTCTCAAAGCTCTCCTACTCACACTTTCATACTGAGACTTGCTAAAATATTCTGAGTTTTTTATCAATCTTCTCGGAGCTCAAACCTCTGATTTACTAATTCACATCAAGGGAAGAACTCTGGGGAAATAATTCTTGAGCTTCAATTTAATTTCTTTTTTATATTTATGTTGAAGTATATTAGATGAGCTTTATTTGTACTAACCAGCTCTATCTGAGAGCATCTCTTGTACAAAAGAAATCTTTCTTGTTTCCTTATTTTGTTGACAATTCAGGTTCATTGGATCGTTGTAACAAAGCGTGGGATATTGCTTGGAGAGGGGGCTCCACCCTAAAGGAGGGATGTAAACAGTTTGTTCCGTCCGCAAAGGAATGGTTTAGTGGAATCCTTAGATTGCCTAAGGCGAGGACATAGGCTGGGTATAAGCCGAACCTTGTAAAAACATCGGTCTCACTCTCTACCCTTATTTTTTTTTAAAAAAAATTTAGTATATATAAATTGTTTGATTGTGTTTCTAAAGTGCAAGTAGCTGAGAAAATTGAGATTGAGAAAAAAATTTTAGTTTAAGAAAGTACGTGGACTAATTGTTTATCGAAACCTTAAAGGGAGTACGTCGATTAATCGTTTGTGAAAATCTTGGTTAAAAGAAGCGCACCATTAATCATTTATACAGGGTTTTATTTAAAACTTTAAACTGAGTTTTTGCAAATGCTAAATCAAGGAAGTGTTGCAGCTCTTACAATTGGTTAAGTATCATGTGTTTGAATGATTGGTTGATTGATTGTTATTATTAAAGGTATTTGGTTTGTGATTGATATTTAGTGTTGATGTGTGGTTGGTTTAATTGATTATTTAAAATCAAAACATTCTTGTGTGTTTGCTAAGTATACGAAAGATTGTGAATTTGTAAAAAGACTTAAAAGAATTTTATAAACCCAATTCACCCCCTTCTTGAGACTACACCTTAACTTTTAATTGGTATCAGAGTTAAGTTATAGAAAATCTTAATTAGAAGCTATATATAAGTCTAAATAGCACACCTAGGTGTATCCCCTCTTGCTGAAGGCCAATCCTCAACTAGACCACCTATTTTCTGTGATTTAGACTATACGTTTTGGAAACAAAGAATGAGAATATATATATTCAAACTATGGATTGGAAAGCATGGAAAATAGTCACACAGTTGACCACATTCCTGCTAAATTAGTATATGGTAAAGAAGTACCTAAAGAAGAATGAGACTTAACCGATAATGGCTATAAAATGATGCAAGTAAACTCAAGTGTCATGAATGGACTATATTGTGCTTTAGACGTTAATGAATTCAATAGGGTCATGACATGTAAGTCAGCTAAAGAAACTATGAAGGAACTACAAATGTTAGAGATAGCAGAATTGACATGCTCACTAGCGAGTATGAAGCCTTTAATATGAGTCCTGATGAAATTATCACTAGCATGTATACCTAGTTTACTCACATAATAAATTCCTTAAATGTTTTAGGGAAAAGTTATTCAACATATAAAATGATTCAAAAAAATCCTTAGGCCACAACAATCACGGAAGGAATAAACTTGAAAAATTTCTCCCTTGATGAGTTAATTGGATCCCTTCTCACAAATGAGATAGCGATAAAAGAAAGAAGTGGAAAATCTAAAGCCCGTGAATCCATTGCATTTAAAACCTCAAACAAAAGCCCTAGTGATAAAGATGATGAAGAGATGGATAAAAATGAAATAGCCTTCATATCCAAAAGACTTGCAAAAATACTTAAAAGGAAGAATAAATTTACAAGAAAAATCCGGAACTCAAAATAAGATGAAGAAAAAACTAATAAAAAAGAAACAAAGACAGAGCCTCCTATATGCTACAATTGCAAGAAAGTTGGACACATAAAACCAGATTTTCCACAACTTAAGAAAGATTCCAAAAAGAAAAAAAGGGGGGGGGGGGGAGGTAATGAAAGCCACTACATGGGATAATATAAGCACAAGTAGTTCAGATAATGAATCAAGTGACCAAGACTTGCTTTATGACATGGGATGATGATGAAGAACAAAGCTCTTCATCCAAATCATTTAATGATTATAGTGATGATTCATCTAATGAATCCAACGATGAGAATATGACATCTTATGAAGAACTACGAAATGAACTATTCAAGGTTCATAAGATTCTAGTTAATATGACTAAAACATACACATAATTGAAAATCAAGAATGAAGCTGTAATGAAAGAATTATAATCTCAAAAACTTGCTGAAAAATAAAAAAGATTTAAAAATCAAGAAATTAGAAAACAAGAATGAAAAGGTGATAAAAGAATTAGAAGATCTAAGATCCAAAACTTCCATTAATAATGAGAAAGATCAATATATTTCTAAACTAGAAAACAAAATTAGGAAGATATCTCAAGATCATGTAAAGCTAGAAGAAAAGAGTAAAAATACACGAGACTCAGAAATCTGTGATCTTAAAAGTAAAATTGAGGACCAAGCCAAAATCATCTATAATTTTTGTTGACTCTATGAGTCCAATCCGGTTTTGATAATGAAAAATCACTTGGTATTTGATTTGTGCATTGAGATTGTGAACAAGAACTATATTAAGCATGCACGGAAGGATAACAAGTCATGGAAGTCATGAAGATTAAAGCATACATATCTTGGCACAATCCATGAAACTCAAAGAGTACAAGAATGAAGATGTGAGCAACAAGTTCAAGAGCGTCATAGGAATGGGTACTTAGAATTAATGTATTTACATTTTCATATGATTTAATTTGAGACTAAAATCATAATCTAGAATGACCTTAGGACTCATTCATTTCACAAACATCATTAGGGGACATTTATGGACTTAGAAAAATTTTTAAAACCTTGAAAAATATTTTTATAAAATAGCCAAGAAAGAGAGCAAAATAGATTTTTCAAATTAAAAAGAAAAATCCAGGATTTGATCAGTTTAGAAGACTAAACTCAGTGTTCAGTCGCCTTAAAATTGCACTTTGGAAGACCGAACTCAACGTTTAGTCATTTGAGGATTGCACTTCAGAAGACCGAAGATAAGTTCAGTCATCTGAAGAATTTCTTCATAAGACCGAAGATTAAGTTCAGTCGTCTGAAGAATTTATGGTGAAACATAGAACCTGACAGAAGCACCTCAGAAGACTGAACCCAGACTTCAGTCATCTGAACCCAACACTTCAGTCGTCTAAACCCCAAACTTCAGTCATCGGACCCTATGTCTAGGTTATTTTTTTGAAGCTCTAAGGAACTTCAGTCATATGGGCCTTTAACCTCAGTCATCTGAACTTGTGGGAAAGTTTAAAAATTTTAATTTTAATGAGAGAACATGCAAAGCTATTTCTTGATCCAACGGTTGAGATTTATCCTAAGGGCAAGATACCTATATATTGAATATCTAAACCCTAGTGCGTTAGCTAAGATAAAAGAGAATAGAAGAGAACATTGCTTTTGAAAGAGATTTGAGAGACTTGAACATATTGCAATACAATTTCCTGCATATCAACTTATACTCATCAAGCTTGGGCAAATCAACTCAGAAAATCAAAGGGAAATTCATTTACACATCTTGATTTGAACTTTGTATTGAGGTTTGGTAAATCGATTTATTATTTTCAAGAGTTTCTCATCTCATCACTTGTTATTGAATATCATTAGAGGGATTGATCTTGAGTGTTCATATACATATAAAGATTGTTTTTGACAAGTTCATTACTTAAGAAAGTTTTTTCCTTGGCCATTAATTAAATAGTTATCATTCAAGTGTGTCCTTTGTTAAAGACTTGATATTTTGGATACTTTAAAACCATTTGATTAAATATCCTTAGAAGTTTATAACTATATATATATATTTTAGGGATATTTTCTGAAAAATCTTATATTAGGTTTTGATCTTTGGTAATCACATCTTGTATATATATATATATATATATATATTAAGTTGCATATTGCAAAGATCATATAAATATTAAGTTGCATATTGCAAAGATCATATTGTGGTTGAAAAGTACACATTATCGTAGTTTTATAATATAATGATGTGTAGAGTATCGTCCTCGATGATTGATTTCTTAATTTTACCATGTACCGAATTTATAATAACCTTAAATTTTTTTAGAAAGATTAATAATTTTAGGCTGCGAAATTTAAACAAAGCTACTTTAAAATAAACTATTTAAGAGAATTTAAAATTGGATGCCGCTTATCAAATTATTGATGGGGAGAATTTCTCAGAAACCGATTTCACCTAATTTCTCACTATGCTTTACTTATCTATCCAATTCAAAATTGTATTCTTTGTTTGTTAGCATATCTCCAATTTTTCCAAAAGCCTCTTTTGATAGTTAATCAGAATCTATTCTTGTTTATTATTTAACATACGATTATGCAAATTAATAATGCAAGAACGCAATAAGACCCTAAATTTTTAATGCTACGTAGGTTCATACAAGTCTTTCAATCTCTATACCTACCTATGCTGAATTATCCAAGATCTATCTTATAATCCCCCTTTTCGGTAGCAAATCACAAGACTAATATCATTTAATTAATGGTCATTTAATTAAAAGCATTAAGCGCAAAATAACTCAAACAAACATTAATGAAAACTATTTCAAATTAGCATCAAAGAGCAAGCATAGTTCAAAACTGCCTACATCGTTTTCCTAGAAAACAAAAATTTAGTTCATTTCAAAAATTAAATCCAACATAACAAATTTCACCATATTTTCTTCTTGGAGCGTACGGGAAAAATCAACACTCGTAGTACCGCCGCCGCTCGCAGAACACTCCAAGCATCAACCGCGCGTCACGTTCTTGTTCCGAAAAGATTTGAAATTTCTGCGTGCTACCAACTCCCCCTTGCTACTGTGTTTATTATTCACCGCAGTACCACCTTACGATTCCAAAAAGCCTTAAATTTTCTGTGTGTCATCAACTCCAAAAGAGAATTTATTTTTCAAAAGAAAACTCCTTGGTTGCGGCCTCCTTCTCTCCCAATACAATACTCCCAGAAAAATAAAATTCGTTCTCCCCAAAAGACTCCTCCAGTGCACCCACTTTTTCCTCCTGTTCACATCCAAAACCTTCCCCCTGGCTCCCCCAAAGAAACCCTACAAAAATCTCCTTACTTTTTTTTTTCTTTCCTTTCTTTCCTTTTCATTCTTTTCTTTTCTTTCTTTCCTTTCTTTTGTATTGTACCCAGTGCCTCACCCAACAAATGCTAAGATGACTTGGCTGCATGGCTGGGTCACATCTCACTTTTTTATTTATTTTTTATTTTTCTTATTTTTTCTTATTTTTTCTTTTTTCAAAGGCACACGGTCTGTCCTTCTCCTTCAAGTCCAATTTCGCCCCTCTTACAGCTCGTAACTCTCAAAACTCAAAATATGAAAGTTGCAGAGCTCTTTCTTAACTTTCCCCTAAGTTTTGAATTGTCTCGATCGAAGTTCATACGAGAAGGTTACACTCAGATTACGAAGAATTGTCGAAATAGTCCATAAAACGGCATGTGGTAAGTTCACATCTAATTTCGTCCTTGATGCAGCCAGTATTTCACAAAACACAAAACATGAAAATTGTAGATCATTTTCTTATCTTTATATGGCATCTTGAATTATCAGAATTGAAGTTCGGATGAGAGAGTTACACATAGACTACAAAGTACCATCGGTTTTTAGCTTCCAGTAGTTGCCTTGCAATACAAAATACCAAAATTTCGTAAATTACTCAATAAAACTCAAATATTATAAATAGAACACAATGTTAGAATATTGAGAGTAATTAGGCATTTAAATAAAAAATATAATTCGTAATGCATGAATTAAAAGCACCTAATTATGCAATTTAAGCGCATAATCAAAACTTGAGTGAAATATTGTTGTGACAAAGTTTGTTTCAAATCTTTGTAATCTTCAAATCTTTTATTGTATTCAAAGATTTAAGCTAAGTTCTCCAAAACATTGATTTATATAAATATTTTTGGGAGATTTGATAAAAGGGGAAGTTAGTGAATCATATTCTTGCATATAACGATTTTATCATTACATTCATTCTGAGCTTCAAGTTTCATCATATGATTATGTATTATGAATTTCAATTGTACTCACTAGTTTTGTTAGAAGTAACATTGAGTGTTTTGCAAATTATATTATAATTAAGGTTCAAGTTATGAACTGGGTTTGAGGAGAGAGTTGTATCTCTTGTAAACAGCGGAGTCGGAGGAAGCTGTACCTCTTGTAAGCAACAAATATAAGGGAAGCTCCGTTCCAATTTAAGGAGCAGGGATTATAGTGGAATCCTTGAGTGGGTTGCTCAAGGCGAGGATGTAGGCCGGGTTGGCTGAACCTCATAAAATCGCGTTTGCATTCTCTCTTCCCTTATCTCTTTACTTTCTGCACTACATTTCATTAATCGTATTGCATGTGTATGTTGAATAACTCTATATACACTTAATTGGACAAAAAGGACTCATTGATAAAATAAATTTAATTCAGTCTTAAATCCCTGCAATTGATTTGTTAAATATACAAATAGGGATTAAGTGGTAAATAGATTCAAAGAATTTTAAAATACCCAATTCACCCCCTCCCCCCTATTGGGATTACACCTAAATCAACATTGGGTATCAGAGCAGGTTTACATAGATTTAATAGGTCATTTGTAAAAAGATCACATGACACACATCGGTGTAACTCCATTCGGTGAGGGATGCTCATCCACTAGACCACCAATTTTCTATGGTGTAAATTAGACCTATTGGAAACATAGGATGAGCATATACCTGTTAAATGTAGATTGGAAGGTATGGAAAATAGTTACTAAGGAAAACCATGTTCCCATGAAAGTAATAGATAAGGTAAATGTACCTAAAACTGAAGATGAGTATACTAAAGAGGACTGTAAATTAGTTCAAATAAATGCTACTGCGATGAACTTGCTTTTTTGTGCATTAGATGTAAATGAATTTAATAGGGCAATGGCATGTAATTCTTCTAAAGAAATTTGGGAAAAATTAGAAGTTACGTATGAAGGCACTAAGGAAATAAAATTAGACATGCTCACTGGTGAATATGAAGCATTTAGAATGACTGTTGATGAATCTATTGAATCCATGTACACTAGATTCACACACATCACAAATTCTTTAAATGCACTTCCAAAAACTTACCCTACTTATGAGTTGACTAGGAAAATACTCAGGGGACTACCTCCAGTTTGGGAAGCGAAAGCTACAGCAATATTAGAAGGGAGAAATCTCAAGGAGATGTCTGTTGATGAACTCATTGGATTGCTCATCACCTATGAGCTTGCAATAAATGAGAGGAAGAATGAGCAAAGCAAAGCAAAGAAAGCCACAACGCTTAAGGCATCATCTCACTGCTCCAGTGAGGAAAGTGATTCAGAATCAGATGATGACATAGCCTTGCTAACAAAGAAGTTCGAGAAATTCTTGAAGAAAAATAAGAAGTTCAATAGAAAATTCTGAAACTCAAAATTAGAAAGAGAAGAGTCAAGCATGAAGAAAAAGAAGGAAGATCCACCGACATGCTACAACTGCAGATGGGTTGGACACATCAAGCCCAAGTGTCGTAAACTAGTGAAAACCTCCAAGAAAAAGAAGAAGGCACTGAAATTCGGTTGGGATACACACAACACAAGCTATTCAGAATCTAAATCCAGTGATTACGAGATTGGCAATCCATGTCTAATGGCACATCATGACCTTGAGATATGCTTAAGATCATCATCCTCAAAAGACAGATGGTATATGGATAGCAGATGTTCACGTCACATGACTAGGGATAAAGCGAAGTTCACATCCATCACACCCAAGGATGAAGGATTTGTCACTTTTGGAGATAATGTTAAAGGAAGGATCACAGGTGTAGGTAAAGTTGGTAATGATTCATCACTAATTATAGATGATGTTTTACTATTTGATGGCTTAAAGCACAACTTATTGAGTATAAGCCAACTGTGTGATAAAGGTTACAAAGTGTCTTTTGAACATGACAAGTGTAAGTTGAACACAAAACTGATAATAAGATACTATTCATAGCCGAGCATCATGAAAACGTATATACCACCAGTTTTGATAACTTAACCTCACAGAGTGTGACATGCTTCTCTACTATGAATGAAACTAGTTGGATTTAGCATATGAGACTAGGACATGCAAACATAAACTTAATATTTAAACTAATTAAGGGAGACTTAGTTAAGGGACTACCTAAGACAAAATACGTTAAAGATAAAATTTGTGAGGCTTGTCAACTAGGAAAACAAGCAAGAACAAGCTTTAAGAAGATGAAAGAAATATCCACTACTAGGCAACTTCAAATGCTACACTTAGATTTATTTAGTCGAAACCCAATTCAGAGTTTAGGAGGAAAATCATACGCATTTGTCATAGTTGATGATTTTTCAAGATAGACATGGGTACTATTCTTAGGTCACAAAGATGAAGCATGTGAATAATTCATAAACCTATGCAAGAAAATCCAAAATGAAAAGGGATGCACTATCACTAAAAATCGAAGTGATAGGGGTAGAGAATTTAAAAATCAAGGCACGGAAGACTACTGCAATTCATTAGGAATAGCTTATAACTTTTCAGCCCCTAAAACACTATAACAAAATGGTCTAGTTGAAAGGAAGAATAGGTCTATACAAGAAAAGATCAGAACTATGCTTAACGAACATAAATTACCTAAGTATTTTTGGGCTGAGACAGTGAATACCGCCTGCTATGTTCTAAATAGAGTTTTGATTAAACCATCACTTAATAAGACTCTGTACGAATTATGGAATGGCCATAGACTAAACATATCATATTTTCATGTTTTTAACTATAAATGTTTTGTGCTTGGAGACAATGAACATTAAGGAAAATTTGATTTGAAATCAGATGACGGTATCTTCCTAGGGTATGCCTTAGACAGTAAAGCCTATAGAGTATATAACAAATGAACATTAATAGTTATAGAATCTATTCATGTAATGTTTGATGAGTCAAATCCCTTCTCCAAAAGAACTGATGAAGATGAAATTATGATAAACAAGGAATTTGAGAAACTATCCATTGAGAATGATTCAGAAAAGAAAAATGAAATTAAGGAACCATCCACTGAACCTAATCAAATTGAAAATTAGGTTAATGAACCACCTAGAGAATGGAAGTACATAAAGAATCATCTCATTGATCAAATAATAGGTGAACCATTACGTGGAGTAGCCACCCGAACCTTACTTAGGAATATGATTAGTCATTTTGTTTTTTTTATCTCAAGAAGAACCTAGGAATGTGAGTGAAGCAATTAAGGATGAATCATGGGTGTTGTCCATACAAGAAGAGTTAAACCAGTTTGAGAGAAACAAAGTATGGACACCAGTTCCTACACCTGAAGATAAGACAATTATTGGGACAAAATGGATATACAAGAACAAGAAAGATGAACATGGGATAATTGTTAGAAATAAGGCTAGACTAGTAGCTCAGGGATATAACCAGGAAGAAGGAATAGATCTTGAAAAAACCTTTGCACTTGTAGCTAGAATGGAAGCCATTCAAATTCTTTTAGCCTATGTAGCTTTTAAGGATTTCAAGCTATATCAAATGGATGTCAAATGCGCATTTTTAAATGGCTACATAAGTGAAGAAGTGTATGTAGAACAACCCCTAGGTTTTGAAAACCATAAGAATGCAGATCACGTGTATAGATTGACAAAAGCCCTGTACAGTTTAAAGCAAGCTCCTAGAGCTTGGTAGGAAAGGTTAAGCTGTTTTCTACTAGAAAATGGATTTATCAGAGGAAAGATAGATACAACTATGTTCATAAAATCTAAGAAAGATGACATTCTCCTAGTTCAGGTATATGTAGATGATATCATATTTGGAGTTACAAATAAAGAATTGTGTAATGAATTTGCTAGCACTATGTAAAATGAATTTGAAATAAGCATGATGGGTGAACTAAATTTCTTCCTAGGACTTTATATCAAACAAGAGAAACATGGAATATTCATAAATCAATCGAAGTATAGTACAGATCTACTCAAAAAGTTTAATATAGAAGATGGAAAAATACTAGGTACACCTATGAGCGCTTCATTGAAATTAGACGAAGATGAACAAGGTATACCAGTAGATGTCAAGTTTTATCGTGGAATGATTGGTAGCTTACTATATCGGACTGCAAGTAGACCTGACATAATGTTTAGCGTATGTTTGTGCATAAGATTTCAGGCTGCACCAAAAGAGTCACATTTGCTTGCTGTCAAACGAATACTTAGATACCTGATAGGAACTGTGAAACTTGGGTTTTAGTATCCTAAGTATACATCTTTTGAGATTATTAGCTATTCGGATGTTGATTTTGCGGGTAGCAAAGTGGATAGGAAGAGAACGAGTGGTACATGTAATTTCTTAAGATTCATTAGTCTTTTGGATTTCCAAGAAGCAGAATTCAATTGCTCTTTCCACAGCTGAGGTAGAATACATAGCGGCAGGAAGTTGTTGTTCTCAAACGCTATACATGAAGCAACAACTGACGGATTTTGGATTAAACTATAAAACAATTCCTATAAGATGCGACAATACGAGTACAATAAACATATCAAAGAATCCCATATTACATTCACGAAATAAGCATATAGAAATACAACATCACTTTCTTCGTGATCATGTGCAAAAAAGAGATGTGACACTTGAGTTTGTATGCACGAATGAACAATGGGCAGACATATTTATGAAACCACTTGCGGATGATAGGTTTATCCAAATTAGGCAAGAATTAGGCTTGATGCATAATCGAGAGGTTGCCTAGAATTATATTAGATGACAAAATTCAGGGGAAGCAACGTCACTTGATATTCAAAATTTGTTAAAACATTTCACTTTCGACTCATTTGTTCTCATTTGATATCTCATTAATCAACATTGGTATCCTCACATAATCTTTGACATTTGGCACACTGTGTATGTTAACAATGCAATTTACATTCCACAACACAAATTTATGCATTAGCAAGGGGGATGGTTTATGTAAAAAGAGGGATAAATAAATTTTTTTTGGGTCAAATCTAATGGGAGAAGATAATAAGGTTATGTCCACTCATGTATGATTGTTATATACCTTTTTTTTTATGTCAAAAGGAGGAGAAAAATTAGGAGCAACAATTGCGACAAAACTAAGCAAAACTAATTGTGTAAAGGGAAGAGGATAATAGCAAAATTGTTGGAAAAATCAACAGCAAAAATTGTTGGCAAAATTAATTATGTAAATGGGGAAAAAAAATAAGACTACTAGAGAAGAATCAGGCTAAACAACTTGTGTATGAACTTAAGCATATTTCATTTGGAATCAGGCTAAACAACGTATGTATGAACATGAGCACATTTCATTTGGAATCAGGCTAAACAATGTATGTATGATCATGAGCACATTTCATTTGGCATGCGCATATTTCACTTACTGAATACTTGATGCACTTTTTGAGGGGGAGCCTTGTTAGGCGTAACCCATTTTATTCTATATTTTTGCTCGTGTATTTGTCATCGTCAGAAAAGATTGTTGACTCTATGAGTCCAATCCAGTTTTGATAATGACAAATCACTTGGTCTTTGATCTGTGCATTGAGATTGTGAACAGGACCTATATTAAGCATGCATGAAAGGATAACAAGTCATGGAAGCCATGAAGATTAAAGCATACATATCTTGGCACAATCCATGGAACTCAAAGAATACAAGAATGAAGATGCAAGCAACAAGTTGAAGAGCGTAATGGGAATGGGTACTTAGAACTAAAGTATTTACCATTTCATATGATTTAATTTGAGGCTCAAATCATAATCTAGAATGACCTTAGGACTCATGCATTTCATGAACATCATTAGGGGACATTCATGGACTTAGAAATATTTTTAAAATCCTAGAAAATATTTTTGTAAAAGAGCCAAGAAAGGAGAGAAAAATAGATTTTTCAAATTAAAAATAAAAATGTAGGATTTGATCAGTTCAGAAGACTAAACTCAACATTTAGTCACTTGAAGATTGCACTTCAGAAGACTGAACTCAGCATTCAGTCATCTGAGGATTGCACTTCAGAAGACTGAAGATAAGTTCAGTCATCTGAAGAATTTCTTCAGAAGACCGAAGATTAAATTCAGTCGTCTTAAGAATTTATGATGAAACACAGAACCTAGAAAAAGCACCGTAAAAGACTGAACCCAGACTTTAGTCGTCTGAACCCAACACTTCAGTCGACTGAACCCCAAACTTCAGTCATCTTACCTTGTGTCCAAGTTATTTTTTTGAAGCTCTAAGGAACTTCAATCGTCTGGGCCTTTAACCTCAGTCGTCTGAACTTGCGGGAAAGTTTAAAAATCTGAATTTTAATGAAAGAACACATGAGCTATTTCTTGATCCAATGGTTGAGATCTATCATAAGGGTAAGATACCTATATATTAAACGTTTAAACCCTAGTGCATTAGCTATGATCAAAGAGAAGAGAACATTTCTTTTGAAAGAGATTTGAGAGACTTGAACATATTGCTATATGATTGCCTGCACACCAACTTATACTCATCATGCTTGGCCCAATCAACTCATAAAATCAAAGGGAATTCATTTACACATCTTGATTTCAACTTTGTATTGAGGTTTGGTAAATCGATTTATTATTTTCAAGAGTTTCTCATTTCATCACTTGTTATTGAATATCATTAGAGAGATTGATCTTGAGTGTTCATATACATATAGAGATTGTTTTTGACAAGTTCATTACTTGAGAAAGTTTTTCTTTAGCCATTGATTAAATAGTTTTCATTCAAGTGTGTCCTTAGTTAAAGACTTGATAGTTTGGATACTTTAAAACCATTTGATTAAATATCCTTAGAAGTTCATAACTATATATACATATATATTTCAGGGTTATTTTTTAGAAAAATCTTATATTAGGTTTTGATCTTTGGTAATCACATCATATATATAAAGTTGTATATTACAAAGATCATATTGTGGTTGAAAACTTGAGCAAAATATTGTTGTGACAAAGTGTGTTTCAAATCTTTGTAATCTTCAAAGTTTTTTTTGTATTCAAAGATTTAACCTAAGTTCTCCAAAGCATTAATTTATATAAATATTTTTGGGAGATTTGATAAAAGGGGAAGTTAGTGAATCATATTCTTGCATATAACGATTATATCATTACATTCATTCTGAGCTTCAAGTTTCATCATATGATTATGTATTAGGAATTTCAATTGTACTCACTAGCTTTGTTAGAAGCAACATTGAGTGTTTTGTAGATTATATTGTAATTAAGGTTCGAGTTGTAAAGCAGGTTTGAGGAGAGAGTTGTATCTCTTGTAAGTAGCAGAGTAGGATGAAGTTGTACCTCTTACAAGCAGCGGATGTAAGGGAAGCTCCATCCCAATTTAAGGAGCAGGAATTATAGTGGAATCCTTGAGTGGGTTGCTCAAGGCCAAGATGTGGGCCGGGTTGGCTGAACCTCATAAAATCATGTTTGTATTCTCTCTTCCCTTATCTCTTTACTTTTTGCACTACATTTCATTAATCATATTGCATGTGTATGTTTGAATAACTCTACACACACTTAATTGGGTAAAAAAACTCATTGATAAAATAAATTTAATTCAGTCTTAAATCCCTGCAATTGATTTGTTAAATATACAAACAGGGATTAAGTAGTAAATAGTTTCAAAGAATTTTAAAATACTCAATTCACCCCCCCCCCTCTTGGGATTAAACCTAAATTAACAATTTTACTAGAGGAAAGGAGAACTTTGATAAAATGATTGGTGCACAAAGAATGTCCTTAAATAACGAAGGCATAGGATTTGATGGAGTTGAGAATACAAGGAAAAAGAACCTCTACATGGGGGACTTTACAAAAGCCTCAAAAGATTATGCTAGCACATCCTTGAATGCTTACACACATACTACATGCTTTCTATGTAAGAAGAAAGGACACATTAATTTTGAATGTCCATTAAAGAGAATGGGTGTGAAAACTAGATAAGTTTAGAGAATAAAAGAATCATCTCTTGCTAAAGCATCCGAACCCAAGAAAGTATGGGTACCTCGATAAAAAAGACTTTGAAGAAATTAGGATTAGCTATTCACTTTTTAGAAAATAAGAAAACCACTTAATCTAATTTAATACAAGAATATTGAACTAATTGAAATGAAAAAAACATAAAGAAAAGCTCATGAGCTTATTGACAATTGTTGGCCCCACAAGGCTTAATATCGTTAATATCCTATTTTGATGCTAACAAGCAAGTAGAACTTAACCTGCTTTGTTTAAGTGATGTATTTTCAGGACTTAATGACGAATGAAAATTAAAGAATTCATGAAAGCTTATACTTCAAAGAATGATGATTATATCAAGCTTGAGGCATGGATTAAAGTTTGAAGATTATGAGAGCGTGAGGATTAAAGAGAACTTAATGAAAGCTCAAAGGAAGATGAAGCTTAGATCTTAAATGAAATATCTTGAAAGCTCACATCAAATTCAGGAAGATCAAAGCTCAATGGCAAAAAGAACTCAAAGCAAAGAAGTGTCAAATTTGTCTTTAGGAAAAGCTTTGTAAGTACTTCAAGTTGATTCAAGTATGAATTCTCATTTAGAAGCTCATTAGGAAAAAAGACATAGAGACCTTAGTTTAAGTCTTGGAACATATTTTTCAAAGTTAAACGAGTTAATATTCCAAGATAAATTAAGAAATAAAGAGAGAAATCAAAAAATGTCTTGAAATGAGAAATGAGCAGTTGCCAGACGACTGGCATGTTAAAGAACTTAAATTAAGAAGATAGAAGCCTGACAAACGACTGTCAAGTTATTGATAGATGAATGCTAGTGACAAATGAGACATCTGTGTGTGTTCTGCCAACCGACTGCCACCATTCTGAGTGATTTTTTAAAAACTGAGTTGTTTAGAGATAGACGACTGCCACCCTGAGGACAACCGACTGCCACCTTTCTGTTTGTGAAATTTATAGCTAAAATACAAGGATAGCTGACCGTCAGTGACCACACAGTCGTCTGGCTCATGGCAAATTTTAAAATTCTCAACGGACATATTTTTGAAAATTTAATTACTTGAGGCCCAAACTAATATGAAACTTGGACCCTACTCCAAGTAAACTTAGGGAACAAGCTAGGAACATTTCTACATCTATAAATACTCTCAAGTAACATTGATTTAAAAATAAGAGAGACCAAGATTTCAAATCATCAATAAAACTCTCTCTCAAGCATTCCGAAATTATGAAAGTGCTCTATTGCTTACATCTTGCACAGAAGTTACTAAAATCTTGCTGGCTATTCTCACTGAGATTGTGCTTCAATTACTAAATCTTTCAACCATTGAAAAATTCCTACGGTGATAAAATTCTATAGCTTCAATTTGAATTTCATATTCTGAATTTTATTAATGTATATTATTGTGTTGTAGCTGTTGTACTAATCAACTCTTTGAGGAGCAAATTCTTGTACACATACTTTGGTTGTATTTCTTGTAGATTGACAATTCCAAGGATTGTTTGGATGTTTTAAATATCTGAATTATATACACCACATAAATTAGATATTAAATAAACTTAAAGCTTAATTTTCTTTTGGGATTGCGGAAACCGAAAGGGAGTACGTTAGTTAATCAATCATTTGTGAAACCTGTAAAGTAGTATGTTGATAGATTGAACACCCCAAGACTCTTTAACTTAAAGTTTATTTAAGGTCTAAGTATTTGGAAAGAGTGATTGAATGTTGTATTGCATATCAAACTGAGAGACAAATTTCATATATACAGGGCTTGATTAAAATTGTTATACCCAGAGCTGACAACAAAAGCTATATTGTGAAAGTTTGATATTGAGTGGATTATGTTTATATTCTAGAGAGTGCTAAATCTTGCAAATCTAAATAGTGTTACAGTTAACTTGTACTTGGCAAATCAATTTGTAGTTTGTTTTCAAATTGTGATTGATTGGTTTGATTGATTACTTGGATGATTGAATGATTGTGTGGTTGTGGATTGAATTAAGAAATAAGCTTTTGTTGAAAGTTTGAAAACTCAACAACAAGTTAAGAATTCATTAAAAAGACTAAGAAAAGGTTAAGGGTTCATGAAGAGAATTAAAAGAAATTTTAAAATCCAATTCACCCCCCTCTTGGGACTACACCTTACTTTTCAACAAATTTTAACATTAGAACAATTGAAAGTTAAGGAGTTAGTCCAAGAGGGGGAGTGAATTGGGTTATTAAAATTTTATTTAGTATTTTTGAAGAATCTTTAGCCTATTTTTAATTTATCAAACACACAACAAAGATTTTTAATCAATCCACAAACCAATCACAACACAAATAAACAAAACTTCTAACAATCAAACAAGCAATCAACAACTAAAGTAATCAATCAAAAAAGCACCAAACCAAGATATAATATGCAGCTTTTTGTCAATTTCAATTTTTTCCAGAACTCAATATTTTTGCTTGTTTGTAGCCCTGTGAATATATGTAAGCCTTGTATTAAATGAAATAGTTTGCACTCTCTTAACTAAGATTTCTACAAACGATTAAACAACGTACTCCCTTTTGGGTTTTCCGCAAAAGTTTACTCAAAACATACTTTTTTATATTAAGAGTCTTCTTTAATCTCAGTTTTAATCTCAGCAACCTGCACTTTGCATACACACACAATTTATATATGTTGAAAGTAAAGAGAAAGGGTGGAGAATGATACCGAGATTTTTACAAGGTTTGGCTTATCCACAGTCTACGTCCTCACCTTAGGCCAATACTACCTAAGGATTCCACTGGAACACTCCTTTCAGGGCGGAGCAAATCGTTACAAGTGATACCCCTTGTTCAGTCATTCCTTCAATAGGCTAGAGCAACACCTCTCCAAGCAATACCCCATGCTCGGTACAACGATCCAACAACTTGAACCATCAAAGAACTACAAGAAACAAGAAACAATATAGTGTACAAATACACTCTCACAACAGAGCTAATTAGTACAATTTGAAACACTATATACTTCAAAATTCAAATATCAAATTGAAATAGATTGAAGCTCAAGAATGAATTAACAAAGTACATTCTCCATATGAGAATCAGCAATTAGAACTCAGAGTAGGATGATTATCACTTCATATTTTCAGCAAATCAGTATTGCAAGAAGTTGAGCAAGAGAGAGCAGCAAGACTTGCAGCTTGTGAATAGATTTTGAATTTCTTGGTAAGTTTAATTTGCTAAATCCATGTATTTATAGACTTATAAAAGTAATTTCATATTGTCCAAGATTACTTGAAGTATTTCCCAAGTTTTCATATAATTTGGGGCACAAGAAACCTTTATTTGAAATTTAAAATATTTTTTTTAAAAATTAGCCATTAATAATGTTCAGTAGAATGAAGTGTCAAGTTCAGTCTCCTGAAGTACTTTAACCTCTAAAAAATTTGAACTGGATATAGGGTCAGACGACCGAACAGAAGGGTTCAGTCTTCTGAGGGTGTATTGGCTCTTCTGTGTTTCAGCAGGAAAATCTTCAACAGACTGAACTTATTCTTCTGTCTTCTGAATAAATTCTTCAGTAGACTGAAGTTAAACTTCATTCGTCTGAAGCAATACTTCAGTCTTCTGGAATATTAGTTCAGTCTTCTAGGTAGTCACTTTTCTAGTTTTTCATTTTAGTTTTAAAAAATTCTTTGTTCTCTTGCTTTCATTACTTATAAAACATTTTCCAAGGTTTGAATTGAGGTCTCTAAGTCCATAATTACTGCTAAAGAGCTTCAACACATTTCCATGAGATATTTCAATATGAAGTACTTACATCAAGACTTCTTAAGACTTTGACATTCTAAGCACTTAAGTCTTAATTCTTGTCTTTCTTTGACTCCATATTGTCTTCAAGTTTCAATATACTTTAAGTGTTTAGCAAATTCTCTTTAATATTCATGCTCTCATGATCTTCAAGCTTTATTAGATCATCTTTGAATCCATGCCTTAATTTTTTTAAGCTTCATTTGATCATCTTTCTTTGGAGTATTTGCTTTCAATAATCCTTGTGAGCACTTGACCTTGTATTCACATACTTAAGTCCTGAAATATCATCACTTAACCAAATATGTTAAGTTCCTCTGATTTTTTATCATCAAAACAAGATTTTAAGCCTTGTAAGGCCAACAACCATTACAAATTATCATTTTTGGCCAAAAATCATAAGAACTTGCGTTGTTACATAGTAAGGAAGTGATTTAGGAAGATTAAGGACCTCAGGAAACTGAGCTCGGAAGCTCGGCCTATTGAGCAGTGTATTTTGGAGGCTCAGGCACCTGAGCCATCAGACCTCAGGTGATTGAAGTGCTACTACCTATTGAGAATTTAATTTCATAAATCTTCAAACGACGAAGCCAAATCTTCAGGCACCTGAACTCGTGGGTACTATATATTTTTAAGTGCAAAAACCCTAACTCTTCAGACTATAGGCTACTGAACCCTACTCCATCACTCACTTGAGGCTCCTACCCTTGATTTCCCTCAACTCCTAACTCAAAATCCCTCAAATCAAAGCCTCAAAATCCTTCTCCTACACCTTTTCCCACTGATTCTAGGGTTTCACTTGGCTGATTTGTTTCATCCTCCAAAATCAATGATACCGCATACTAAAACTATAGCAAATCAAGAATCTTCTTCCGAAAGACATGATAACAACATCGAACAATGGATTATCACCCCTCAATTGAAGCTTTGATATCAATCTCATCTCTGTTCTATAGATCCAATTTTGGGTAAGATTATAGATACCACCTTCTTCGATTCGAAATTTCCGGAAATCCTACCTATGTTTATGAATATCAGTTGAAAAAATTTTGTAGTTTATCAATCCAAAGGATTGTATCCCAACTTAGTGAAAATTTTTTATGCCAACATAATCCATGGAGAAAATGTCCTAACCACTGACGTTATAGGAAAGAAGATCGTCTTAATTGGCTCCTATTTTGCATATCACTCCGGGTGAATTTGAATGTCCAACTTTTGCTCAAACATGGATTCTAGGGCAAGGTTTCAGACCCGAAGAATTTTTGCCACTAATTATGGTAGAGGAACCTTTTTTTTTTTTTGCCATCCTCCTATGTACAAGTAGCTGAATCTTCAGGCCCAAATACTTCAGAAAATCATCACAAACAACATCCTACCAAAGGTTGGTTCATATGATCACCTCTCATGCATAGACTGCTATGTGTTATGGTGTCTACTAAAGGGGAAGAAACTTAATATCTCTAGTCTAATTTTGAAATGGATGTGAGCTAAGTTGGAAGCTACTCAAGTAACTCTTCTGTATGGTGATGCTCTAAACCTTATCTTTGCCCAACTCAACGTTACTACACCTACGGAATTGTTCATCAAGCGTACTAGGTATGACCTTTTCACTTCCACAACCCTCACACAAATAAGATATGAAAAGCATGATCAGGGTTGGTTTTTGAAAGGGGGACGACCTCAAAGGCTAGTTTCTGTACCTCCTCCTCCTCAAGATCTAGAACAAGGACCTCCAATTGACACTCCCTCTTGGTTTATCCCCTTCTATTATGAATTCTTTACTTTCAGCAGAGATATGCGAACAGGTCTTCAATCCCTTCAGGTGAACCTATCCTCCCTCCATACTACCTACTCTTCACTTGATCAGCGCCTAACTTGCATTAAGTAGTATAGGGCTAGCTCATCTCGTATTGTTGATCCTATGGACACTAGTTCCGCCCCTTGGAGTGATGCTTTGTCTGATGAAGAATCTGAGGAAGTAAGGAAGGTGATGAAGAGGAAGCTGAAGATGATGATGATGCTTCTGATGCTTGATTTATTTTGTATTGGATTAAAGTGTTATCTGTGTATTGGCTTAGTCTTTGTGTTGCTTTTTTTACTTGTTCTTTTCTTTAACTTTGGCTTGTGACTCCATTACTTATGACTTTGTGTAATATGACTATGCTCTTTATGTGCTAAGACTCTTAGTGCCTATGCTCCTCATTACTTTTTGATTGATGTCAAAGGGGGAGAGATTATAATGACCCGAAGAATAATTGTATTTAAATAATAAAGAGGGATGGAAATGGAAATAGAAACAGAAGGAGGTAGCAGACTTTGTTGACATTGCATTTTGGGAGTAATAACTAAGGAATTTAATCAAAGACTCGTTGACGAATTCAAGGTATTCTTCGAAGAGGATAACATAGGGTCTCGTCAACGAGGGTATGTTTCGTCAACGATAAGATACCAAGAGGATATTTCAGGTGACTTTGAATTTCGTCAATGAAGGAGTGAGCTTGTCGACGAATTTTCTATTGACCTCGTCGACGAGGTGACGTGGCTCGTCAATGAAGCTACTAGTATAAATTGTGTGAAATTCAGGTTTAAACGCAGAAAATTGGGAAAAATCACTCACTATCTCTCTCTCCTCTATAATTTCTCTCTCTTCTCTCTTCGATTTTGGCTCCATCATTCCCCGGATGGACGATCTGAGGCCACCACGACGCTCTTGGTGAGGTTCTCTCCAAATCTACTGAAGCGGATTGTTGGTGGAAGTGAGTTGAAATTCATCCCTGAGTTGAGGTAAGCCTTTTATGCCAAATTTGGTCTTTCCACAGTTGAAGGAAATGATGTACTTGAATAAATACTAATGTTTAGTTCTGGGAGTTATCATTTCCTGGGTACTGCTCAGGGTTTCCTATGGTTGTAAGACCAATATTATAGAGGGGCTTTTCAGTTGTCAAGTAAGGGGATAAATTAAAGCAGTTATTTTCTATTGAAATTTCTATTATTTAATAGTAAAATAATTTTCAGAAAGCATATGATTATATATAAGTATAATTGAGAAATTTTAAGTTTGGGAAAATACTACAATTGTACAAGAAATGTGATTTCAAAACGGAATATATGGTTTCTTTTAATTCGTGTGGCGTGAATATTATTTTATATATACATATTATACCATGTTAAGGTAGATTTACAAAATAAAGCGTGTTTACAAATATTTTAAGGAATAACATGATAAACACAATAAATTATGATTTCAGAATATATGATATGTTCGGCGCAAGGCCGTAATTGATGGTCGGCGCAAGGCCGCAATTACTCATGTTATTTGACTCAAGGCCATATTTATTCACGTTTTAAGCGCGAGGCCGTAATTATTATGTTAATGTAAGATTTAGAAAATGTTATGATTTGATTTACAATAAACAACATATGTTTATGTACTATATGTTATCAGAACCTGAATGTTAGTTTAGTTCAGTTTCAGGAGCACGGTACCGTAGCTTATAGATCAGATATCTATGTTCAGATTGGTGCTAACCACCCCACAAAGGGGTGGGAGATGGATAGTCAATGTAGCTTTCAGTGTAGAGTTGTAGATGTCCACCTGGCAGTTCGGACCAGGGTGGGGTGGGCCATCATACTTACAGATATTTTTGACTCGGCAGTGGTCGACCAGCCATTGTTGGGTCCCACCTTCGGGCTGCACAACCCGTCATGGAGGGTAATACATGATAACAGCTAGCTATTCATCCTGGGTAGTTTTCAATATTATAGATTATATCAGATAATACATTATTAGTATGATTACTTGAAAGTATGAAATTATATGTTTATCTAGCCATATTACGATTTATGTTTCATGGTATGTGAAATGTATGATATATGTATTACATCATTAAATATTCACATTGCCACACAGCTGATTTTAATTTATCTACGCTTTCTAAGAGGTGTCTCACCCTAAGCTTAAATTTTTTCAAGAAACCCGGAGAGACCGGTGAGTCAGGGCCACCGCTGAGTAAGTTGAGCTTCCATGCTAAAGGGGTAAGTCCTAATCTAGGATCAGGAGATTTTTTTTGTAGGATCCTAGGTTTATTTTGGTATTTTGGGAGATGTATATATAAATACCATATTTATGGATTATAGTTAACTCTGGTATTATATCTTTTATGGTTATGACGATGATGTTTTTCATTTATTGCTGCCTAGGTTCCACTGTGAATGACAGGTGTCCCCACTACCCATGGGTTCTAGTTGACTATTTTATTTACTATGTTCTATTATAAGATTAGTTAAGCAGGACATTACAGAGATATTTTAGAGATCAAACATGAGAAGCGAGTATCTTAGAGCTAGAGTGTGGCAAATATGTAAAACACATAATCTTGGCATGAGATCTAGCAAGAGGGAGTCAAAGCAAAAACGAGTTATAATAAGAAAAATGAGAACATAAGAAAAATGAGACCATAAGCATATATGTTGACATGAGCTATAATGCATTATAACATAACATACTTAATTGTGACTTATTGATATTTGAACTTACTCATATTTGAAATCATCATTTTTTCATAATTGTTAAAAGACATGCTTATTGTAAAGGGGAGTCTTATCAAGGTTCTCTCATCTTTGCTCCTTATTTGTCATCATAAAAAAGGGAAGATTGTTGGCCTATCATGGCTATCAAATCTTGTTTTGATGACAACAAATAAAGGTTAATTTGACATGTTTTTTGGTTAAGTGATGATATTTTAGGAAACCTTGTATGACAAAGTTCAAAATTATCAAAGAAATGAAAGTTCAAGGTCACAAGTACCATAAAGACATACTCCATCAACATAGTGATCAAAAGAAAGCTCAAGAGGACCAAGATGTTCAAAACATGTAGAAGCTTAAAGATGACTTAAGCTTAGGTCTAAGAGGATTCAAAGCAAAGACAAATATGAAGACTTCAAGCTTAGAGTGTTTAAGTCTTTAAGATGACTTATGTAAGTACTTCATTATAAATATCATTTTGAAATGCTTTGAAGCTCATTAGGGGTTATAGACTTAGAGACCTTATTTTGAAAATCCCGAAAAAAAAATTTTAAAGTAACAAAGCAAGATGACTAAGAGTTTTTGAAACTAAACTAAAAAAATAGGATTTATAACTGTTCAGGCGACTAAACTTTTAACCTCAGGTGCCAGAAGATTTTTCTGAAGAAAATCTGAACAGGTAGTGTAGACCTAGGTGCCTAACCCTTGTAACCTCAGGCGCCTAACTCTATTTTAAAGCTGAAATTTCATAGTTTTTAGAAACTTTAGGCAACTGACCTCGAAGCCTCAGTTGCCTGACCATTGTTAGTGGCTATAATTTTTAAAGTTTTTAAAATTCAAATTTTCTTGTACCCCAAACTTCATATAAACTTGGGAAACACTCCAAGTAACTTAGGCAACATGAATTAAACACTTTTTGAGCCTATAAATACATGATTTCTTGAATCAAATCAGTACCAAGCTTTGAAAATCTATTTTCAAGCCATATTGCTCTTTCCCTCTCAAAGCCCTCTTGCTCAAACTTTCATACTAAGAATTGTTGAGAAAATCTGAGTTTTTGATCAATCTTCTCTATGCTCAAACCTTTGATTTACTGATTCACTTCAAGAAAAGAATTTTGGTGAAATGATTTTGAGCTTCAATTCAATTTATTTTTGATATTTTTTTAGCATATTAGCTGAGCTTTATTTGTACTAACCAGCTCTATTTGAGAGCATCTCTTGTACAAAAGAAATCTTTCTTATTTCTTTGTTTCGTTGATGGTTCAGCTTCATTGGATTTTTGTAACCGAGTGTGGGGTATCACTTGGAGAGGGGGCTCCACCCTAAAAAAGGGATTGTAAATGATTTGTTCTACCCGTAAAGGAACGGTTTGGTGGAATCCTTAGGTGGTCTTGTCTAAGGTGAGGACGTTGGCTAGGTATAAGTTGAACTTCATAAAAAACATAGTCTCACTCTCTACCCTTATTCTTTAAATTTTCAGCATATATAAATTGTCTGATTGTGTTTCTAATGTGCAAGTAGCTGAGAAAATTGAGATTGAGAAAAACTTTTAATTTAAGAAAGTATGTTGATTAATTGTTTGTGGAAACCTTAAAGGGAGTACAATGATTAATTGTTTGCAAAAATCTTGGTTAAAAGAAGCGCACCAATAATCATTCATACAAGGCTTTATTTAAAACTCTAAGCTGAGTTTCTGCAAAAGCTAAATCATGGAAGTGCTGCAACTCTTACAATTGGTTAAGTATCGTGTGTTTGAATGATTGGTTGATTGATTGTTATTGTAAAAGGTATTTGGTTTGTGATTGATATTGAGTGTTGATTGTGGTTGGTTTAATTGATTATTTAAAATCAAAACATTCTTGTGTGTTTGCTAAGTATACAAAAGATTGTGAATTTGTAAAAAGACTTAAAAAAATTTTATAAACCTAATTCACCCCCCCTCTTGGGACTACACCTTAACTTTTAGACGATACATTCATTTTTAGACCAATCGCCCAAGCCAAGTCAAAGTATTGACTTCTGGCTCGTTTGGTTAACCGAGCCATTTATAACGCCCTAAGGTCGGTCGCCCAAAGCCCTTTGAAAAACACGAGTTAGGTCCTGATTTTGTTTAAAAATCACCCCTGTTCATATAGGAATAATTTTTTTAGCTATAACAGATTTTTTATAGGGTGCTTGGGGACCCAAAGTCAGTCTATGGCCTATGCTTCTTAATTAAGCCAGAAAATAAGATATTAGTTGACCGAAGTCTTGTCTAAGGTCTTTTGATTTCCTTAAAGTCCATCTACCGTCATCACTGAGCTTTCATTCATACCATGCATGCCATGCATTATTATATACCAAAATACAAATAATAAATGCATTTACACTTAAGATAAGTATCTTCTTCTTATTCTTTTGCTCCTCTAATCATGGAATACGCCAAATGGTATGATCGTTATGTCCTTTAGGCTTCCATCAATCCTCTTTTATGTGTGTGTTTTGAAATAATGACCTGTTCAAGTACTAGGCACACACATTAGTTCCAAGTGTTTTGTTAGAATCAAAACATGGATCAGACTCCAAAAGTCAACAGCTTTCTAAAATTTAACCTGTTCCACACTTAGCACACAAATGAGATACTGTGGTTTTTCATAATCAAAACTAGGATCATACTCAAAAAGTGAACAATCTTAAGTGTCTATATTTTAAACCAAAAAGAGTTTTAGGGTATCAAGTGATTTGACATATCTATTTTTACTTAATGGATGTGTCAAAATTGATCCGACTTGATTTGAACCTTGTATGCTCGATTTAGACACTTATGTTCCTGAATGAACTAAGTAGTTGAATTGTGAATGCTAATTTGATTCTTATAAATGTGTAAGAACTTATGCACTCAATTTGAACCTTGTATGCTTGATTTATATATATGAAACTTTTGAATTACGGTGTTATCCCAAGTGCGGGGGTGAATTGGGTATTTTCAAAAATTAAGTTCTTTAAGTTCTAATTTTGAAAACTATCAATTACAAACTTGCAATCTGCTTAATACCTAACTTAATGTTTCACTATTAATCAATACAATTTTATTCAATTACAAACCAACTTATCAAATTGCTTAACTCGTACACAATAAACAGATAATTTAAATGCAAGTGGAAAGTAAAAGAGTTAAGGAAAGAAAGAAGACAAACACGATTTTTACGAAGTTTGGCCTACCCCAGCCTATGTATTCGCCTTGAGCAACCCACTCAAGGATTCCACTAAAAAAAATATGCTCCTTTAACTAAGACGGAGCTTCTTTTACAACCTGCTGCTTACAAAAGGCATAGCTTCCTCCTCAATCCCAGTTCATAGCCTGAACCGTGTATACAAAATAAAGATTGCAATTTCTACAACAACTTTAAATGCTTCTAACCAAGCTAGTGAGTGCAAGATAAATCCTAGTACATAATCATATGATAAATTCTTGAAGCTCAGTATGTATGTAATAATATGACCTTTATAAGAAGAATGATATGCTTCAAAAATCTACCTTTCTATCAATATTTCCCAAAAAATAATTTTTATAAATAAATGCTTTGGAGAACTTAGGGTTGATTTCAAATCACTTTATGCAAGAATACCAAAATAAGATCCTTAAAAAAAATCTTGAATATTATGTAGATCTAAGTTCTTACTATCAACTAACTCATAATATTAAATCATTGAATAAAAATATGACTTTGAATATTTCAAAGATTTAAACAATATTTTTTCAAATACTTTTTGCACAAATAAGATAGATCTCTTTGGATAAAAATATAACTTTGAATATCATAAGTATTTAAACTTTAGAATACTATTCCAAAAAGTTTTTTTTTTCAAATTAATAACTATGGGAAAATAAGTTTCTTGCTCCCAATAAGAGTTTTTAATAAACGAATAATGGAAAAGATGACCGACTAATAAAAAATTGAAAGCTCAATAAAATATTTTTCCAAACCTCAAGATCAAACTAGATTTAGCAGAAGTTGTGCGTGTATTTGTTTGGATCTTGAATATGCGAATGCCCAAACAAATGTGACTTCTTTAGAGTGTAGGCAATGATTCTTAGAAATTCATTCAAAGCTTCTCAAAGGTATTCCACAGATTGATGCAATAAGCTCAAAGTTCTTAAGAAATAGGCAAAAAGTGGTGCTCTAGGGTTTAGAGATTATTTTTATAAGTGTTCTTGGCCCTAGATTAAATCCTAGTCGTTGGATCATTTAAAAAGAAGAGTTTTAGTCCATGTATGCGCTGAAACATGGATCGGCGCCCCAACCTTTGTCGACGAATGGGTGAGTTCATCGATGAGTGTATAACACTTGTTCGTCGACGAGGCCACGAGTTCATTGATGAGAGTACTATTTGAACTTTTTGGGTTCTCGGTATTTGTTCGTGGATGAGACAACACTGTTCACTGCCGAGTGGCCTTCATAGATTCGTTGACGAGGCATCTAAAATTTGTCTCGAAAAATTTCTTTTAACTTAGAACTAATGTAAATGTATTTTTCATGAAATGCATAAGTCCAAAGGTCTGTCTAAGGTATATTTGAGCTTCAAGTTATATCATATGACATATGTAAATACATTCAATTCCAAATACCCATTTCATTGAAGATCTTAAACTTGAAACTTGCTTCATCATCCTTTCACCCTCTAGTTCCATGGATTGCACTAAGTGATGTGTACTTTAGGTTCCTCGTGGCTTCCATACAAGTTCACCGTTTGTGCATTCTAAATCATGGTGCTGTTCACAAACTCAATTGTATAGGTCAAATACCAAGTGATTTTTTATTATTGAAACAGGATTTGACTCATACAATCAACAATCTCCCCCTTTTTATGATAACTGTTGGCCTAACAAGGTTTACAATTCTTATTTTGATGATAACAAATCATGATATGTTTAATATGGTTTGTTTCAAGTGAAAGTTTTTCAGGAAGAAGGCAAAGCTTAGAGAGAGTTCTAAGTTCAAAAAAATGATAAAGCTTATGATGAAAGTACTATTCAAAAAAACCAAGAAAGAAAGATCATCAGAAGCTCAAAGATGATTGAAGAACAAAGAGTCAATTGAAGATCAAAAGAATATAGTTTTAAGAATGGTTGAATTTAAGTACATCAAGTAAACTTCAAATATAAACTAAATTGAAGCTCTTATAAAACAAAAAGAAACTTAGAAAAGTGGTGTTAGAAAAACCCTAAAGGATGTTTTTAAAAAATCAAAGTGAATAAGGGTTCAAAAGAAGGAATTTTTTTGAAATTTAATAGGCCAGGCGACTGCCCAAATTAAATAAGGAACTTTCAAAGAGTCAGTAGGGTGCCAGGTGACTACCTGAGCATAGCCAGGTGCCTAGGTGGTCAAGCCAGGTGACTGCCTGGGTGGTCAAGCCAAGTGACTGCCTGGGTTTTGGCAGGCGATTGCCAGTGTTCTGTGTTTTGAAATTCCTCTATGGCAGGCGACTGCTAGGTCGTGGAAGGCTACTGCCACTTGAATGTTTTTAAAAAAAAATACTCCAACAGGATGATTTTTTAAATGGATTTATTGGGCACTACTCTTTTGAAAAACTTGGGTATTACTCCAAATAAACTTGGGGGGGAAGGAATTACTTTTAAACTTCTATAAATAGCCCCAAACTTCAAAGATTTTTTACACCAAGAAATTTTCCAGCAATCAAAATTCCCTAAAAGCTCTCAAACTCTCTTGTGTTCATCCTACTTCAACTACTAAGTTACCATTAATACAAATTCTGAAGTAGAGCCTTCAAAGTCTGAATCTTTCAATACTTGGAAGATATTTGGTGATCTAAATTCATTTTGAACTTCAATCTTGTTATATTTGATTTACTTTGAAGTATACTTGTGCTGAAACTTGTACTAATTTACTCTGCCGTGAGAGTGTCTTTTGTACACAAACTTTTCTCTATCTTGTTTCTTGTTTATAGATGATTCAAGGTTGTAGAATTGTTGGACCGAACGGGGGAATATCATTTGGAGAGGCGGGCTCTAGCCTAAAGGAAGGAGTGGTTGTAATCGGTATTGTTCCACCCGTCAACGGAATTGAATTAGTGAATCCTTTGGTGGTTTGCTAAAGGCGAGGACGTAGGTTGGGTCTAAGTCGAACCTCATAAAACCTTGTGTCTCTCTTCTTTCTTACTCTTTATTTTTCAGAAAAACTTACAACCTGCGTGTATGCTTTAAATTGTTAAATTCTGAGTGTATGGTTGTTAAATACACTGGAAGATAATTCGTTTTGGCTTGATCAGCATTGATTGCGGAAACCGAAAGAGACTACGTTGGTTGATCATCCTAAACTTGTTAATCTAAAAGTTCGTTTAATAGTTAAACACAAAGAAGAAGTGTGATTGTGAAATAACACAGGGCTTATATAAATTTTGCATGCTTAACTTTTTGATACGGGGCTATTGATATAAAGATCAAGATTTTGATTATTTTGTTGATTGGTTATGGTTTACTTGATTTTGTGATTGCTTGTCGTGATTGTTGATATAAAACAAAGTATTAAAAAGGAAAGATTTTTAAAATCCCAATTCACCCCCTCTTGGGAAGCTATTCCTAATTTCAATTGGTATTAGAGCTTAGTTATAGAAAATTCCTAACAAGAAACTATAAAAAGATCTAAATGGAAAACATAGGAGTAGCTCCTTTTGGAGGGGGCCAACCTCAATTCATCCACCAATCTTTTGTGGACACAACTACACCTTTTGAAAAAAGAGAATGCAAATCTATCTCCAACACATGGATTGGAAAGTGTGGGAAGTAGTTATGGATGCAGACCTTATTCCCACTAAAATAATAGATGGAAAACGGATTCCAAAAGAGAAAAAGGATATGATCGATTCATATTATAAAATGCTTCAAATAAATTCGAGTGCTATAAATGTTTTGTATTCCGCTTTAGATGCTAATGAATTTAATAAAGTCATGGCTTGCAAGACAGCTAAAGAAATATGGGACAACTTAGAATTTATATGAAGGAACTATTGATGTTAGGGATAATAGGATAGACATATTAACAAGCGAGTATGAAGCATTCAAGAGGAATCTAGACGAAACCATATCAAGTATATACACAAGATTCAACCATATAGTCAATTTCTTAAGTGCCTTAGGAAAAACTTATACCACCTACGAAATGATTAGGAAAATTTTGAGGGGCCTTCCCTCCATATGGGAACCAAAGGCTACAACAATTACCAAAGGAAGAGACCTTAAGACCACCTCCTTAGATGAACTCATAGGTTCACTCCTTAAATATGAAATGGCTCTAAAAGAAAGAAATCCTAAACCAAAGCATAATAAATCTATTGCACTAAAAGCATCTAGCCACAGCTCAAGTGAAGAGGAAAGTGAGACAAGTGATTTAGATCAAGATGAATTAGCATTCATCACTAAGAGACTAGGTAAGTTTTATAGAAGGAATAAAAGATTTCCTAGAAAGTTCAATAAAAGGAAAACTGAGAAAGGAGAATCAAGTAGAAAAGAAAATAAAAGTAAAAATGAACCTCCAATATGCAATCACTACAAGAAACCAGGGCATATCAAACCGGACTGCCCATTGCTCAAGAAAGACGAGAAGAAAAAGAAGGAAGCTATGAAGGCTACTTAGGATGACTCAAACTCCATCGAAATAGAAAATGAATCAAGTGGACAAGAGACGGCAATCAAATGCTTCATGGCGAATGACAAAGAGGTATGTTTTAGGACAACATCGTCAACGGATAAGTGGTATTTGGACAACGAGTGTTCAAGACACATGATTGGCGATAAGTCCAAGTTTACCCTCTCTAAGACGAAAGGATGGAGGATAAGTCACCTTCGGCGATAATGCCAAAAGTAAGATTATTGGCATCGGGAAAATAGGTAAAGAATCTTCAATTACCATTGATAATGTGTTATTAGTATAAGGATTAAAATACAACCTTTTAAGCATTAGCTAATTGAGTGACAAAGGGTTTGAAATAACCTTTAAGAAAGAAAAATGTGCTATCCAAAATCCTAAAGAAAATAAAACCTTGTTTATAGCTCATAAGATAAATAATGTTTATTGTATAAACCTTGAGAATCTAGTGAATCAAAACGTAACTTGTTTGGCAGTAATGAATGAAATAAGTTGGCTATGGCATAGGAAATTAGGACATGCTCGCATGAACCTATTATCCAAATTATCAAAGAAAAATCTTGTTAAAGGATTACCAAATACCAACTTCATAAAATACAAGATGTGTGATGCATGCCAAAAGGGAAAACAAGTTAAAAGAAGCTTTAAAAAGAAAAAATATATATCTACTAAAAGACCCCTAGAACTATTACACCTAGACTTATTTGGTCCAACTAGAACCTTAAGCCTAGGAGGAAAACAATATGCTTCTTGTAATAGTGGATGATTATTCAAAATTCACCTGGGTATTATTCCTAACAAACAAATATGAAGCCTGTGACATGTTAATCACCTTATGTAACAAATTACAAAATGGAAAGGACTATAATGTAACAAGTTTTAGAAGTGATCAAGGTAGGGAGTTTAGAAACAAATAGGTTGACAAATTATGTAATGAATATGGAATAAATCATAATTTCTCAGCACCTAGAACTCCACAACAAAATGGAGTGGTAGAAAGAAAAAATAGAACCCTACAAGAAATGGCAAGAACAATGATAAACGAAAATAACATACCTAAATACTTTTGGGTTGAAGCTGTAAATATGGCACATTATGTTGTAAATAGGGTGTCTATAAGATCAAGTATAGACAAAACGCCGTATGAACTATGGAAAGATAGAAAAGCAAATATTTATCCTTAACACTAAAGATGATTTAGGAAAGTTTGATGCAAAATCTAATGAAGGTATCTTCTTAGGCTACTTTACAAATAGCAAAGCCTATAGGGTTTATAATAGAAGAACTCTTACTATCATTGAATCAATACACATAACATTTGATGAATCAAACAAATATGACAATAAAATTAAGACTGATGAAAAAGAAGATATTCCACAAAAAGAAGAAGATCTTAAATAAAAGAAGAAAATAATGATGAAACTTCAAATGAAAACATTGTAGAAAATCTAGAACTACCCAAAGAATAGAGATATACTAAAAGTCGCCCAAAAGAACAAATTCTTGGTGAAACTTCAAAAGGAATAACCATTCGAGCCTCATTGAAAAATATTTGCAACCATTGTGCCTTTTTATCTCAAGATGGACCCAAGAATTTTGAAGAAGCCTTAAAAGGTGATTCTTGGATTATAGTTATGCAAGAAGAACTAAATCAATTTGAAAGAAGTCAAGTGTGGGAACTTATACCAAAACCCAAAGACAAATCAATCATAGGAACTAAATGGGTTTTTTAGAAATAAAAAAGATGAAAATGGGATAGTTATAAGAAATAAAGTTAGGCTAGTAGCACAAAGTTATAATCAAGAAGAAGGTATTCATTACGATGAAACCTTTGCTCCCATAGCAAGAATGGAAGCAATTCGGATGCTCTTAGCTTATGTAGCCTATAAGGATTTTAAATTATATCAAATGGACATAAAGAGCGCATTCTTAATGGATATATAAATGAAAAAGTATATGTCAAACAACTTCCAGGTTTTGAAAATTCAAAAAATACAAATCATGTATTTAAGTTAACAAAAACTTTATATGGATTGAAACAAGCTCCTAGAGCTTGGTATGAAAGACTAAGCAAGTTCCTAATTCAAAACAATTTTTCAAGAGGAAAGATAGATAACACTAAACCAAAAATAAAGACATGCTTCTAGTACAAATTTATGTTGATGATATTATTTTTAGAGCAACTCATGAGGATTTGTGTAATGAATTTGCTAAGTCTATGCAAAAAGAATTTGAGATGAGCATAATGGGAGAGTTAAATTACTTCCTAGGGTTACAAGTCAAACAAGAAAAACATGGAACTTTCATATATCAAACTAAGTATATTAAAGACATGTTAAAAAAGTTTGATATGGAAGAAAGTAAACCTATAGGAACTCCCATAAGCACCTCAACTTGTCTTGACAATGATGAAAAAGGAAACAAGTAGATACCAAGCACTACCGAGGCATGATAGGAAGCTTACTTTACTTAATAGCAAGTAGACCAGATATTATGTTGAGTGTATGTATGTGTGCTAGGTTTCAATCGGCTCCTAAGGAATCACACCAAATAGAAGTTTAACAAATCCTTAAATATCTACTAGGCACACTTGAACTAGGTTTATGGTATCCAAAGGGAACTGAATTTGAAATGATAAGCTATTCCGATGCTGACTTTGCTGGATGCAAGATAGACAGAAAAAGCACTAGTGGAACTTGTCATTTTCTAAGACACTCTTTAGTCTCCTGGTCTTCAAATAAACAAAACTTTGTGGCATTATCCACAGCAGAAGCAGAATACATAGCAGCAGGGAGTTGCTATGCCCAAACATTGTATATGAAACAACAACTAAAAGATTTCAAAATTCAATATCAAACTATTCCAATAAAATGTGACAACACAAGTGCCATAAATATTTCAAAAAATTCCATATCTCACTCAAGAACAAAACATATTGACATAAGACATCACTTCTTGAGAGATCATGTGCAAAACGAAGACATAATGCTAGAATATGTAAATACAAACGACCAATTATCAGATATATTCACAAAACCACTCTCTGAAGAGAAATTCATATTCATTAGACAAGAATTAGGAATGATGCATATATGAGAAGCAACCTAAACAAGTTTTCTGCTTGGCAGAAGACTGCCACCTAGGTGCCAAGCAATTGCCAGGCTACTAACTTTATATTTTCTTGTTTGATAGGCGACTACCTTCTCTTAGCAAGCGACTGCCTCGCGACGGGTTGGGTTTAAAACCCAGTTATTTGTCTTTTTAACTTTCCTCAAGCACCTGCCACTTCTTCTCTCTCTCTCCGAAAATCCTCATTCCTACTCTTTTCAAAACAAATTCCTCTTCCAAATCAGCCTAAAACCTTGAATCAAACCTAACCTCCTCATCATTTCGCATAAAAACCTAGGGTTTATTAGCTTCCCTCTTCAAAAAAAAACATGCCATGGATCAAATCGGTTGGTAACAAGGGTTCCTCCTCCTCCACAAGGATCAACAATGATGAAGTTGAGAAGTGGTTAGTAACTTCTCACGTTAAATCTCTCTATAGGAATTAGATTGCTTCAGCTGAACCAATCCTTGGTAAAATACTTGATGTTACATTCTTCAATTCTGATTTTCCTGAAATCATTGAACTTTTTAAGGAAATTGAGTGGGAACGGTTTATCACGTATCAAGCAAAAGGGTACTATCCAAACGTGGTTCGGATTATCTATGCTAACATGGAGAAATTTGAAAATGGGAAAAAAAAAAAATCTTCTAGGACAAAGTATTCATCTTACTCCCATATCTTTTGGAAAATTTCTTCGAGTCAAGACAGGTGATTTTGAGGTTCAAATTGCTGAGAAACAATGGATAATGACCTGAGGATTTACTCCAGAGGAATTTTTACCCCTAGTTATAACTAATACACCTATCTCCTTTGGGCATCCACCTCTTTACAAACAGCTCAATCTCCAAGCTTTAATCCTGCACAAACTTATTACATATAATATCCTACCACGTTCCGGTTCTCATGATCATATTTCCTTCTTAGATTGTATTGTTATGTGGTGTATTCTCAAGGAAAAAAGTTCGATCTTCCAAGTTTACTTCCCAAATGGATCAATATGAAAGTTGATGCCCCTTGTGTCATTCTACCATATGCTGGGATCTTAAATATGGTATTTGCACATTTCAATGTTCCCATACCATCATTCAACTTCACTAGCAAAACCCATTACGATATCTTTTCTGATACTATTCTTAAGCTATGGGATATAAGCAAACTTCTCAAGGATGGTTTCACAAAGGACATCGTCACATCTCAACTACACCACCTCCTCAGCCTTCTATGCCAACCGCTTCAATTCAGCTTGACCCAGAAACTCCATTTTGGTTCGTTCCATTTTACAATCACTATATGACCTTTAGTGATGGAATGCAATTTGGACTTGGTACACTTTGGGAGAAGGTTTCCACTGTGGAAACTCATTGTTCAAGCCTTATTCAGTGTGTTGACAAGATTGAGAAACATTTGTCTAGCTCTTCCAAAGGCAAATCTCACGTGGATATTAGCTTTGCTCCATCTAGTGATGATGAATCTGCAAAAAAATCTAATGAACAAGAAGATAAGGAAGATGAAAATGGGTCTATGGAAGCCTCCGATTGATTTGCTTCCTCTTTGTGATATTTAAAACTTTTGCCTATGTACTAGTATTTCTGAGTACTTCATAGGATAGTATTTCCTTTGTGTTTGTAAGATCTACAAGTGCTATGTATTACAGCTCTTCACTATATTTTTTGTATCGCTCCCTTTTCCTTTTTGATTGATGTCCAAAAGGGGAGAGTGTTTGAGAGAAAGCAATGCAAAAAGAAATATGCTATGGGCTTGTAAGAATGTGATGGGCTTGTAAGAATGTGAATGCATATGTAATGGAATGCTTGTTGTATGAATGCATATGTAAAGAAATGCTTGTTGTATGAATGCATATGTAAAGGAATGCTTGTTGTATGAATGCATATGTAATGGAATGCTTGTTGTATGAATGCATTTTGAAAATGACATGATTTGGTATATGCAATATATTTGGTATATGCTTGTTGAAAGAGGGGGCTATGAGGATTATTTCTTTTTTCATTTTTTTTTTTTTTTTTTTTGCTCTAAATTTGTCATCATCAAAAAGAGGGAGATTGTTAGCCTAACAAGGCTTACAATTCTTATTTTGATGATAACAAATCATGATATGTTTAATATGGTTTGTTTGAAATGAAAGTTTTTCCAGAAGAAGGCAAAGCTTAAAGAGAGTTTAAAGCTCAAAAGGATGATAAAGCTTATGATGAAAGTACTATTCAAAAAGACCAAGAAAGAAAGATCATCAGAAGCTCAAAGATGATTGAAGAACAAAGAATCAATTGAAGATCAAAATAATATAGTTTTAAGAATGGTTGAATGTAAGTACTTCAAGTAGACTTCAAATATAAACTGAATTGAAGCTCTTATAAAACAAAAGGAAACTTAGAAAAGTGGTGTTAGAAAAACCCTAAAGAATGTTTTAAAAAAATCAAAGTGAATGGGGTTTCAAAAGAAGAAAAGTTTTTGAAATCTGATAGGCCAGGCGACTGCCTCCATGTGGCAGGCGACTATCTAAATTAAATAAGGAATTTTCAAAGAGGTAGTAGGGTGCCAGGCGACTGCCTGAGCATAGCCAGGTGTCCTGGTGGTCAAGCCAGACGACTGTCAGTGTTCTATGTTTTGAAATTCCTCTATGGCAGGCGATTTCCAGGTCATGGCAGGCGACTGCCACTCGAACTTTTTTTAAAAAAAAATACTACAATGGGAAGATTTTTTAAATGGATTTACTGGGCACTACTCTTTTGAAAAACTTGGGGGGGAAGGAATTACTTTTAAACTTCTATAAATAGCCCCAAACTTCAAAGATTTTTTACACCAAGAAATTTTCCAGCAATCATAATTCCCTAAAAGCTCTCAAACTCTCTTGTGTTCATCCTACTTCAACTACTAAGTTACTGTTGATACAAATTCTGAAGTAGAGCCTTCAAAGTCTGAATCTTTCAATACTTGGAAGATATTTGGTGATCTAAATTCAGTTTGAGCTTCAGTCTTGTTATATTTGATTTACTTTGAAGTATACTTGTGCTAAAACTTGTACTAATTTACTCTACTTTGAGAGAATCTTTTGTAAACAAACTTTTCTCTATCTTATTTCTTGTTTGTAGAGGATTCAAGGTTGTAGAATCATTGGACCGAACGAGGGAATATCGTTTGGAGAGGCGGGCTCTAGCCTAAAGGAAGGAGTGGTTGTAATCGGTATTGTTCCACCCGTCAACGGAACTAAATTAGTGAATCCTTTGGTGGTTAGCCAAAGGCGAGGACGTAGGCTGGTTATAAACGAAAACTTGTAAAATCTTGTGTCTCTCTTCTTCCTTACTCTTTATTTTTCAACAAAACTTATAACCTGTGTGTATGCTTTAAATTGTTAAATTCTGAGTGTATGGTTGTTAAATAGACCGGAAGATAATTCGTTTTGGCTTGATCAGCATTGATTGCAGAAACCGAAAGAGACTACATGGTTGATCATCCTAAACTTATTAATCTAAAAGTTTGTTTAATAATTAAACACAAAGAATAAGTGTGATTGTGAAATAACACAAGGCTTATATAAATTATGCATGCTTTACTTTTTGATACAGGGCTATTGATATAAAGAGCAAGATTTTGATTATTTTGTTGATTGGTTATGGTTGACTTGATTTTGTGATTGCTTGTTGTGATTGTTGATATAAAACACGGTATTAAGGAAAGATTTTTAAAATCCCAATTCACCCCCCCCCCTTTTGGGAAGTTATTCCTAATTTCAATGACAAATACACGAGTGAAAATGGGTTACGCCTAACAAGGTTCCCCCTAAGATAATGCATAATTTAGAATTCAACAATATAAAATACACACAATAAAGTTCCTATACAACATAGAATAGGCAATACTTTTGCTAGTATATATGTCTATACCTCCTATAAAATCACTAACTTCTCCCAAAAACCATTTTAATATTTTTGCTTACTAATTTCTCCCCCTTTTTGGCATCAACAAAAAGGTATATAAAAGAAATATTATGACATAAATATATCTCATCTTTGCAATCAAAAATATATTTTCCTGTGTTACATAATTTACTTCTCCCCCTTTCTAATGTATATCTTTGCATCAACATTGTCATGTATCAAAAAAAAAAATGTAACATGCAATAACCTTGCTTTAAATTCAATACCAAATGTAATTAAAATTTTTCCAAATGTGAAATATTTAACCAAATATTAATGTTAATGTAAATTTCTCCCCCTTAATTATGTAGTCTAATGTAATTCTGAGTAATTTCTCGACTATGCATCAGACCTAGTTCATGTCTAATTTGAGTAAACCTATCCTCTGTAAGTGGCTTCATGAATATGTCTACCCATTGTTCATCTGTGCATACAAATTCAAGTGTCACATCTCCTTTTTGCACATGATCCCAAAGAAAATGATTTCTAATTTCTATGTGTTTAGTTCATGAATGTGATATTCTGTGAGATGTTTATTGCACTAGTATTGTCACATCTTATAGGAATTGTGTCATAGTATAAACCAAAATCCATAAGTTTTGCTTCATGTATAGCGTTTAAGCACAACAACTTCTATTCGTTATGTATTCAGCCTTGGCTGTGGATAGTGCAACTAAATTTTACTTCTTTGAAAACCAAGATACTAATAAATTTCCTAGGAAATGACATGTTCTGCTCGTACTTTTTCTATCCACTTTACTACCGAAAAAATCAACATCCGAATAGCTAATAATCTCAAAGGAGGTATACTTAGGATACCATAATCCATGTTCAATGGTTCTAATAAGGTATCTATGTATTCTTTTGATAGCTAATAGATGGGATTCTTTAGGTGCAACCTGAAATCTTGCACATAAACACACACTAAACATTATGTCAGGCCTGCTGGCAGTCAGATATAGTAAGCTGCCAATCATCCCTCGATAGAGCTTGACATCTACTGGTATACCTTGTTTGTCTTTGTCTAATTATAAAGAAGAGCTCATAGGTGTTCTTAGAATTTTACCATCTTCCATATTAAAACTTTTGAGCAAGTTTCTAATATATTTCGATTGATTTATAAAGATTCCACATTTTTCTTGTTTGATCTAAAGTCCTAAGAAGAAGTTAAGTTCTCCCATCATGCTCATCTCAAATTCGTTTTGCATACACTTTGCAAACTCATTGCAATAACTGAGTTATATCCCTGAGCTACTAGTCTTGCCTTATTTCTAATGACTATTCCATATTCATCTTTCTTGTTCTCATATATCCATTTTGTTCCAATAACTGTCTTATCCTCAAGTCTAGGAACTAAGGTCCAGACTTTATTTCTCTCAGATTGGTTTAATTCTTTTTACAAAGATATTACCCATGACTCATCCTCAATTGCTTCACTCACATTCTTACGTTTTTCTTGTGATAAGAAAGCAAAATGGCTAGTCATATTTCTAATTGAGGATCGTGTAGTTACTCCACGTGATGGTACTCCTATAATTTGATCTATAGGATTATTCTTTATGTACTTCCATTCTCTAGGTGGTTCATTAATCTCTTTTTCTACTTGAATATCTTTAGTGGATGTTTCCTTAACCTCAGTGTTCTTATATGAATTATCTTCAATAGATAATTTTTCAAATTCCTTATTAATCTCAAGTTCATCCTCCTCAGTCTTTTGAGCAAATGGATTGGATTCATCGAATACAATGTGAATGGATTCTACAACGGTTAAGGTTCGTTTATTATATACCCTGTAGGCTTTACTATCTAAGGCATATCCTAGGAAAATACCTTCGTTATATTTCACATCAAACTTTCCTAAATGTTCATTGTCTCTA
Organism: Malania oleifera; assembly: GCF_029873635.1. Classification (NCBI taxonomy): domain Eukaryota; kingdom Viridiplantae; phylum Streptophyta; class Magnoliopsida; order Santalales; family Ximeniaceae; genus Malania; species Malania oleifera. Next base: position 82,603,708 of record NC_080417.1, on the reverse strand, counting down.
AGTACAAAGCATTTGCAACGAAAGACATGGAAATATGAGATGTTTGGTCTATGGCCATTCCATAATTCATATGGAGTCTTATTTAGAGATGGTCTAATCAGGATTCTATTTAAAACATAACAGGTAGTATTTACTGCCTCAGCCAAGAAGTACTTAGGTAGTTTATATTCGTTAAGCATAGTTCTGGTCATTTCTTGTATAAACCTATTCTTTCTTTCAACAACACCATTCTATTGTGGTGTTCTAGGAGCTAAAAAATTATGAGATATTCCTAAGGAATCACAGTATTCTTCCATACCTTAATTTTTAAATTCTTTACCTATATCACTTCTGATTTTAGTGATAGTGTATCCCTTTTTATTTTGAATTTTTTTGCACAGTTTAATAAATTGTTCACATGCTTCATCTTTGTGACCTAAGAATAGTACCCATGTAAATCTAGAATAATCATTAACGATAACAAATGCGTATAATTTTCCTCCTAAATTTTGAATTGAGTTTGGACCAAATAAGTCTAAGTGTAGCATTTGGAGTGGTCTAGTAGTAGAGATTACTTTCTTCTTCTTAAAATTAGATCTTGCTTGTTTTCCTAGTTTACATGCATCACAGATTTTGTCTTTCATGAATTTTGTCTTAAGATGTCCCTTAACTAAGTCTCCCTTAAATAGTTTAGTTATTAAGTTTATGTTTGTGTGTCCCAATCTCTTATGCCAAATCCAACTAATTTCATTCATAGCAGAGAAACATGTCACATGTTGAGAAGTTATGCTATCAAAGCTAGTGGTATATACATTTTTCATGACGCTCAGTCGTGAATAGAATTTTGTTGTCAGTTTTATGTCCAACAATGCACTTGTCATGTTCAAAAGATACTTTATAACCTTTATCACGTAGTTGACTTACGCTTAATAAGTTATGTTTTAAACCATCAACTTGTAAAACATCATCTATAAAGAGATGAATTGTTACCAACATTTCCAACTCCTATGATCCTTCCCTTTACATTATCGCCAAAGGTGAAAAATCCTACGTACTTTGGTGTGATGGATGTGAATTTTTCTTTATCCCCAGTCATATGACGTGAACATCCGTTGTCCATATACCATCTATCTTTTGAGGAGAATGATCTCAAGCATACCTGCAATAAACATTTGAGTAACTGTTTGGCACCCATTTTTTCTTGGGTCCATGGGGGTTAGTGCTTGAATCTCCTTTAACTCTCCATACCTTTTTCATCTTAACATCTCTGTTCTTAAAAGGACAATCAAATTTTATATAACCCATCCTTTTACATTTAAAGCATGTGGTATATTTTATAAGAGTCTTTTGATGGAGCATAAGTCTTTGATTCTCTTACAAAATAACCCATGTAAAGATGTTTTTGTTTCAAATTTTCCTTTCCATTAAAATCAAGTCCTCCTTTATCTAGAGAACTTCGTTGTGCCCCAAGAAGTCTTTTAAAGTTACTATGGCCTTCTGTGAATTTATGAATAATTTTAGAATTGTCTTTCAAATTTCTTTCCAATTCCTCAATTTCTAAATCCTTTTCTTTTATCATAGATGCATGGGACTCATTTAGTTTTTCAAAAAGCTTTGAGAGTTCTTTTACTTTACATTTCAAATCAGAAATTTTCTTAGTTTTCTTCTCAAACATTTTAAGAGTGTATAAATATTCTTGTTGCAATTCATTATAAGAAAGCATGTTGTTTTCAGTTTTAGAATCACTGGAATAATAAGAAGATGCTGAGAAAGATGATTGTACTTCAAGATCATCATGTGCCATTAGACACATATTGGCTACCAGGTCATCACTGGACTTAGTGTCTGAACTACTTCTGTTGTGCGTGTCCCAACCAACTTTTAGAGCCTTCTTCTTTTTCTTAGAGGCTTTCATTAGTTTAGGACATTCAAACTTGATGTGTCCAACCTCTCTGAAATTTTTCTGTTAAACTTCTTATTCTTCTTTAGGAATTTTCCAAACTTCCTTGTTAGCAAAGTCATGTCATCTTCTAATTCTGAGTCACTTCCTTCACTAGAGCTGCTAGATGATGCCTTAAGAGTTGTAACTCTCTTTGCTTTATTCTGCTCATTTTTCCTTTCATTTGTCGCTAGCTCATAAGTGATGAGCGATCTGATCAATTAATTAACTAACATCTCTTTCAGATTCCCTCCTTCGGCTATAGCAGTAGCTTTAGCTTCCCATACTGGCGGTAGTCACCTAAGATTTTTCCTGATCAACTCATAAGTAGGGTAAGATTTACCAAGAGCATTTAATGAATTCATAATGTGTGTGAATCGAGTGTGCATGGATTGAATAGACTCATCAGCAGTCATTTTAAATGCCTCATATTCACTAGTAAGCATATTTATCCTACTATCTTTTACCTCCTTAGTGCCTTCATATGTTACTTCTAATTTTTCCCATCTCTTTAGCAGTTTTATAGGACATTACCCTATTAAACTCATTAAAGTCTAGTGAACAGTATAAGAGGTTTATAGCAGTAGCATTTATTTGAATAGATTTCCAATCATCATTAGTATACTCATCTTCAGTCTTAGGTACATTTACTTTATCAACTACTTTCATAGGCACTTGATTTCCTTTAGAAACGATTCTCCACACTTTCCAATCAACATTTAAAAGATATATACTCATCCTTCATTTCCAGTAGGTGTAATTTACACCACAAAAAATTGATGGTCTAGTGGATGAGTGTCCCTCACCGAATGGGGTTACACCAGTGTGTGTCATGTGATCTTTTACAAATATAACGGTTAAGTCTATGTAATTTGGATCTAATACCAAATTTGAATTATGGTGTTATCCCAAGAGTGGGGTGAATTGGGTATTTTCAAAAATTAAGTCCTCTAAGTTCTAATTTTGAAAACTACCAGTTATGAACTTGCAATCTACTTAATACCTGGCTTAATGATTCACAATTAATCAATTTAATGTGCGTCCTTATCAAGCATACAATTTTACCCAGTTGCAAACCAACTTATCAAATGCTTAACTCATACACAATAAATAGATAATTTAAATGCAGATAGAAATTAAAAGAGTTAAGGGAAAAGAGAAGAAAAACATGACTTTTACAAGGTTTAGCCTACCCCAACCTACGTCCTCGCCTTGAGCAACCCACTCATGGATTCAACTAAAAAAAAATCTGCTCTTTTAACTGGGATGGAGCTTCCCTTACAATCTAGTGCTTACAAGAGGCATAGCTTCCTCCTCAATCCTGGTTCACAGCCCAAACCGTGTATACAAAATAAAGATTACAATTTCTGCAACAACTTAAAATGCTTCTAACCAAGCTAGTGAGTACAAGATAAATCCTAGTACATAATCATATGATAAATGCTTGAAACTCAGTACGTATGTAATAATTTGACCTTTGTAAGAAGAATGATATGCTTCAAGAATCTTCCTTTTTATCACTATCTCCCAAAAAATAATTTTTATAAATAAATTCTTTGGAGAACTTAGGGTTTAATTTCAAATCACTTTATGCAAGAATACCAAAATAAGATCCTTAAAAAAAATCTTGAATATTATGTATATCTAAGTTATTGCTATCAAATAACTCATAAGATTAAATCTTTGAATAAAAATATGACTTTGAATATTTCAAAGAATTAAACTGTATTTTTCAAATACTTTTTGCACCAATAAGATAGATCTCTTTGGATAAAAATATAACTTTGAATATGACAAGGATTCAAATTTTAGAATACTACTCCCAAAATATTTTTTTTTTCAAATTAATAACTATGGGAAAACAAGTTTCTTGCTCCCAAAAAGATTTTTCAATAAACAAATAATGGAAAAGATGGCCGACTAATTGAAAATTGAAAGCTCAATAAATATTTTTCCAAACCTCAAGATCAAACCAGATTTAGTAGAAGTTGTGCGTGTATTTGTTTGGATCTTGAATATGCAAATGCCCAGACAAATGTGACTTCTTTGGAGTGCAGGCAATGATTCTTAGCAATTCGTTCAAAGCTCCTCAAAGGTATGCCAATGATTGATGCAATAAGCTCAAAGTTCTCAAGAGATAAGCAAAAAGTGGTGCTTTAGGGTTTAGAGATTGTTTTTATAAGTTTTCTTGGCCTTAGATTAACTCCTGACTTTTGGATCATTTAAAAATAAGAGGTTTAGTCCGTGTCTGTGCTAAAACGTGAATCAATGCCCCGACCTTCATCGACGAATGGGTAAGTTCGTCGAAGAGTGTATAACACTCATTCGTTAACAAGGCCACGAGTTCATCAACGAGAGCACTGTCTAAACTTTTTAGGCTCTCGGTATTTGTTTGTCAATGAGAAAGCACACTTCATCGCTGAGTGGCCTTCAGACATTCGTCGACAAGGCCATTAAGTTCATCGATGAGGCCTCTAAAATTTGCATCAAAAAATTTCCTTCAACTTAGATCTAATGTAAATATATTTTTCATGAAATGCATGAGTTCTAAGGTCTATTTAGGGTATATTTGAACTTTGATTTATATCATATGACATATATAAATACACAGAATTCTAAATACCTCTTCCATTGAAGATCTTGAACTTGAAGCTTGCTTCATCATCCTTTCATCCCTCTAGCTTCATGGATTACACCAAGTGATATGTACCTTAGGTTCCTCTTGGCTTCCATACAAGTTCACCGTTCGTGCATTCTAAATCATGATCCTATTCACAAAATCAATTGCACAAGTCAAATACCAAGTGATTTATCATTATCAAAACAAGATTGGACTCATAGAGTCAACATTACTTAAGCTCTGAAATGAATTAAGTAATTAAACTATGAAAACTAATTTGGTCCTAAGTGTCTAACTTTCAAATTGGGAAGTATTCTTGGCTACCATCAGCTCCAAAATATCCATTCTAACCCCCATTGACATATCTAAACTTATCCTTCTTGATTTAGACCTCATGTGCCTGACTTGGACATTCTAAGTTTCAAAATGAACTAAGTGGTTGAATTATGAAAGTTAATTTGATTTTAACTCTCTAACTTTCAAATAAAGAGGCGTTTGTAGGTATCCTAAGATTGCACACATCCATTACAACCACATAAATGTGTAGGATTAGACTCTACTTGATTTTAACCTCGTATGCCCAATTTGGACAAACTTGAGTTCTGAAATGAACAAAGTACGTAAGTTATGAAACTCATTTTGCGTCTAAGTGTCTAGCTTTCAACCAATAAGAGTTTTGATTTTCTATGAGACCCAACACATCCAATCTAATACCACAAATGTATCATAATTGACCCCACTTGATTTGGACATTGTATGCCTTATTTGGTTACACTTGAGTTCTAGAATAAAAAAAATACTTAAAATATGAAAGTCAGTTTAGTTTGTAAGTGTCTAACTTTCAACTGAGGAAGATTTTAGGGGTATAGTGAGATCTGACACATCCATTCCAACCTTATATACATATTGAAACTAACCCCACTCGATTTGGACCTCAAATGCCCAATTTGGACACACTTAAGTTTTGAAATGAACAAAGTTTTAAGACATCCATTCCAATCCTAAAAATGTGCAAGTTTTTCTTTGCACTCTATTTGAAGCTTGTATGTTTGATTTTGACGCTTGAGTTTTGAAATGAACTAAGTACATAAACTATGAAAACCAATTTGATTCAAACTATCAACTTTGAAACTAGGAGAAATTTTGGAGTATCATAGGCTCTAAAACATCCAGTGCAACCACCCAAATGTCTTGGAACTTATCCCACTTGACATGGACCTTGTATGCCCGCTTTGGACTATTGGCCTAACAAAGCTTAATCTCCTTGTGATGATAACAAATCAAGGTTACTTAATATGTCTATGCAAGTTTTAGTTTCAGGACTTAAGTGATCTTATGATTTCAAGTGGACATACTTGAAGAATATGAATGGAAAATTACACTTAAGGCAATGAGACATGATAAACATGAAGGTTCAAGTCATGTGAGACATGAAGCTCATTGAAGCTGTGCATAAAGCTTAGAAGACATACTAGAGCTTCACAACATGAAGACCTAGACACTAAGATAGGAAAATCATATGAAAGTATCATGTAAGTACTTCGAAACTCAATATTGATTTATTGAAGCTCCTAAGAAATGCCATTGGACTTAGATACCAGATTTTATTCATGGAAAATATTTTCTCCAAGTCCAAAATGAGCTTTCAATTACATGAATTAAGTTTGGAACCAAAAATCATTGAAAATAAGTTTGTTGAAAGGATAGGTGATTGATGATAAACCATCAGGCAACTGTGGTACTTCTGTGTTTGAAAATATTCAAATAGAATAGGCACGGGTGACTGACCTATCGAGCACAGTCGACTGACCTCATTTTGACATTCAAAATACGCTGATTTTAAAGGAGGACAGGCAATTGATGTGAGTGTTTAAATGTTAAACAACGTTGATATTGTTTCCAAAAATGGTTTCCAAATTGAGGGAAAATTCAAGAGAAAGTTTTTTAAAACCCTAATGCTCTATTTAAACAAATTATTCTTGCACATTAGGGCAAGAACACGAATTGAAAAGCAATGGCACACACAACTCTCTTGTATTCTCTTTTCTAAAAGGCTACTATTGTGTTCTTGATTCTTTCACTTGGAAAAGATTGATTTGATCTTCAAAACTGACATCTTTCAATTAATTCTGGTGATATGCTTCGAGCTTCAACTTTCTTATTATTTTTGAAGTATTATTTTTGTTGACTTTTTGAGTTCGATCCTTGTTTCAATGCTGACAAAGCACAATGATCTTATGTGTGTTTGTAAGTGCTTCAATATGTTTGTTGGCCTTACAAAGCTTAGCATCTTGTTTTGTTGACAACAAACAAGAGGAACTTAACATATTTGGTGAAGTGATGACATTTCAAACTTAACTATGAGAAAATAAGGTCAAGTGTTCACAAGGATCCATTGAAAGCTTAAAATCCAAAGAAATATGATCAAAAGAAGCTTAAAGGCATGAATTCCAGGATGATATATTAAAGCTTGAAGACAAAGAAAGCATGAAAACTTAAGCATTTAGAATGTCAAAGTCTTAAGAAGTCTTTATGAATGTACTTCATGTTTAAATATCTTACGAAATACTTTGAAGCTCTTTAGGATACAATATAGACCTAGAGACCAATTTTTGAAAACTTTGGAAAATGATTTTAAAAATCACATTTGAGTTTTTCAAATAACAAGGGATCAAAGCCTAAAAAAAATGAAAGTTTTTGAAAAATGGACTGTCCAGCTGACTGACTTGAATGAACTGTTTTCACTCAGTCGACTGACAAATTGGATTGTCTAGCCAACTGACTAAAATGAACGGTGTTCACTCAGCCGACTGACAATTAAATCTTTTAATCGGACTGTCTAGCCGATGACTGACTAGAATAAATTGTGTTTTGTCAGTCGACCGATAATTAATTCTTAAAATTCCTGGATAGATAGAATGGACTTAGCCGATTGGCCAGCCAATTGACCCTATACAAAATAGGCCCAGTTGAGTGTCCAACCAATTGACGTGCACAGTTTTTAAATTTTGAAAATTCCTTGTTGATTCTATGAGTCCAATTTGGTTTTGATAATGACAAATCACTTGGTATTTGATCTGTGCATTGAGATTGTGAACAGGAATAATATTTAACATGCACGGAAGGCTAGCAAGTCATGGAAGCCATAAAGATTAAAGAATATACATCTTGGCACAATCCATGGAACTAAAAGAGTAGAAGAATGAAGATGTAAGCGACAAGTTCAAAACTGTTATGGGAATAGGTATTTAGAACTGAATGTATTTACATATTTCATATGATTGAATTCGAAGCTCAAAACATATCCTAGAATGACCTTTGGATTCATGCATCTCACAAACATCTATAGGGGATATTTATGGACTTAGAGATTGTTTTTGAAACCCCACAAAATATTTTATAAAAGAGCAAAGAAAGAGAGCAAAATAGAGTTTTGAAACTAAAAAAAAAAGAGCCATAAAATGCACTGTTCAGAAGACCAAACTCCATATTCAATCGTCTGAAGTGTAAACAAGTTTAAGCTTAGTCGTCTGAAGAATTTTTTCAAAAGACCAAAGACTAAGTTCAGTCATCTAAAGAATTATTGGAGAAACACAGAAACGGGCAGAAGCACATCAAAAGACTGAACCTTTACTTCAGTCGTTTGAACTTGCAACTTCGGAAGTCTAAACCTCAACTTCAGTCGTCTGACCCTATGTCCAGGTTAATTTTTCGAAGCTCTAAGGAACTTCTGTTGTCTGAGCTTTAACCCTCACTCGTATGAACTTACGGGAAGATTAAAATTTTGATTTTTTAATGAGAGAGCACGCGAGTTATTTCTACATCAAATTGATCCAATGGTTAGAAATTATCCTAAGGGCAAGGTTACCTATATAATCAACAACTAAACCCTTATGCCCCCAACAAGTGAGAAGAGAACCAACCTTTGGCATACAATTGAGTATATTGTACGTTTAGCACAACTTAGGAGAACTTTGAACACACTACTGAAGTTTTTGTTTGGGATTTCAAAGTTTATGCATCAAATTTGAGCTAAGGCTATCTTGATCTTCAAAAGACAATCTAGCAATCGTTGTCGTTTTATTTTGGTATTGAGGTTTGGTAAATCAATCTGATTGCTAATTCTTATTCTCATAGAGTTTTTTATCTAAATTGATTTTCTTGTTGATATTTATTTTCAAAGAACTTTTCATCTCAAAATCCATTTTTGAATATTTGTTGAGAGGTTGATCTTGAGTGTGCTTATATTAAATCGTTTTGACAATATCATTACTAGAGAAAAGTTTTAGCCATTGGTTAAATATTCTTAATTCAATTGAGTATTTGGTTAAAAACTTGATATTTTCGATATTACAAATCCACTTGATTAAATATCTATAGAGCCTATAACTATATTTATTTTTTAGGGATATTTTCTAAAAAATATTTTATTAGGTTTTTGATCTTTGGAAACCATATCATATATATATTTGCATATTACAAGGATCATATTGTTGTTGGATATTTGGAAGAAAACTTATTGATTTTGATCTTTATAATATGCAAGACACATCTTTTGATAAGATCACATTTGGTATCCGTGCATCAAATAAGTTGAACTAGAATCATAATTTCTCCAAAGTTTTACTTATATCATTATTTTGGGAGATTTGATAAAAGGGAAATTGTGTGATGCATATCATTCATATAATGATTATATCGTTATATACATACTGAGCTTCAAGTTTCATCATATGTATATGTGTTAGGTTTCAATTGTACTCACTACCTTTGTTAGAAGCAAATCTTGAGTTGTTTTGCAGATTTGAAGTTATATATTATAATCACGGTTCGGGTTGTGAACCGGGTGAGAAGGAAGATGTGCCTATTGTAAGCAGCGGATGTAAGGGAAGCTCCATCCCAGTTAAAGGAGCAAAAATTTAGTGGAATCATTGAGTGGGTTGCTTAAGGCGAGGACGTAGGTCAGGTTGGTTGAACCTTATAAACACTATGTTTGCCTTCTCTCTTCCTTACTCCTTTTATTTTCCACAACGCATTTCATTATCTATCTTGCATGTGTGTATGTTGAATAACCCCACATGCACTTAATTGGGTAAAAGGAATTCATTGATATAATAATTTAAATTAGCATCAAACCCCTGCAATTAATTTTTTAAATATTAAAATAGGGATTAAGTGGTAAATAATATGACAGATTTTAAAATACTCAATTCATCCCCCTCTTGGGACTACACCTGAATTAACATTTGGTATCAGAGACAGGTTTACATAGACTTAATTTTTCATTTGTAAAAAGATCGCATGGCACACATCGGTGTAACTCCATTCGGTGAGGGACACTCGTCCACTAGGCCACCTATTTTCTGCGGTGTAAATTACACCTACTGGAAAAGAAGGATGAGTATATATCATTTAAATGTAGATTGGAAAGTGTGGAAAATTGTTTCCAAAAGAATCCATGTCCCTATGAAATTAGTTGATAAGGTTAATGTACCCAAAACTGAAGATGAGTATACTGAAGAGGACTGGAAATTAGTGCAAATAAATGCTACTGTAATGAATCTGTTATTCTGCGCACTAGACGTAAATGAGTTTAATAGGGTAATGGCATGTAACACTGCTAAAGGGATTTGGGAAAAATTAGAAGTTACGTATGAAGGTACTAAGGAAGTAAAAGATAGTAGGATAGACATGCTCATTAGTGAGTATAAAGCATTTAAAATGACTGCTGATGAATTTATTCAATCCATGTACACTAGATTCACACACATCACAAATTCTTTAAATGCTCTTGGTAAATCTTACCCTACTTATGAGTTGATCAGGAAAATACTCAGGGGACTACCTCCAGTTTGGGAAGCTAAAGCTACTACTACAGCAAAAGGAAGAAATCTCAAGGAGATGTCGGTTGACGAACTAATTGGATCGCTCATCACCTATGAGCTTGTAATAAATGAGATGAAGAATGAGAAATTTAAGCAAAGAAAACTACAACACCTAAGGCATTATCTCATTGCTCTAGTGAGGGAAGTGATTCAGAATCGGATGATAACATGGCACTCCTCACTAAGAAATTTGGAGAGTTCATGAGAAAGAACAAGAAATACACTAGAAAATCCAATGGGTCAAAAGCAGAAAAGGGAGAGTCAAGCAGAAAGAAGCAAAAAGATGATCCTCCTATGTGTTAAAATTGTAGAGAATTTGGACACATCAAGTTGTATTGTCCCCAACTATAGAAATGGTCTAAGAAGAAGAAGAAGAAGGCTCTAAAAGTGGGTTAGGACACGCATAGTACCAATAGTTCAGAATCGGAATCTAGTGATGACGAGATGGCGAATCTATGTCTGATGGCAAACGATGACCATGAGGTATAATCTTTTTGTTCTGCTTCATCTTACTATTCAAGTGATTCAGAAAATGAAAATAGCATGCTTTCGTATGATGAATTGCATCAGGAATATTTGTACACCCTTAAAATGCTTGAGAAAATGAATAAGAAATTATGGTTTGAAATTAAAATTAAAAGAATTTTCAAAGTTAGTTGAACGTCAAAATGAATCTCATGCATCTCTCATGAAAGACAAGGATTTGAAAATTGAGGAGTTAGAAAAGATTTTGAAAGATAAATCTAAGATTATTTGTAAACTTACTGAAGGTCAAAATAATTTTGAAAAACTCCTAAGAGCTCAAAGAAATTCCCTAGAGAAGGAAGATCTTGGTTTTAATGGGAAGGAGAATCTAAACAGAAACATCATTACATGGGATATTTTGTAAAAGAGTCAAAATCGAATGTTCCAACTAAAGACTATCATAGAAATATTATATGTTTTAAATGTAAAAGGTTGGGTCGCATAAAATTTGAGCGTCCTTTCAAAAATAAATATGTCAAAATTAAGAAAGTCTAGAAAGTCAAAGGAGAATCTAGCACTAACCCCTATGGACCCAAGAAAATCTGGGTACCAAAAGTAGTTATCTGATTATGTCCTGCAGATGTGCTTGGGATCGTCCTCCTCAAAGGACAAGTGGTATATGGATAGTGATGCTTGCGACACATGACAGGAGATAAAGCCAAATTCACATCTATTATATCCAAAGATGAAGGATTCGTTACATTTGGGGATAACTCTAAAAGTAAAATCATTGGAGTTTGTAAAGTTGGTAAGGAACCTTCACTTGTCATTGATAATGTGTTGTTAATTGATGGATTAAAACATAACTTATTGAGTATAAGACAACTATGTGATTAAGGTTATAAAGTCTCATTTGAACATGACAAATACACAATAGAGAACAAATCTGAAAACAAAATATTGTTTACTGTTGATCATCATGAAAATGTATACATCATTAGCCTTGATAACCTTGCTTCTCAACATGTTACGTGTTTCTTTACTATAAATGAGATTGGCTGGATTTGGCATAGGAGACTAGGACATGCAAACATGGATTTAATATCTAAACTTATTAAGGAAGAATTAGTTAAGGGACTACCTAAGACTAAATTCGTGAAAGATAAAATATGTGATGCATGCCAACTAGGAAAACAAGCAAAAACGAGCTTTAAGAAGAAGAAAGTAATCTCTACTACTAGGCCACTTCAAATGCTACACTTAGATTTATTTGGTCCAAACCCAATTCAGAGTTTAGGAGGAAAATCATACGCATTTGTTATAGTTGACGATTATTTAAGATATACATGGGTTCTATTTCTAGGTCACAAAGATGAAGCATGTGAACAATTCATAAATCTGTGTAAGAAAATTCAAAATGAAAAGGGTTATACTGTCACTAAAATTCGAAGTGATAGGAGTAGAGAATTTAAAAATCACAACATGGAAGACTACTGCAATTAATTAGGAATAACTCATAATTTTTCAGCTCCTAGAACAATACAGAAGAATGGTGTAGTTGAAAGGAAGAATAAGTCTATACAAGAAATGGCCAGAACTATGCTTAACGAACATAAACTACCTAAGTACTTCTGGGCTGAGGCAGTAAATACCGCCTGCTATGTTCTAAAAAGAGTTTTGATTAAACCTTCTCTAAATAAAACTCCTTACAAATTATGGAATGGTCATAGACCAAACATATCATATTTTCATGTCTTTGGCTATAAATGTTTTGTGCTTAGAGACAATGAACATTTAGGAAAGTTTGATGTGAAATCTGATGAAGGTATCTTCCTAGGGTATGCCTTAGATAGTAAAGCCTACAAAGTATATAACAAACGAACATTAACCATTATAGAATCCATTCATGTAGTATTCAATGAATCAAATCCCTTTTTTAAAAGGACTGATGAAGATGAAATTGAGAGAAATAAGGAATTTGAAAAATTGTCCATTAAAGATGATACAGAAAAGAAAAATGAAGTTAAGGAACCATCCATTGAAACTAATCAAATTGAAAATGAGGTTAATGAACTACCTAGAGAATGGAAGTACATAAAGAGTCATCCCATTAATCAAATAATAGGTGAACCATTATGTGGAGTAGCCACGCGATCCTCACTTAGGAATATGATTAGTCATTTTTCCTTTCTATCTCAAAAAGAACCTAGCAATGTGAGTGAAGCAATTGAGGATGAATCATGGGTGATGTCCATGCAAGAAGAGTTAAAGTAGTTTGAGAAAAATAAAGTATTGACATTAGTTCCTAAACCTGAGGATAAGACAATTATTGGAACAAAATGGATACTTAAGAATGAGAAAGATGAACATGGGATAGTTGTTAGAAATAAGGCAAGATTATTAGCTCAAGGATATAACCAAGAAAAAGGAATAGATTTTGAAGAAACCTTTACACCTGTAGCTAGAATGGAAGCCATTCGAATGCTTTTAGCCTATGTTGCTTATAAGGATTTCAAGCTATTTCAAATGGATGTCAAAAGTGCATTTTTAAATGGCTATATAAGTGAAGAGGTATATGTAGAACAACCCCCAGGTTTTGAAAATCATAGGAATCCAAATCACATTTATAGACTAACAAAAGCCTTGTATGGCTTAAAGCAAGCTCCTAGAGCTTGGTATAAGAGACTAAGCGATTTTCTACTGGACAATGGATTTATCAGAGGAAGGATAAACACAAATCTTTTTATAAAATCTAATAAAGATGACTTGCTCCTAGTTCAAGTATACGTAGATGATATCATATTTGGAGCTACAAATAAAGGCTTGTGCAATGAGTTTGCTAGCACTATGTAAAATGAATTTGAGATGAGCATGATGGGTGAACTAAATTTCTTCCTAAGACTTAAGATCAAACAAGTGAAACATGAAATTTTTATAAATCAATCGAAGTACATTAGAGATATGCTCAAAAAGTTTAACATGGAAGATGGAAAAATACTAGGAACACCTATGAGCTCTTCTTCGAATTAGACAAAGATGAACAAGGTGTACCAGTAGATGTCAAGTTCTATCGTGGAATGATCGGTAGCTTACTTTATCTGACTGCCAAAAAACCTAACATAATGTTTAACGTATGTATGTGTGCAAGATTTCAGGCTGCACCAAAAGAGTCACATTTGTTGGCTGTCAAACGAAAACATAGATACCTGATAGGAACCGTGGAACTTGGGTTATGGTATCCTAAGTATACATCTTTTGAGATTATCAACTATTCAGATGATGATTTTGCTTATAGAAAAATGGATAGGAAGAGTACGAGTGGTACATGTCATTTCTTAGGACATTCGTTAGTCTCTTGGTTTTCAAAGAAGCAGAATTCAGTAGCTCTTTCCACAGCTGAGGCAGAATAAATAATGGCAAGAAGTTGTTGTGCTCAAACACTATACATGAAGCAACAACTAACGGATTTTGGATTAAGCCATGACACAATACCTATAAGATGCAACAATACGAGTGCAATAAACATCTCAAAGAATCCTATATAACATTCACAAACTAACCATATAGAAATAAGACATCATTTTCTTCGTGATCATGTACAAAAAGGAGATGTGACACTTGAGTTTGTATGCACAGATGAACAATGGGCAGACATATTCACGAAACCACTTGTGGAGGATAGCTTTATCCAAATTAGGCATGAATTAGGCCTGATGTATAGTCGAAAGTTTGCCTAGAATTATATTAGATGACATAATTCATGGGGAGCAACATCACTTAATATTTACAATTGGTTAAAAATTTCAAATTCGGCTCATTTGTTCTCATTCAGTATAGCATTTGTTCACATCATGATAAGAGTTTATTGACTTATACATCTTAATCATTACATAATCTTTGAAATTTGACACACTATGTATGTTCACATTGCAATTTACATTCAACAACACAACTTTCTGCATTAGTAAGGGGAGAAATAAATTGAATTAACACAGGGAGACACATCTCATAGTACAATTTTTCAAATCTGATGGTTGAATAAGTTCAAAACTTTAAGATTAAACAGGAGAGAAGACTATAGATTATGCCCACTCACGTATTATTGTACACCTTTTTGTTGATGTCAAAAGGGGGAGAAGAATTAACAAAAATGGGCAAAAATGGTCAGCAAAACTAATTGTGTATGAACATGAGCATATTTCATTTGGCGAGCATATTTCATTTGTTGAATATTTGTGCATTATTTGAGGGGGAGCCTTGTTAGGCGTAACCTATTCTATACTTTTGCTCGTGTATTTGTCATCATCAAAAAAGGGGAGATTGTTGACTCTATGAGTCCAATCCAGTTTTGATAATGACAAATCGCTTGGTATTTGATCTGTGCATTGAGATTGTGAACAAGAACAATATTTAGCATGCACGAAAGTCTAGAAAGTCATGGAAGCCATGAAGATTAAAGAATATACATCTTGGCAAAATCCATGGAACTAAAAGAGTAAAAGAATGAAGATACAAGCAGCAAGTTCAAGACTGTCATGGTAATGGGTATTTAGAACTAAATGTATTTATATATTTCATATGATTTAATTCAAAGCTCAAAATATATCCTAAATTGACCTTAGGACACATGCATCTCACAAATATATTTAGGGGATATTTATGGACTTAGAGATTGTTTTTGAAACCCCAAAAAATATTTTGTAAAAGAGCAAAGAAAGAGAGCAAAACAGAATTTTGAAACTGAAAAGAAAAAGCCATAAAATGCACTATTCAGAAGACTGAACTCCCTGTTCAGTCGTCTGAAGTGTCAACTTCAGAAGACCGAAGTTTAAGCTCATTCTTTTGAAGAATTTTTTCAGAAGACCGAAGATTAAGTTTAGTCGTCTGAAGAATCATTGAAGAAACATAGAAACAGGCAGAAGCACACCAGAAGATTGATCCCTAACTTCAGTCGTCTGAACCTGCAACTTCATAAGTCTGAACCCCAACTTCATTCGTCTAACCCTGTGTCTAGGTTAATTTTTCAAAGCTCTAAGGAACTCCAATCGTTTGAGCTCTAACCCTCAGTCGTCTAAACTTACGAGGAGATTAAAATTTTGATTTTTTTAATGAGAGAACATGCGAGTTATTTCTTCAAGTTCATCCAATGGTTAGAAATCATCCTAAGGGCAAGGTTACCTATATAATCAACAACTAAACCCTTGTACCTCCAACAAGTGAAAAGAGAACCAACCTTTGGCATACAATTGAGCATATTGTACGTTTAGCACAACTTGGGAGAACTTTGAACACACTACTGAAGTTTTTCTTTGGGATTTCAAAGTTTATGCATCAAATTTGAGCTAAGGCTATTTTGATCTTCAAAAGGCAATCTAGCAATCGTTGTGGTTTTATTTTGGTATTGAGGTTTGGTGAATCAATCTTCTTGTTAATTCTTATTCTCATAGAGTTTTTCATCTAAATCGATTTGCTTGTTGATATTTATTTTCAAAGAGCTTTCCATCTCAAAATCCATTTTTGAATATATGTTGAGAGGTTGATCTTGAGTGTGCTTATATTATATCGTTTTGACAATATCACTACTAGAGAAAAGTTTTAGCCATTGGTTAAATATTCTTAATTCAAGTGAGTATTTGGTTAAAGACTTGATATTTTCGATATTACAAATCCACTTAATTAAATATCTATAGAGCTCATAACTATATTTATTTTTTAGGGATATTTTCTAAAAAATATTATATTAGGTTTTTGATCTTTGGAAACCATATCATATATATATATATTTGCATATTACAAAGATCATATTGTGGTTGGATATTTGAAAGAAAACTTATTGATTTTGATCTTTATAATATTCAAGACAAATATTTTGATAAGATCACATTTGGTATTCGTGCATCAAATAAGTTGAACTAGAATCATAATTTCTCCAAAGTTTTACTTATATCATTATTTTCGGAGATTTGATAAAAGGGAAATTATGTGATGCATATCACTCATAGAATGATTATATACATACTGAGCTTCAAGTTTCATCATATGGATATGTGTTAGGTTTCAATTGTACTCACTAGCTTTGTTAGAAGCAAATCTTGAGTTGTTTTGCAGATTTGAAGTTATATATTGTAATCACGGTTTGGGTTGTGAACCAAGTGAGAAGGAAGTTGTGCCTCTTGTAAGCAGTGGATGTGAGGGAAGCTCCATCCCAGTTGAAGGAGCAGGGATTTAGTGGAATCTTTCAGTGGGTTGCTCAAGAAGAGGATGTAGGCCGGGTTGGCTAAACCTCATAAAAACTGTGTTTGTCTTCTCTCTTCCTTTACTCCTTTTATTTTTCGCAATGCATTTCATTATCTATCTTGCATGTGTGTATGTTGAATAAACCACATGCACTTAATTGGGTAAAAAGAATTCATTGATATAATAATGTAAATTAGCTCAAACCCCTTACAACGTAGGCTTTATAGTGCACTTGTGAGGAAGAGTGACTTCGTTACTGTGGGGGGCAGTAGAAGGGGTAGGGGTAGACCTAAAATAACTTGGGAGGAGATAGTGAGTAAGGATTTAATGTCCTTGAATCTATCAAAATAAATGGTTCATGATCACATAAATTGGTGGAAAAGGATTCATATAGTCGATCCCACTTAGTGGGACTAAGGCTTGGTTTTGTTGTTGTTGTTGTATAAAAATAAGGATTAAGTGGTAAATAATCTAAAATATTTTAAATACCCAATTCATCCCCCTCCCCTCTTGGGATTACACCTAAATTAACATTCCAAAAATTAATTTTTCAAATTTAAACGTTATAAAAACTTGGGGGACACTCCAATCAACATGGGAAACAAAAAGATAATAATAAACTCACTCTAAAAACTCTATAAATACTCCTTTAACCCAATGAATTAAATTACCAAGCATATAAGCTACATTCAAGCACTCTACTTGCAATTTCTTCTAAAGATCACTCTTGCTCAAATCTTTGTACAACCGAATTGTTGAATTTCTGAATTGCTGGTCATCACACTACTAAGTTCTAAGTTGCTAATTATCATATAGAAGGAACTCGGTGATAAAATTCTCTTAAGCTTCAATTGTATTTCATATTGATATTTAATATTGAAGTACATAGTGTTTAAATTTGTACTAATCTACTCTTTGTGATAATATTCTTATACGCAGAGTTTATCTTTGTATTCTTGTAGTTCTTTGTTGATTCAAGGTTAATTTGGATCATTGACCGAGCGTGGGGCATCGCTTGGAGAGGCGTTGCTCTAGCCTATTGAAGGAGTGACTGAGTATGGGGTATCACTTGGAGAGGCATTGCTCTAGCCTACTTAAAGAGTGTCTAAGCATGGAGTATCACTTGTTAAAGGTTTGTTCTACCCGGAGAGGAACGGTATAGTGGAATCCTTTGGTGGTATTGGCCAAAGGCGAGGACGTAGGCTGGGGATAAGCCAAACCTCGTAAAAACGTGGTGTCTCTCTCTTTCCCTTACTTTTTAAATTCCAGCATGCTTATAAACTGTGTGGATGTTTTAAATTTCATGATCATAAATACTACATAATTTGAAAAATAAATAAACTAAAGTATAATATTTTCTTCGGATTACGGAAACCGAAAAAGAGTACGTTGGTTGATCAATAATTTGCAGAAACCATAAAGGAGTATGTTGATTGGTTAACACCTAAAGACTCTTTAACTAAAAGTTTATTTAAAGTCTAAACTTTTGGAAAAAGTGTTGGATTTTAAATTGTGCTTCATATTGAGAAAGCAAATTCATTAATAAAAGGATTGATTAACTAAGAGTTGTTGGGTATTTGATTAATTAATAAGAGGTCAAAGAATTCTAAAAGAATTAAAAGAAAATTTTAATAATCCAATTCACCCCCCCTCTTGAGACTACACATTAGTTTTTCAATTGGTTACAGACCAGGGTTATAACAAATCCTAACAAGTAGTTATATAAAGATCTAGAAGGCACAAATAGGAGCAGCTCCCTTTGAAGAGGGTCAATCCTCAACTAGGCCTCCCATCTTTTGTGGTATAAATTATATATTTTGGAAACAAAGGATGAGAATTTATATTTAAACCATGGATTGGAAAGCATTGAAGGTTGTCACACATGGTGACTACATCCTTATAAAAACGTAGATGGCAAAGAAATTCCTAAATAAGAAAAGGACTTAACCGACATTGATTACAAGATGATACAAGTAAACTCTAGTGCCAGGAATGCACTATATTGTGCCTTAGATGTCAATGAATTTAATAGAGTCATGACTTGCAAATCAACCAAAGAAATATGGGATCAATTAGAAGTAACCTATGAAGGAACCATTAATGTTAGAGATAGTAGAATAAACATGCTCACAAGCAAGTATGAGGCTTTCAAGATGAACCCGGATGAAACTACAACAAATATAAAATCCCTTGATGCCTTAGGAAAAACATACTCAACTTATGAAATGATTCAAAAAATTCTTAGAGGACTTCCACCAATTTGGGAAGCTAAGGCCACTACAATAACTTAAGGAAGAAATTTGAAAAGCGCCTCCCTGGATGAATTAGTAGGTTCGCTCCTCACATATGGGATAGCAATAAAAGAAAGAAGTGAAAAAACCAAAGCCCAAGAATCAGTTGCATTTAAAGCCTCAAAAGAAAACTCTAGTAATGAAAATGAAGAAGAGATGGATGAAGATGAAGTAGCCTTCATATCCAAAAGACTTGCAAAAAATTCTTAAGAAGAAGAATAAATTTACTAGAAAATTTAGGAACTCAAAATCAAATTAGGAAGAAACTAATAAGAAAGAAACAAAGAAAGAACCACCTACATACTATAATTGCAAGAAAGTAGGACACCTAAAATCGGATTGTCTAAGACTTAAGAAAGATTTAAAAAATAAAAATAAAAAGGCAATGAAAGCTACTACTTGGGACAATATGAATACAAGTAGTTCCGATAACGAATCAAGTGACCAAGAAGTTGCTTGCTCTATGGCATGGGACGATGAGAGCTCCTCATCCAAATCTTTGAATGAATCATGTAGTGAATCTAGCAACGATGAATCCAATGACGAGAGTATGTCATCTTATGAAGAACTACAAAGTGAATTATTCAAAGTTCATAAGATTCTAGTTAGAGTAACAAAATGATATACTTCATCGAAAAATAAGAATGAAGTTGTGATGAAAGAATTTAAGTCTAAAAATCTTGCTGAAAGATAAAAGGATCTAAAAATCAAGAAAATAGAAAGCAAGAATGAAAAGATGATGAAAGAAATAGAAGATCTTTGATCCCAATCCTCTATGGAAAATGAGAACGGCACATATATTTCTAAACTAGAGAATAAATCCAGTAAGATATCTCAAGACAAAGAAAAACTACAAGAAAAGGGTAAAAATATACTAGACTCAGAAAGTGGTGTTCTTAAAAGAAAATTTGAGGATCAAGCCAATATTATTTATAACTTCACTAAAGGAAAAAAAAAATCTTAAAAAAATGATTGGCACACAAAGAATGTCCTTGGATAAAAAAGGCGTAGGATTTAATGGAGTTGAGAATAAAAGGAAAAAGAATCTTTAAATGGGATACTTTACAAAAACATCTAAAAATTATGCTAGCACCTCTTCAAATGCTTACACTCACACCACATGCTTTCTATGTAAGAAGAAGGGACATAAAAAGTTTGAATGTCCATTAAAGAGAAAGGGTGTGAGAACTAAACAAGTTTGGAAAGTAAAAGAAACATCTTTTGTTAAACCATCCAGGCTCAAGAAAGTATGGGTACCAAGATGAAAGACTAGTTCTTAAACCAAGGACTCCATAAATCTTAAGTTTTTATTAGGAATTAATTTAACTAAAATCATATGGATTAGTTATTACTCCAGATGAAAATTCTCCTTGTTCAAATCTATGGAAAATCATTTCATAATACAAGGATATTAAACTAATGAATAATCTCAAAGAAGAGTTTAAGAGCTTATTGACAACTATAACATTGAGACAAATAAAAACAAAAATGACATTGTTTGCCAAAATCATAGGATGATTTGTATAAGGCTTGACTTAGAAAATATTAAGATTTGGAAAGCAATATGGATTTTAGGTTTTCATATGAAATCAAAAGAAAATAAAATTTGAAGAATGTTGAACTTATTACATGAGTATTTTGATATAAGAAGAGAGCTTGATTTGATACACAGTAGAAAGGTTGTGGAAAGAAACAAATTTTAAAAGAAAACAAAGGTATGCCGTTTGACCATAATCCCAGTCGACAGACTGAACAAAACTTTAAAAAGAAAGCAAAGGTCAGCCAACTAACCATAAGTCCAATAGACTAACTGAAGGAAACAAGTTTTAATAGATTTTAAATTTAATATGAGAGATATTTAAGAATAAGAAATATTTGAGCAACATGAGAACAATTTAAGCAAAAATGTAGCACAATGCACAAATGATAATAATATGCTCCATGCTTATATGATATGTTGTTATACTTACATGCTAAAATGCTGATATATATGATATCTTGATATTGCCAAAGAAATAACTCATATTAATGATTTATGGTTTACTATATTGCAAATTTGAGCATGATTATGAAGCATGAATCTTGGCATGATATATGAATGAGAGATTAATTCAAAATGGATTTCATTATATATATCTTGCATGATTGACTAATGGATAAACATATCATGATTAAAATATAAGCTGGCTTATGGACCTTGGTATTGTAATCTAAATGAGAAAGATTTTTTTTTTCCTTAGTACCTTAGCATAAGAATTCTTCTAGTTTAATTATTTTGTTAAATATAAAAAGAAGGGAGAAAGAGTTGAATTAAAAAAATTGGTATAAGCTGTACGTGATATGATATTAGTATTGGTATCTATGAAATATATTGGTATACATGAGTATGATAATTGATACTTAAGCATAACAACACATTTGTATCCATGAGAATGTTTTGATATGATAATTGGTATTATTCTTGATATTGATATTTGATATGATAATTGGTATTATTCTTGATATTGATATCCATGAGCACTTACATAGAATAAATTAATATTTGAAACAAGGCATGATAAAATTAAAAATTCAATTGGTATCATAATTTAAAAACACAATTGGTATCTTCCTAAATACATAAGTTTACAAATTCATGAATGAAAGTCTAAATTTATTGAATATAAAATACTTCATTTAGGGGAAGTTAGATTTGATATCATGATTTATGTTCATCATTGAAAATCATTCAAAATTTATATTTTGAGCCTTCACAGGAACCATTCTTTTTTTATGGTTGCTCATTGCCTTAGTATTTATATGTTTTTTCTTGATATCTTACTCTTTTTTATTGATGTCAAAAGGGGGAGAAGTTTTGGGGAAAAATTGAGCATAATATTGCATACCTAAGCATGAATATTGGCTCAACTATGATAGTATTTGATCTTGAATGATGCTTATTGATAGATGAGCATGATAGTAAATGATTTTTTGAAATTGATCTTGATATTGTTAAGTTTGATAAGATAATGCTTATTGTAAGGGGAAGACTTTTTTAAGGCTCACTCAAATCTTTGCTCCTTGTTTGTCATCATTAAAAAGGGGGAGATTGTTGGCCTTACAAGGCTTAACATCTTGTTTTCATGACAACAAAGAAGAGGAACTTAACATATTTGGTTAAGTGATGACATTTCAAGACTCAACTATGAGAAAACAAGGTCAAGTGTTCACAAGGATCCATTGAAAGCTTAAAATCCAAAGAAATATGATCAAAAGAAGCTTAAAGACATGGATTCCAAGATGATATATTAAAGCTTGAAGACAAATCAAGCATGAAGACTTAAGTGTTTAGAATGTCAAAGTCTTAAGAAGTCTTTATGTAAGTACTTCATGTTTAAATATCTTATGAAATACTTTGAAGCTCTTTAGGATACAATATAGACTTAGAGACCAATTTTTGAAAACCCTAGAAAATGATTTTAAAAGTCAATTTTGAGTTTTTCAAATAACAAGCGATCAAAGTCTCAAAAAAATGAATGTTTTGGAAAAATGGACTGTCCAGCCAACTTACCTGAATGAACTGTGTTCACTCATCTGACTAACAAATTGGAATGTCCAACCGACTGACCAAAATGAATGGTGTTCACTCATCCGACTGACAATTAAATATTTTAATTGGACTGTCCAGCCGACTAACAAGAATGAACTGTGTTTTGTCAGTCGGCTGACAATTAATTCTTGAAATTCCTGGACAAACAAAATGGACTCAGCTGACTGGCCATCCGACTGACCCTATACAAAATAGGCTCAACCGACTATCCAGCCAACTGACTTGCGGAGTTTTTAAATTTTGAACTTTAACGCGAAAATTTCAAAAATTAGTTTTTCAAATCTAAATGTTATAAAAACTTGGAGGACACTCTAAGAAATGTGGGAAACAAGGAAACCCACTCTAAAAACACTATAAATACTCCTTTAACCCAATGAAATGAGTTACCAAGCATACAATCAACATTCGAAGCACTCTACTTGCAATTTCTTCTAACGATCACTCTTGCTCAAACCTTTGTACATCCGAATTTCTAAATTTCTGAGTTGTTGGTCATCACACTACTAAGTTTTGAGTTGCTAATTCTCATCTAGAAGGAACTCGGTAATAAAATTCTCTCGACCTTCAATTGTATTTCATATTGATATTTAATATTGAAGTACATAGTGTTTAAATTTGTACTAATATGCTCTTTGTGAGAATTTTCTTCTACGTAGAGTTTATCTTTGTATTCTTGCAGTTATTTGATGGTTCAATGTTGATTTGGATTGTTGACCGAGCATAGGGTATCGCTTGGAGAGGTGTTGATCTAGCCTATTGAAAGAGTGACTGAGCGTGGGGTATCGCTTGGAGAGGCATTGCTCTAGCCTACTTAAGGAGTGTCTAAGCATGGGGTATCGCTTTCCACTCAGAAAGGAATGGTATGGTGGAATCCTTTGGTGGTATTGGCCAAAGGCGAGGATGTAGGTTGGGGATAAGCCAAACCTTGTAAAAACATGGTGTTTCTCTCTTTCCCTTACTTTTTAAATTCCAGCATACTTATAAACTGCATGGATGTTTTAAATTTCGTAATCATAAATACTACATAGTTTGGATTAAATAAATTGAACTATAATTTTTTTTTTGGGATTGCAGAAATCGAAAGGAGTACGTTGGTTGATCAATAACTTGCGGAAACCATAAGGGAGTACGTTGATTGGTTAACACCCAAAGACTCTTTAACTAGAAGTTTATTTAAAGTCTAAGCTTTTGGAAAGAGTGTTGGATTTTATTTGTGCATCATATTGAGAAAGCAAATTCATTCATATAAGGATTGATTAACTATGCTATGTTGGGTATTTGATTAATTAATAAGAGGTCAAAGAATTCATAAAAGAATTAAAAGAAAATTTTAATAATCCAATTCACTCCCCTCTTAGGACTACACCTTAGTTTTTCAAGGTTTATATTTTGGCACGCACATAAGATAAAGGGAAGATGGAAGCCAGGACGAAACTTAAAAATCTTTATGTGTGGCGCATTCCATGAAGTGAAGAACAAAGGAAATGAAAACATATCTTTCAACTTGTCATGCTTTTTGTTTTTCATTTGGTATGTAATAATGCATCGTTTGCGTGATGTGGATGAAAGCTCAGTGATGACCGTAGATAGACCTTAGGGCACCTAAACTTTAATAAAAAAAAATCCTTTTCATAAAAACCTAAAATAAAACAAGGATTTTTGAAATATCTTTAGGGTTCAAATAAGGGCTAAAATTAATTTTACAAAGGTCGACCAACGTTGGATTTTTTGGCTTAATTAAAAATCATAGGTTGATCAACCAATTAATGTTTTATATCTCTTAGTCGACCGACGGCGTATTAGGTTAGAAGTTAAATATTTGAATTGGTTCGATCGACCGACCGATTTTGAACTTGGTTTCCACAGTCGATTGAACTACGAATTTGACTTTTCCACCTTCCTCGGCCGACTGGTCACCTTAGTTCAAAATGCCCTCAGTCAACCAACCCTCAAGAATTGACAGACTGGCCGTAGGCCTAGGTCGACCGAACCTACAAAGGCTCGAAATCGCCTTTTAGCCAGCGGATCGATGCCGCCCACAGCTGACCGAACCTATTTTAAATTTCAAATTGTCTATGTGTGTTCAGTCGACCAATGCTGAAGGTCAGCCGACCAAACCTCTCGGGTTTGTCAATTTTTGAGCACCTAAACATAATTATTTTTTGATTAAACAAATCTAAAAATACCAAGCGTGTCCCTAAGGGTCATAATTTTCCCAAACTCTCTACATACCCCTTTCATAAGTCAGATTAGAAACTTTGATTAATTTTAAAATCCCCTCAATTCTTTTCTTAATCAAAGTTCCCCCACATTCACTCTTATTTCAAAAATAATTTCAAGGCAAAAATTTAATACCCCTCCTCTCATTATTTTTTGTTTAACAAATTTTTGGAAGAGAGAAATTTCCTTTTGGCCATTTATTTAACTTTGTGCATGTCTTTTATGCATTCACTCTCACTTATACTTTATTGTTGAAAATAATTTTGAGAGTATTCCTTAAAGATTTTCCCATACATTTTCTTGATTAATATTTCTTTGGGAAAACTTGTTATTGCTTGTGAATCTTGCACATCCATAGCAAGATTCAAAGGCTCACTAGTTTTTTTTTTTTGCAAAAATCTTTTTGAACCATAACCCTAGCTTCCCTCGAGCATCATTTGAAAAATTGTTTGTGGGGAAATGTCCTAGGGATACTAAAAGGCGAACCTTGAGAATAATCTTTTCTTGAAAGGCTTCTCATATTTTTGAGAAAATTATTTTCCTTACTCTAGGGTTTTGTTTAAATATACTTTAGAGAGAAAAATCACACATACTCACTTGAGCTTTATCTCATATCATACGTTAGTGCATTTTGTGCTTATTGTTGTACATCATCTGCTTAACATAGAAGCATTATTTTTCTACACAAAATATTTGATATTGTTGTATTCCCAACGTGTGGTTGGAAGAGGATTGCACTGCCCTGTAATGTGCACCAGATAGACTTAGACCTAGTTAAGAAAGTCCTAGATTGACTCAGACCCTGTTAGGAAAGCCAAGATTTGCACTATCCCATAAAGTGTGCACCGGATTGCTTCAGACTCAGTTAGGAGAACTAAGAGCACCGTCCTATAAGGTGTTGTAGTAGGTTGGGGTCAACCCTGTAATATGACCTAGGGTATTCCTCGTCTAGTAAGGAGAGAAGGTTGTAATTGGTGTCACTCCACCCATTGTGAGCATTAGTGGAATCCTTGGGCTACTGGCTTAAGGCGGTGACGTAGACAGGATTGGCCGAACACCTTTGTGTCTATTCTTTATTTTCTGCATGTAAATTTCTGTATATGTATGTTTGTTTATTTACTGCTTTGTGTCTACTCTTTATTTTCTACATGCAAATTTGGGTACATGTATGTTTGTTTATTTACTGCTTTAATAACTTTACATACATGATTCGATTATCCATGTAATTGGTAACTGCTTAGAAAGACCCTAGGTTGTGAAATACTCTCTGTAACTTGAACTTAACTTAGGAAAAGTTTTAAATTTCCAATTCACCTCCCTCTTGGGAATACACCATTCATATCAATTTTTGAATCTAACGTGTACTAATATGCTTGTTTAAGGAGCTTTTTCTTGTACAAGCAAGT
The DNA here is from genome assembly GCF_029873635.1 of Malania oleifera. NCBI lineage: Eukaryota > Viridiplantae > Streptophyta > Magnoliopsida > Santalales > Ximeniaceae > Malania > Malania oleifera. The sequence continues at coordinate 82,577,077 of NC_080417.1, read as the reverse complement.
ATTTGCGGCTTCTTGTATTTTTGACATTTCAGGGGATTGAATCGTTGCGTAGCGGGAGGGGATTCTCATTAGAGAGGCAAACTCCACCTTTGAGGGAGAGAGGTTATAACTTCACCTGGTAACGAAGTTGGTAAAGGAAATCCTCGCATCCTGTTGTTGGAGGCAAGGATGTAGGTTGCGAGCAAACCTTGTAAAAACAACAGTGTTCAGCTTCTTCTTCCCTACTCTTTTTATTTTCTGCAAGTTATAAACTGCGTGCGTGATTTTAATTTTAGAAGAAATTTTTGAATATTATCTCATGCTCAATATTAAATCTTGTAGAATATTTGAGGTTGAGCTAAATATTTGAAAATCTGTTGAAAGGAGGAATCTTGTTAAACATAGCGAACTTGTTGAACATATTTTGTTTGAGATCAAATATATATCAGTTGTATGAACAAAGCAATGTTTTGACCATTCAGAAAAGTTCACAACTTTGAGTTTAAAAATAAATAATCTGAGAATTAACTTGTTTGTGAACATATTTTCTGAATAAAGTATACTTGCTGAAGCTAAACAAGAATTTTACAAAATTTGGTTTGAAAGAAAATACATGTGCTAAAAGTTAGATCTTAATATTGATTTTTGTTAAGGCATATATCAATCACTGAATTTATTCTTGAGTACATTGTTGTGAATCTTCTTGAATCAAGCTGAAAGTTATAATATGAACAAGTGCTCAACTGAATGTGTAATCTCGTATTGTAAATTCAGTTTGTATATCCATATTCATATCTAAAGGCTTGTAATTAACATAGTTCTGATTTTTATATATATTGGAAGGTTGAATAGTTAAGGGTTGAAGTATTTAAAATTCCGTGAATAATTTTTAAATAACCCAATTCACCGCCCTCTTGGGAATACATCCTAATTTCAATTGGTATCAGAGTGTAGGTTGTAGTACATCCTAACAAGTAGCTCATTAAATATCCTTATGGTAAGGTTAGGAGTATCCCTGTTTGACAAAGGTCAATCTTCATCTAGACCACCCATCTTTTGCGGTGAAAACTACACTTTCTAGAAGCAACGAATGGTTAACCATGGATTACAAAGTATGGAAAGTAGTCACACATGGTGACTTGATTCCCACCAAATATGTACACAACAAAGAAGTCTCTGTTGGCCTAATAAGGCTTACAATTCTTATTTTGATGATAACAAATCAAATGATATGTTTAATATGTTTCAAGTAAAAGTTTTCAGGAAAATAACAGAGCTCAAGTGCATAAGAAAGTTCAATGGATTACAAAGAGCATGAAGAACAAAGCTATATTGTGAAAAGCGCAAAGGAAAGATTGCAACTACAAAGATGATGGAAGAACAAGTTTGAAGACTAAGCGAATTATACCTTCTAGGATATTCTAAAAATGTAAGTACTTCAAAGTAAACTTCAAGTATAAAGTGATTTGAAGCTCATAGAAAGTCAAAAATATGTTTTTATACATATACCCTAAAGAATAATTTTCAAATCAATAAAAAGAAAGGGTTTAAGAAAAAGGAAATTTTTTGAAATAATGAAGGGCCAGGCGACTGCTAAAACAAGGCAAGCGACTGCCATATTAAGAAAATGATCTCTCACAAAGTCAGTAACTAGACAGGCGACTGCCTAAACTGATAGGCGCTTGTGTGAACAAACCAGGCAACTGCCCTGGTTCTGGCAGGCGACTGCCTGCATTCTGTGTTAAGAGTGGTTTTGTGACAGGCGACTGCCACTCGAACGTTGGCAATAAATTTTTTAACGAAAATATTTTTTGAACCACGTTTTTGAATATATTTATTTCAAAATATTTGGAAATAAATTTTAGAAATCTTTCGGATTAATGGATGATTTCTAAAGCCTCTATAAATAGTCTTAATCTCAAAATTTTATATAGACAATGAGAAAAGAAAAGATTGAGAGAACATTGATGAGATATTCAAAAAGTTTTGAAGTTGAGCAAATTCTCTAAAGTTTCCAGATCTAGTAATTTTCAACAAAATTTATGATTCATAAATATTCAAAGACTTATAGATCAAAGTAAGTTTTCAAAGGTTTTAGATCGACCGATCTTCAAGTATTCAAAATTCTGTTTTCAAATGATCTAAAATTCTTTCAAGGTTAAATCTCTAATCTGAAATTGTTTTTTGAAGCAAAGTTTTCCAACAATCAGAATCTTTCATTTTCTTTGGAAAACTATTAGGTAATTCATACTAAATATTGAGCTTGAAATTTCTTATATTTGAATTACTTTGAGGTATAAAGTGAGCTGATTGTTGTACTAATTCACTATGTTGTGAGAGTTTTCTTTTGTACACAAATACCTTTATTATCTTTCTTAAACGATTCAGAATTGTTGAATCGTTGAGCCAAATAAGGGGTTATTGTTTGGAGAGGCGGGCTCTAACCTAATTGAAGGAGTGTGTTATAAATTGGTATTGTTCCACTAGGTAACAAAACTGATATAGTGGAATCCTTTGGTGTTTTTTCCAAAGGTGAGGACGGGCTGTGTCGAAGCCGAACCTCGTAAAAACTCTTGTCTCTTTCTTTCTGATTTACTTTACATTCCTTACTAGCTATTGTTATATGATTTATATGTGCAGGTTGCAGGTTCTAAATTGAGAGAGAAACAAAAAGTACTTGATATTTAGAAAGTACGTTTTGATTAATCATTTGCGGAAACCCAAGAAGGGAGTACGTTGATTAATCTGCAGAAATCTTAATCAAGTAGAGTGTATGCTAAGAGTTTACAGGGAAATCAACAAAAGCTTTTACATTTTGATTGAGTGATTGAATTATCATGATTTCATTGATTGACTTGTAAATTTAAATTTCAATATTCTTGAGTGTGGTTATCATTCATATATATCTTGTTTTCTAGTTTGTTAAAATCAAAAGTCTATAAATCATTAAAATTATAAAAAGAATCCAATTCACCCCTCCCCCCTCTTGGGAAGCTATTCCTTATTTCAATTGGTATCAGAGCCTAATTATAGAAATTCCTAACAAGAATCTATAAAAAGATCAAATGGCAAATATTGGAGTAGCACGTTTTGGTGAAGGACAATCCTCAACTCGTCCACCAATTTTTTGTGGACACAATTACACTTTTTGAAGAAAGAGAATGGAAATATATCTCCAACACATGGATTGGAAAGCTTGGGAAGTTGTCATGGATGGAAACCTTATTCCCTTTAAGTTAGTTGATGGAAAACATATTCCAAAAGAAAAGAAAGACATGACCGACTCAGATTATAAAATGCTTCAAATAAATGCAAGTGCTATAAACGCGTTATATTGTGCACTAGATGCAAATGAGTTTAATAGAGTCATGGCCTGCAAAATAGCTAAGAAGATTTGGGATAAACTAGAGGTAACTTATGAAGGAACGGTTGATGTTAGAGATAATAGGATAGACATGCTGACAAGTGAATATGAAGCTTTCAAAATGAATTCTGAAGAAACAATATCAAGCATGTATACCAGATTTACCCACATAATAAATTCTCTAAGTGCCTTAGGAAAAACCTATACTACATATGAAATGATCAGGAAAATTCTAAGAGGTCTACCTCCTATTTGGGAACCAAAGGCCACAGCTATCACAGAAGGTAGAAATCTTAAGACTACTTCTTTGGATGAACTTTATAGGCTCACTTCTTACATATGAAATGGCACTGAAAGAAAGGAATCCCGAACTAAAGCATAAAAAATCCATAGCTCTAAAAGCATCTAGCCATAATTCTAGTGAAGAAGAAAGTGAAACAAGTGACCTAGATCAAGATGAATTGGCATTCATTACTAAAAGATTAGGAAAATTCTATCGAAGAAATAAAAGGTTTCCTAGAAAATTCTATAAAAAGAAAACTGAAAAAGGAGATACAAGTAGGAAAGAAAATAAAAGTAAGAATGAACCAATCTGTTATCATTGCAAAAAGTCAGGGCATATTAAACCAAAGTGTCCATTACTCAAGAAAGACAAGAAGAAAAAGAAGGAAGCAATGAAAGCTACTTGGGATGATTCAAGCTCCAGCGAAACTGAAGCTGAATCAAGTGAGCAAGAGATGGCAAATATATGCTTAATGGCAAACAATGAAGAGGTAAATTCTTATTACTCCTCAACAGAATCCCAAAATGTGTCGTGTGATGAGTCATGTGATAGTTTTCCTTCTTATGAGGAATTACAAACTGAATTATATTCACTACATAAAAGATTTATAAAAGTGTCTAAAAGAAATATAACTTTGAAAGATCAGAATCAAAAACTAGTAAAACAACTAGAATCATTCAAAATTATTGAAGAAGAAAGAAATAATTATATTAAGAAGTTGGAAGAAGAAATAAAACAAGAGTTAGATAAAACCCATATAGATGGTTTAAATAAGAAAAAGTTAGAAATAAATGAACTCAAAAAGATAGTAAAGGATAAAGAAAAGATTATCTACAATTTCACTAGAGACAAAGAGAACTTTGAAAAAATGATTGGACAGCAAAGGCTTCATGGAAATAAAGAAGGAATAGGCTACAATGGTAAAACAAATAAAAAGAACAACAAGCTATGCATGGGATACTTTAATAAGGAAGCTAAGTTCTATGCTAGCACTTCATCAAATAACAAACATGAACACACCACTTGCTATATGTGCAAGACTAAATGTCATATAATGTTTAATTGTCCACTAAAGAGAAAATATGTTAAAGTCCAATGAGAATGGAAGACAAATAATGGAACTAATAGTAAAACAATAAAAGTCAAAAGAATTTGGGTTCTAAAAACTAACACTTAGTGTCCCTCATTATAAGTTTGCCTTAGGACAACTACGACAACAGACAAATGGTACTTGGATAGCAGATGCTCAAGGCATATGACCGGTGACAAGACCAAGTTCACTACCTTAAAACAAAAGGATGTGATACTTCACCTTCGGTGACAATGCCAAAGGTAAAATTGTTGGTATAGGTAAAATCGGTAAGGAAACTTCACTTACTATAGATAATGTGTTATTATTAGAAGGATTAAAACATAATCTTTTAAGTATCAGTCAATTAAGTGATAAAGGGTTCGAAGTAATGTTCATGAAAGAAAAATGTGTCATCCAGAGTCCCAAAAATAAAGAAACCTTGTTTATGGCTCATAGAATAAATAATGTTTACTGTATAAACCTTGACAATATAACAAATCAGAACATAACTTGTTTAACAGCCATAAATGAAGCAAGTTGGTTATGGCATAGGAAATTAGGACATGCTAGCATGGACCTACTATCTAAATTATCTAAGAAAAATCTTGTAAAAGGATTACCAAATATTAAGTATGTAAAAGACAAGATATGTGATGCTTGCCAAAAGGGAAACAAGTAAAAACAAGTTTTAAAAAGAAAAAATTAATATCTACTAAAAGACCTCAAGAACTCCTACACTTAGACTTATTCGGTCCAACTAGAACCTTAAGCTTAGGTGGAAAACAATACGCTTTTGTAATAGTAGATGATTTTTCAAGATTTACTTGGGTAATATTTTTAGCAAACAAAGATGAAGCTTGTAATCAATTGATAACCTTATGCAAGAAACTACAAAATGAGAAAGGTTATAATGTAACAAGCTTTAGAAGTGACCAAGGTAGAGAGTTTAAAAATAAGGAAGTTGATAAATTTTGTAATGAACATGGAATAACTCACAATTTTTCAGCACCTAGAACTCCACAGCAAAATGGAGCTGTTGAAAGGAAAAATAGAACTTTGCAAGAAATGGCAAGAACAATGCTCAATGAAAATAGTTTACCTAAATATTTTTGGGTAGAAGCTGTAAATACAGCATGTTATGTTGTAAACAGGGTTTCAATGAGAACAAAAATAGATAAAACACCATATGAACTTTGGAAAGGTAGAAAACCAAATATATCCTACTTTCATGTATTTGGTTGCAAATGTTTTATATTAAATACCAAAGATGACCTAGGAAAATTTGATGCAAAGTCAGATGAAGGTATTTTCTTAGGTTATTCCTCAAATAGTAAAGCTTATAGGATTTATAATAAAAGAACCTCTACAATTATGGAATCAATTCATATAACTTTTGATGAATCAAATCATTATACAATTAAAGACATGAATGATGAGAAAGAAGTCACTTCACAAAAGAAAGATGCTCTTGAAATAAAAGAAGAAAAGAACAATGATGCATTAAATGAAAATATTTTAGAAAAACTGAAGCTTCCTAAAGAGTGGAAATATGACAAAAATCACCCAAAAGAACAAATTCTTGGTGAAACATCAAAAGGAATAACTACTAGAGCCACACTAAAAAATATTTGCAATCATTATGCTTTCTTATCTCAACAAGAACCAAAAAATATTGACGATGCCTTAAGTGATGACTCTTGGATCATAGCTATGCAAGAGGAATTAAATCAATTTGAAAGAAGTCAAGTATGGGAACTCATACCTAAACCCAAAAATAAATCAATTGTAGGAACCAAATGGGTGTTTAGAAATAAGAAGGATGAAAATGGAGTTGTTGTAAGAAATAAAGCTAGGTTAGTGGCACAAGGATATAATCAAGAAGAAGGAATTGACTATGATGAAACTTTTGCACCTGTGGCAAGGATGGAAGCCATTAGGATGCTTTTAGCCTATGCAGCCCATAAGGATTTTAAGCTATATCAAATGGATGTGAAGAATGCATTTTTGAATGGATACATAAATGAAGAAGTATATGTCAAACAACCTCCAGGGTTTGAAAATGCTAAAAATCCAAACCATGTATTCAAATTGACAAAAGCTCTTTATGGTTTGAAACAAGCTCCAAGAGTTTGGTACGAGAGATTAAGTAAATTCTTACTTAAAAATGAATTTACAAGAGGAAAAGTTGATAGTATCTTATTCATTAAAACTAAACACAAAGATTTGTTATTAGTTCAAATATATATGGATGATATTATATTTGGAGCTACAAATAAATATCTATGTAAAGAATTTGCCACATGTATGCAAAAAGAGTTTGAGATGAGCATGATGGGAGAATTAAATTACTTTCTTGGATTACAAATCAAACAAGCGAAAAATGGAATCTTTATAAATCAAACTAAATACATTAAAGACATGTTAAAAAAATTTGATATGGAAGAAAGTAAACCCATAGGAACTCCTTTGAGTACTTCAACTAGTCTTAACAAAGATGAAAAAGGGAAACAAGTTGATACTAAGCATTATCGAGGAATGATAGGAAGCCTACTCTATTTAACAGCAAGTAGGCCAGATATTATGTTTAGTATATGTATGTGTGCAAGATTTTAGTCAGCCCCAAATGAATCACATCAAACAGCAGTCAAAAGAATTCTTAGATATCTCCTAGGTACACTTAAACTAGGTTTGTGGTATCCAAAGGAATCTGGATTTGAAATGTTTAGTTATTCAGATGCAGACTTTGCAGGATGTAAAATAGATAGAAAAAGCACAAGTGGAATGTGTCATTTTCTAGGACATTCTCTAGTTTCATGGTCTTCAAAGAAACAAAATTCTGTCGCATTATCCACAGCAGAAGCAAAATACATTACTGCAGGAAGCTGTTGTGCTCAAACATTATATATGAAACAACAGTTAAAATATTTTCAAATACAATATCAAACTATCCTAATCAAATGTGATAACACAAGTGCTATTAATATTTCAAAGAATCCAGTATCTCACTCAAGAACAAAACACATTGATATAAGACATCATTTCTTGAGAGATCATGTACAAAATGAAGATATAGTACTAGAATTTGTAAATACACATGATCAATTAGCAAATATTTTTACAAAACCATTGTCGGAAGAAAGATTCATATTTATAAGAAGAGAATTGGGCATGCTTCAAAATCGTGAAGTAATCTAGAAACTGTTCTGGTTGGCAGGTGACTGTCACCAGAGTACCAGGCGACTGTCTGGTTACTGTCTTTCAAAATTCCACAAAGACAAGCGCCTGCCACATTGAAGCAGGCAATTGCCTCGCTGCGGGTAGGGTTTAAAACCCTATTTTAAGTCATTTTAAAACCCACCAGTCGCCTGACCATCCTTTTCTATCTCAGAAACCCTTTACCTCCATCATTTTCCATACAAAAATCTTGCTCAAACCATCTTGAAACCTAGTATCAAATCCTTCCTCCACACAAAAACCGAGCTTAAGCTTATAGTCTCCTTGATTTTTTTTTTCCTTCCAAACATGCCTAGATCAAAATCCGTTGGTGTTAAAGGATCTTCCTCTTCCACAAGAATCAATAACGATGAAGTGGAGAAATGGTTAGTCACTTCACACGCCAAGCAACTTTACCGAAATCAAATTGCTTCAGCTGAACCTCTATTAGGTAAAGTTCTCGACGTAACATTTTTCAATACTGATTTTCCTGAAATCATGGAACTTTTCAAGAACATCGGGTGGGATAAGTTTATCACCTACCAAGCTAAAGGTTATTATCCAAATGTTGTGGGTATTTTTTATGCAAACATGGAGCGATGCGATAATGGAATCAAAAAAAATTTGCTTGGGAAAGACATCCATCTAACTCCTATATCTTTGGGAAAGATTCTTCGAATTAAGCCAGGGGATTTCAAGATTCACATTATTGAGAAACAATGGATTATCGCTCAAGGTTTTACACCACAAGAGTTTCTGCCACTTATTATGACTAATACTCCAGTAAACTTTGGTCATCCTCCACTTTACAAGCAACTTAGTTTGAAAGCTCCCATTTTGCATAAGATCATCACAAACAATATTTTACCATGATCTGGTTCTTATGATCACATTTCATATTTGGACTGTTTTCTAATGTGGTGCATTCTGAGAGGGAAGAAGATGGATCTTTCAAGTTTGATCATGTCGCGACGTCCCGGGAGCGCGTGTGCCCCAGGCGGCGGAATTAAAATTACTTTTAATTTTCAAGGAAAATATGGACTGTCGGAGTCGCCACTAACCTTTAGTGCGGTTAGAACACATGATTACTACCCCGTTAGGGGTAGAATCGGTCTACCTTACCAGAGTTGGGGTCGGGAGTTCGGTTACGCGAGGGGAAGGTACGAGCACCCCATACGCGCCCGTTCTTACGAACGGTACCTAATTAATTTGAAATTATTCCTAAGTTAATCTAATAAGTCTTTAAATTACTCCTTTTTTATGAATTTACAAATACATGTGAAAAATAAATAAATAAATAAAATAATAAATAAATAAAGATAATATATATACATATATATATTCCCTCAGAGCTTAGGATATATGATGCCCGAAGGCTCATACCCCCCGCAGTAAAATCATAGGGATAAAATCGAAAATAATTTACAAAATACACTCCCAAATTTTGAAGATTTTCTAGGGTTTTTTTTCTAAGTATTAAAATACTGGTTGGGAGGTTTTGATATATGATAATAGGATAATCAGCAACTACTTAAAATATTACAAATGTCAAAATATGTAATAAAATATCATATATATTACAATACTAAAGAGTCTATCCAAAAAGTAATACCTTATATATTGAGAATACTAAAACTATCTTAATAGGTAATGCTAAACATCCTACAGATATTATATTAAGTTATATTCTATATGTTAAAATACTTAAAAAAAAAAAAAACCCTAATACGTGATACTAAATATAATAATAATACCATATAATTCATAATAATAACAATAAACATATAATATGAACTTAAATACTGAAATACCATATGAACTAATAATAATACTACAATGCCATAATAATAAACTAATACTTGTAGACTAAAATATAAATACCACCATAAGAGTAATGTAAACATAATGATAAAGATAAACCTAATAAACTATGCCTAAAGATAAAAATTATAATATATGAACATAGTAATACCTATAAATACCACAATATATATAAGATGAACATAGGAATGATATGAACATGACAACGAACAAAATATCCAAAACATCACACAATAATGAAAATTCCACCATAAGTAAAAAGTAATGATAATAACTCTCCAAGCGGTACACCAATATCCTATAAACACCACTACACAAATAAGGAAATAACTAATAAAGGAAATAAACCAAGTTTAGAATTAAAACATGGGAACTAATGAAAGGTTAAGAAATAATGAATATATTACATTCTAAAATGTGCATAATCACAAAAATTAGCATACGATCCTAAGAAGAATGAACTTAAATCCTGCAAAAAAAAAGACATAAATATCATATTATCACATTAAAAGACAACAATATTCATTACTTAACATGCATTAATATAAACAATAAAAATTCGAACCTAAATGAATACTATGATGAAAACGAACCCTGCAAAACAAAATAAATAAATAAATAAATCAACGTCAACTATATATATGAAACCTGAATTAAAATTTCTGCCACAGTTAGAAAAATCCTGCAAAAAGTCAATTAATGTTAGATATACACATATATAAAATACCAATTAAATGTAAAAAAAAAATAAAAAAAAAAATTAATCTTTATATGACAAAACCCCAAACAACTCCAAAAAGGATATATACACGGGCATGTGTGTGATTGTGAGTGCGTGTTCTGTGTGTGTGTGTTCTGTGCGTGTGTGTGTACAGGAGATGGCAGCGGGTACTTACAGAGGAGGGGGGTACAGCCGGGACTTGAGATGGTGATGGCCGGAAATCTGGAGTAGAGAGGACTGGGTGGTTCGGGTTGCTGTGTAGCAGAGGGTTCTGTGACTGTAGGAGGGGAGCTAAGATGCTGCCGGAGATCGAGCTGGTGGAGACGCTGCCGTGGGTTGATGTTCAGGCCGCGGTGGATGTGGGCTGCGGCCAATGGAGAGGGATGAGGCAGGTTAGGTGAGTGGTCTGCTGGGGAGAGATCGTGAGGCTCTGCCGGAGCGTGGCTGAGGTCGGTTGGTGTGGTGGTTGCTCACGACAGTGGAGTGTTGCAGAGAGTGGCCGAGAGGCCTGCTGGGGACTGCTGTGCTGGTGGTTCTAGAGAGGAGGAGAATGGTTCGCCGGTGAGATGGAGATGAGAGGAGTGGGTCGTGCTCTCCGGGAAGAGGATGGGGTTGTCGGATTGGCAGCAGAGGGCTGGAATGGTGGCCTCGGTTGTGACTGTGGCGAAGGCGGCGGTGATGTTTGCTGAGAAGAGGATGGATGGCCCTGCTGGGGCGTGAGGGAGATGGGAGGATGTGAGAGTGCCAAGGAGACTTGCCGGAGAGAGCGAGAGCCAAACAGAGAGACAGTGAGGTTTTTTTTTTTTTGGTTTGTTTTTCTTTTTGGCCTCCCCCCCGTCCGTATGAGTTCTCAAGCCTTTTTAAAGGCTCTCCCCAAAACCCTAGTGTAGACTTTCCTTTTTGTGTTTTTTTTTTGTTTTTATTTTTTTATAATAATAATAATAATAATAGTTATAGTAATAATGATACTAGTAGGATAATAATAATAATAATAATAATACTAATAAGAATAATAAAAATAATAATAAAAATAATAAAAAAAATAATAGTACAGGCATCTAATCATAATACTAATCCTAATCATACTAAATATACTAATAATATAGGCAAATAATAATAATAAAAATAATAAAAAATAATAATAATAAAGTATCAATTTTGAAGAAAATAATAATACTCATAATAATAACATACCTCATAATACTACTAAATAATAAAACAAAGGAACCCCTTTTCTATTTGGCTAGGGCAAAAATAGGGTGTCTACAGATCGTACAGTGGATTGTCATGAAAGTCGATGCTCCTCGTATTGTTTTACCCTATGCTGGAATGTTGAATATAGTTTTTGCTTATTTTAATGTTTTAACACCATCATTCAATTTCACTAGCAAGACTCACTATGATTTCTTTTCTGATACCGTTCTCAAACGGATGGGGTATAAGAATTCTCCACAAGGCTGGTTTCATAAAGGCCATAAGAATGCCTCATCTGTTCCTCCACCTCCTTTATCTTCTTTTTCAACACCTTCAGTTCAGCTTGCTCCAAACACTCCTTCATGGTTTGCTCCATTTTTTAACCATTGCATGACATTTAGTGATGGTATGAAATCTGGCCTCAGTACTTTACAAGAGAAGGTCATAGCCATTGAAACTCATTGTTCACAAATTGATAAGCGAGTTGAAAAGATTAAGCAACAGCTGACTAGTTCCTCTAAAGGAAAATCTCCAATGAATATCAGTTCTACTACATCTAGTGAGGATGAATCTGTAGAACAAGAAGAAGGAGAAAATGAATCCAGAGAACAAGAAGAAAGAGAAGATGACAGTGAACAAGAGGAAGGAAATCATAACTCTGAAGAACAAGAAGAAGAAGACGATGAAAGTGAAAATATGGAAGCCTCAGACTGATGTGCCTTTACCTGTTACTTTTATGTGTTTTTATGTTTTTTTATATTTTTTTTATGTGTTTTTATTGATTAAGCTAATTTTTTTTTTCCTATTCTTAAACTAGTGTTTTGACTTGTAGCATTACTCTGTTTTGTATTTTCTCCTTTTTGATTGATGTCCAAAGGGGGAGAATGTTTGAGAGGAAGTTGTAAGTGCAAAAATATGAAACAATATGAGAGTATGAGTATGGTTTACAATATGAGAAGTATGGTTTGTGAAATTTTATATATGCTTATTGATAGGGGGAGCCATGAATATTAAAATCTTATTATGGTTTGTGAAATTTTATATATGCTTATTGATAGGGGGAGCGATGAATATTAAAATCTTATTATTTTTCCTCTCGATTTGTCATCATCAAAAAGGGGGAGATTGTTGGCCTAATAAGGCTTACAATTCTTATTTTGATGATAACAAATCAAATGATATGTTTAATATGTTTCAAGTAAAAGTTTTCAAGAAAATAACAGAGCTCAAGTGCATAAGAAAGTTCAATGGATTACAAAGAGCATGAAGAACAAAGCTATATTGTGAAAAGCATAAAAGAAAGATTGCAATTACAAAGATGATGGAAGAACAAGTTTGAAGACTAAGCGAATTATACCATTTAGGATATTCTAAAAATGTAAGTACTTCAAAGTAAATTTCAAGTATAAAGTGATTTGAAGCTCATAAAAAGTCAAAAATATGTTTTTATACATATACCCTAAAGAATAATTTTCAAATCAATAAAAAGAAAGGGTTTAAGAAAAAGAAAATTTTTTGAAATAATGAAGGGCCAAGCGACTGCTAAAACAAGGCAGGCGACTGCCATTTCAAGAAAATGATCTCTCACAAAGTCAGTAGCTAGACAGGCGACTGCCTAAACTGACAGGCGCCTGTGTGAACACACCAGGCGACTGCCTTGGTTCTAGCAGGCGACTGCCTGCATTCTGTGTTGAGAGTTGTTTTGTGATAGGCGACTGCCACTCGAACGTTGGCAATAAATTTTTTAACGAAAAGATTTTTTGAACCACGTTTTTGAATATATTTATTTCAAAATATTTAGAAATAAATTTTAGAAATCTTTCGGATTAATGGATGATTTCTAAAGCCTCTATAAATAGTATTAATCTCAAAATTTTATATTGACAATGAGAAAAGAAAGGATTGAGAGAACATTGATGAGATATTCAAAAAGTTTTGAAGTTGAGCAAATTCTCTAAAGTTTCCAGATCTAGTAATTTTCAACAAAATTTATGATTCATAAATATTCAAAGACTTATAGATCAAAGTAAGTTTTCAAAGGTTTTAGATCGACCGATCTTCAAGTATTCAAAATTCTGTTTTCAAAGGATCTAAAATTCTTTCAAGGTTAAATCTCTGATCTGAAATTGTTTTTTGAAGCAAAGTTCTCCAACAATCAGAATCTTTCATTTTCTTTGGAAAACTATTTGGTAATTCATACTAAATATTGAGCTTGAAAGTTTTTATATTTGAATTACTTTGAGGTATAAAGTGAGCTGATTGTTGTACTAATTCACTCTGTTGTGAGAGTTTTCTTCTGTACATAAATACCTTTGTTATCTTTCTTAAACGATTCAAAGTTGTTGAATCATTGAGCCAAATAAGGGGTTATTATTTGGAGAGGCGAGCTCTAGCCTAATCGAAGGAGTGTGTTGTAAATTGGTATTGTTCCACCAGGTAACGAAACTGATATAGTGGAATCCTTTGGTGTTTTTTTCCAAAGGTGAGGATGTAGGCTGTGTTGAAGCCGAACCTCGTAAAAACCCTTGTCTCTTTCTCTCTGATTTACTTTACATTCCTTACTAGCTATTGTTATATGATTTATATGTGCAGTTTGCAGGTTCTAAATTGAGAGAGAAACAAAAAGTACTTGATATTTAGAAAGTACGTTTTGATTAATCATTTGCGGAAACTCAAGAAGGGAGTACGTTGATTAATCTGCGGAAATCTTAATCAAGTAAAGTGTATGCTAAGAGTTTACAGGGAAATCAACAAAAGCTTTTACATTTTGATTGAGTGATTGAATTATCATGATTTCATTTATTGACTTGTAAATTTAAATTTCAATATTCTTGAGTGTGGTTATCATTCATATATATCTTATTTTCTATGTTGTTAAAATCAAAAGTCTATAAATCATTAAAATTATAAAAAGAATCCAATTCACCCCCCTCTTGGGAAACTATTCCTCATTTCAGTCTCTAAAGAAGAAAAAGAATGGAATGATATAGACATGAATCAAATCCAAATTAACTTTAGTGCAATGAATGTGCTATATTGTGCCTTAGATGCAAATGAATTCAATAGAGTTATGAGTTGTAAATCAGTTAAATAAATTTGGGACAAGTTAGATGTAACAACCCAAAAAATCTATACCATTTTTTTTTATATAAAATAAACTGAAAAACATAACATTATGATACTCCTATATAATCTGCAATAACATCTCAAGCCTTAAATAAGTACAAAGGAAATCTGATTATCTTACACACCTATGCGACGGAAAAATATAAAACTGTTCATCCGTATAAACAATACCAGAATTTAGTAACTCTTCCCAAACCATACACACATATATACACATCACCCTAGTATCATCTACTAAAAAATACTATATTTTGTATACACTCACCCAATAGATAGGGTAGTGTACTTGCCCTCTCTATCGGCAAGCCTGATCCGCTCGCTTAATTGGATCACTTAAAAAATATCAAATCACTGGGATAAGACAACGCTCAGTAAGAGGAAATATGCTATTACTAGTGTGTGGCAACTGAGTTACATAAATACTATACTGATGAATATCTGAAACTGTAAAAACTCTGGTAGAACAATATATAATACAACTTGCATCTTTTATAATTTAATATACAACAGTAATGCCTGAGTTTTCTACTTTTTCATACTTCTAGTATCATAATATATCTATTGATATTCTGTAAATCTGTATACATATACATAACAGTGATATTTACCCTAGAAAACTGTACGTCATGATTTAACCCCTCATGACAGGGTTGTGCGGCCCATCGGTGGGACTTAACGCTGGTTGGCCTACCAGGTAAGTCAATTGTAACTCTACTAATCCTCAGCCTAGCCAAACTTCAACCTCTCCTAGGTACGGTACTGGTGTCTACCTCGTCAAATCAGCCATCTCAACCTAGTCTTCTGGGGAGTCTACAATCCCTCTAGGCACGGTTGACAGAAACCTTCCACACACTATCTAAGATGTGTGGTTGCACTCTGATCTTGTAATAGCAATGGTACCGTGCTTTGATAGCTGAATATTTACTAAACTAATTCATAAGGGTCTGATACCATATAGTACTGATTTACATAATTATATTGCTATTTCATCATGATTCCAAAAATAACCATAACACCAAAAGCTAGTCTAAAAATACTGAAATATTTGTACTGTATAAACTGAATTACCATAGTGTTATGGAAAACAACCATAACACCGAAAATTGATCTGAAAATACTGTATTATTTGAGTTGTATAAACTGTAATATCATAGTGTTATGGCTTCAATATTTTGGAAATCATGGTAATCTGCATATGTTGTCTATCTGTATAAAAATTGTAATTCATACTCTTGTAAAATATGATAAAGCATATCTCAGCATAATAATATAAATCTTACCAATATGAAAACGTATTGTTTTTGTACTGATCTGATAAGGTCTCATAAACATATTTCTGTATAGATACTATATATCATAATAATCTAGGAACTGTATAATTCATATACTGATCTAATATTGACTCATGCCACACAACTACATAAATAAATATCTCATATACTGATACTGTATTTTATGATATATAAATAATTTCTGAACTGAATAAGAATCTGAAAAAACATATAATTTATTAATAAATATTCTAAAATTCCTAACATAGCATATTTCCCTTACCTAACTAATTGGGAGGTTCACCTCCAACTCTACTCTCGCGCCCTCGGCGTACCAATCTCAAAATTCTTGCAATAATACATTTATACAAATTCCTTACTAAATTATTGAATTTTCTCAGAAAATTATCTCACTCATATTTCCTGAACCTTCATATTCACAATTTCTTAAACTTTAATATACCTGAGCTCTTGGAAAAATATCTACTCGAGTCCTCAACCCATACTTGTAGGGTCCCAAAAACACCCTAACACTAAAACCATAACACCCTAATTTTTCTCCACTAATTTCTAGTATATTCTTATATAATACAAAATCTGGACTCAAACAAGTCTGCTAATACTAAAAATACCTAAATAATCTACTTACCCTGATTTTGGGATGGTGTTCAAAATGCCCAAACCAATAATCTACTCCAGCGGACTTGTAGAAAATCTCCCAGGATCAATGTGGCAGCTTCTAATCGTCGAAATAGGGAGAAACAGGGTTAGAAATCTAGAGAGAAGGGGAGAGAAACCGAGTAGGAGAGAGAAAAAAGTGAGGGAAAATGAATTTCCTTGCCAAATCGTCGTTTCTGCTATTTATAGACCTCTTGCCACGTGGCCTCGTTGACGAGCCACAACACCTCATCAACGAGTCCAAGAAGGGGGTTCATCGATGAACACCTACCCTCGTCGATGAGTTTCAGCCCCCAAAAATAGCCCCTCAATAAATTCTCATTGAGGAGACACACATCCACGTCAACGAGCCCAAGAAGACTGTTCGTCGATGAACGCTCTGCGTTCGTAAGAGTGTTCGTCGACAAGGCCCTACTGTGTCCCCCTTTAAAATTTACTTTTTCCTCTCATTTCTTTATTATTTAATTCTCATAATTATCCAGGTCACTACATTAGAGGTTACCTATGAAGGAACCGTAGATGTTAGGGACAGTAGGATTGACATGCTCACCAACGAGTATGAAGCCTTTAAGATAAACCCAAAAAAATCCATCACCAACATGTACACTAGGTTCACCCATATAATTAATTCCCTTGTTGCACTAGGAAAGAGCTATTCTACCTATGAGATAATTAGGAAAGTGCTTAGAGGATTTCCTCTTATTTGGTAACCTAAGGCCACTACCATAATTGAAGGCAGAAATCTGAAGACCACTTCCTTAGATGAATTAAAAGGTTCGCTTCTCATGTACGAA
Organism: Malania oleifera; assembly: GCF_029873635.1. Lineage (NCBI taxonomy): Eukaryota > Viridiplantae > Streptophyta > Magnoliopsida > Santalales > Ximeniaceae > Malania > Malania oleifera. The sequence continues at coordinate 82,559,561 of NC_080417.1, read as the reverse complement.
ATGATGATGAATGAAAGAGCTACTAAGGGTAATAAAAAAAAGAAAACAATAGCCATAAAAGCTTCAAAGGATAGTTCCAGTAAGGAAGAGGATGATGAGGGAGACAATGATGATCTAGCCTTGTTCACTAGACGCTTAGGAAAATTATTTAATAAAGGCAAGAGATTCACTAGAAAATTCAGAAGATCAAAAATAGATAAGGGTGAGACTAATAAGAAATAAACAAAGAATGAACCTCCTACTTGTTATAATTATAAGAAAATAGGGCATGTAAAACCTGATTGTCTACAGCTCAAGAGAGATGCAAATAAGAAGAAAAAGAGAGCAATGAAAGAAACTAGGGATGACTCTAGCTCAAGTGACTCGAAGAGTGAATCAAGCGATCATTAGATTGCTAACCTATGCTTCACTGCAAGAGAAAACAAGGTAAATTCCTATTCAACCTCATCTTATGAAACTAGTGATGAATCGTGTAATGAATCATCTAAAAGTTTACCTTGTTATAGAGAAATTCAATCTGAATTGTTTTCATTACATAATAAATTCATAAAAGTGTCCAAGAGGAATATAGCTATAAGACAACAAAATAAAAAACACTTCTAAAACAACTAGAATCCTCTAGATTAATTGAAAAATAAAAAGACTCAACCATTGACGAACTCATGGATAAAACAAATAAGATGTCCCAAGAACTAGTTAAGCTACAAGCAAATGGTAAAAGTGCAAAAGACATAAAAAATTGTAGTCTTGAAAGTAAAGTTGAAGATCAAGCTAAAATCATATATAACTTTACTAGAGAAAAAAAGAACTTTGAAAAACTTGTTGGGGTCCAAAAAATGTCATTGGACAAGGAAGGAATAGGTTTTAATGGAATTAAGAACACTAAGAGAAGAAACCTCTATATGGGGTACTTTGTAAAAGCCTCCAACAATTATACTGATACATCTTCAACTAATACATATGAACACACTACATGTTTCCTATATAAGGAGAAAGGGCACATAAAATTTGAAAATCCATATAAAAGAAAGAGTGTCAAAATTAAGAAAGTATGGGGAGCAAAAATTGAAAATAAATCAAATTCAAAAAGACCTGAGAAGGTATGGGTACCAAAAGTAACACATTGAATCCCTTTTTGTAGGTATGCTTTAGGTCCACACCAACAAAAGAGAAATGGTACTTGGATAGTGGGTGCTCGAGACATATGACCGGAGATAAGTCCAAGTTCGCCTCATTAACATTAAAGGATGGTGGTGGATATGTCACTTTTGGAGACAATGTTAACAACAACATTATCGGCATCGATAAAGTCGGTAAGAAACCTTCCTTGGAGATTGATGATGTGTTGTTAGTTGAAAAAATTAAAACATAATCTACTTAGCATTAGTCAACTAAGTGATTAAGGCTTTCAAGCAACCTTTAAACAAGACAAATGCACAATTGAAAATAGTAAAAATCATAAAACCTTGTTTATTGCAAATCGGGTTGGTAATGTTTGTTGCATAAATTTTAAGAACCTAATATCTCAAGAAGTTCAATGATTCAGAGCCATAAATGAGAATAGTTGGCTGTGGCATAGGAGATTAGGACATGCAAGTATGGATATGTTGTCAAAATTAGCAACGAAAACTTGGTAAGAGGCTTGCCTAGTACTAAGTTTGTTAAGGACAAGGTGTGTGATGCCTATCAACTTGGGAAGCAAACCAAGACAAGCTTTAAGAAGAAAAAAGCATATCTCTACTGGTAGACCACCAGAGCTTATTCATCTAGATCTTTTTGGTCCCATCATAACTCAAAACTTAGGAGGAAAGCAATATGCATACGTCATAGTTGATGACTACTCTAGATTTACCTAACCTAGGTGCTTTTCTTATCCTCCAAAGATGAAGCTTGTAAGATGTTGATCAATCTATGCAAGAAGCTTCAAAATGAAAAGGGATATGGTATTCAAAATATTAGGAGTGATAGAGGAAGAGAATTCAAAAATAGAGATGTTGAGGATTATTGTACTGAACATAGAATATCACACAACTTCTCAACTCCTCGTACACCTCGACAAAATGGAGTTGTTGAGAGGAAAAATAGGTCACTTTAGGAGATGGCCATGACCATGCTAAACGAACAAAGCCTGCATAAATATTTTTGGGTTGAAGTAGTGAACACTGCGTGTTATGTAATGAATAGAGTCTCACTTAGGACTAGCTTAGAAAAGACTCCATATGAACTCTGGAAAGGAAGAAAACCAAATATATCTTACTTCTATGTGTTCGGATGCAAGTGTTTTGTTCTAAATGACAAAGATGACCTAGGAAAGTTTGAGGCTAAATCAGATGAACGTATCTTCCTAGGATATGCTGAAAATAGTAAAGCCTTTAGAGTCTACAATAAAAAGATCTCTTTCAATTGTAGAATCCATTCATGTTACATTTGATTAGGCTGATCCATTTTCTTTTAAACCTACTGAAGTTGATGAAGTTGAACTAAGAAAGATTTTAGAAGATCTAGCAATTCGTGAAGTAAAATATGAGAGTTATAAAATAAGTACGCCCTTAAACGACAACTCTCAAAGTCAAGGTGAATTGCCTAAAAAGTGGAAGTTTGTAAGGAATCACCCTAAAGATCAAATTATTGGTGAACCATCACAAGGAGTAACCAAAAGATCATCATTAAAGAACCTTTGCAATCATTGTACGTTCCTATCTCAAGAGGAACCAAAGCACAGAAATGAGGCAATTAATGATGAATCACAGATAGATGCCATGCAGGAAGAGTTGAATCAATTTGAAACGAATAAAATTTGGGAGCTAGTCCCTAGACCTACTAATCACTTTATAATGGGAACTAAATGTGTATTCAGGAATAAAAAGTGAATGAGTGGGTGAGCTAAAATAATATATATATGCCACATGCCTGAAGGGCAGGCGACTGACTCGATGAAGCGTAGTCAACTAACTCGCTATTAACTTGTGAAATTCGAAGGAATATACATGTCATGCGACTGACTCTTTAAGCACAGTCGACTGACTCGCGATGGTATATATACTTAATGTGCATAAAAACCCTAACTTTTCACATTCCAGTAAACTGACCACATACCTCCACTCTCCCAAACTCTCTGTTCTTAGTCTTGAAGTCAAATTTTCACAAAGATTCAACCAATTAAACTTCAAGATTTCCTTCAATCTTTCATTTCCATTTCATTTTCAAGGATTTCTCAGGTTAGTTCTTCAGAAAAATGCCTAGTGGCTAACAAAGGTTCTTCTTTTGGAAAAGAGGATGCAAATGACATCGAAAAATGGTTAGTGGCTCCTTAAGCAAAGCAAATCTATCGAAAACATCTTTGATCCACCAAACCCATTTTAGGTAAGGTTCTAGACCTTGAGTTCTTTTGAGATGAATTTTTTGATAGTTTACCAATTTTTAAAGCTTTGGAATGGGAAAGATTCATAACCTATCAAGCTAGGGGCATGTATCCGAATCTGGTTAAGATCTTTGATGCAAATCTGGTGAAAGGAGAAAATGTAATTTCTACTAAGGTAATGGGTATTGTTATAGCTTTAACTCCATAGATTTTAGCTACTACATTTGGAATTCAAAATGGAGAATTTGAATGTCCTTTGATTGGTACATCTTGGATACTAGAGCAAGGTTTTACTTCTGAGGAATTTCTGCCATTGTGATAGATTGGGTGCAACCCCAAAAGCGGGGGTGAATTGGGTATTTAAATTTAACGCCTAGGTTAACTGGTTTTGTCAACAAAACAATCCAACCTAGGGTTGGTCTACACAATCAACAAATAAACATACACGTGCAATAAAGGTAAAGTGGGGAAATGTAAAGAACAAGCACGATATGTTATCAAGGTTCGGCCAATAGTGCCTATGTCCCTGCCTTGGCCACAGCAGCACAAGGATTACCACTATAATGCTCACTTAAATGGGTGGAGTGGCACCTAATACAACCAGGTCAATTCAAGGGATTGACCTCAACCAACACGCCTTAACAGGATGGCGCACCTAGCTTTCTTAACTGGGTTTAAGCCAATTCGGGACTATTCCATAGGGCTAGTCTACCTCTTCAGGCCCGTGCCTACAATACAACCAATGTGTGTAAAATGTGTACATGAAAATTCACTTCTAGACAAGCAGATGTGTGCTCCAATACAGCTCAGTCAACAATGCAAGCACAAATGACATGTAAATATGCTCAGTACTCTAATGTGTGCTAAACACTCAATCGCGTATAGATTTTCAGTTCAGATCTAGAGTGTATATTCACACAATATTTGAAACACACCATGTGAATAATACAATATCATATTAGGGTTTCAAAATATGCTAAGCAAGTTCAAGAAAACAAACTCAATTAATGTATTCTAATATTCAATGCACAATGGAGTTGTTTGAAGTACTAGCTTTTTGAAAAGGATTTTTGCACACAAAATCTTGGTTTAGGTAACTTGCAACAACAATGCAAGAACTACAACCCTCAAAGTCTTTCCACACAAGATTTATCAAATGAAATCGGTGGAGGGACTTTAATGCTAAACTCTTAAATAAAAACAATCAAACAATAATGCAAGTGAGAGTTTTAGCTTCAGAGATTAAGCACAATACCCTTAGAAAATACTCACAATGCTTGGAGAAATTAAGAATGAGGAGTATATGAGTGTTTGGAAGTATTATTTGGCAAATATAGGGTCTTGAAAGTTGAGAGAATTTTACCCTAATCAAGTTTGCTAATCCTTGCTAATTAAGACAAATGAATGAGTATATATAAGTAAGGGGGGAATTTTTGACCGTTGGGGACATAGTGGGTATAATTAAATTTGTTTAAAAGACCATTAAGAATATTAACCCTTTTATCCCATTTAAAAATTCGATAAAAATATTTTAACTTGCAAGGTTCGGGTGCCCAGCCAGAGGTTTGGGTGCCTGATCAAATACAGTCAAAAATTCATCTTTTAGAGGTTCGATTGCCTGAAGGGTGAGTCGATTGGCTGAAGTAAAGTCAGTAGCAATTTGTCGATAGTTTGAGTGCCTGACTCACAGCTCGGTTAACCAAACTAGGCAATTCGGTCACTTGACCCCTCTTTTGAACGTAAACGGTCAGTAGCCTAAGTAGTTGAAAAGTGCTCTAACAAGCTTTCGGGTGCCCGAGGAAGATACGTTCAAAATAGGTTCGGGTGCTCGAAGACCAAGTTAACATGTTAACTTGTTCGGTCACCTGAGCCACTTTACACGACATAGGTTCAGTCGCTCAAACCCTCTCATCTTTTCCCATTAAGTTCATTTTAACCTTATTTTGATTCCCTTGATTATGATAAGTGATGTAGGGGGCTTGTGTTCTTAGTGTGGGTACCTAAGGTCCAACTATAGGCGTTTTGAGCATACCTACCTACCACGCATGATGCAAATTATTACAAGCCATACAAGTGCACAGTTCATAATAAATTACATCCCAAAATGAAGAAATTAAAAAATGAATACAAAATACAACACATAGATCTTCATTCTTCGGCACGAACACCGCACGTCGTCATGATATGTCTTTTAGCCCTGAAGCACGAACAAGGTGAACCTACATGCAATTCTCAGTACAACCATTAGTACCAAGAGTATTTGTCATAATCAAAACTGGGTGTGACCTATAAGGTCAACAATCTCCCTCTTTTTGATGATGACAAATACTTTATGCAAAAGTGGGTTCAGCCAAGAAAGGCTCCCCCTGACTTTATGCATAAAGATAATTAAAGTAATGGATAATAAATGATTTAGCAAAATTAAGCACAGTTTTACCCCACTTTTGCCTCTTCTCCCCCTTTTGGCAACAGCAAAAGGGTTAAACAATAAGATGCAAAGGCAAAGTATGTCATTTAGATACAGAAGGTATATTGGGAGGAAGAAAAAAAATTCAGCAGCAAGCTGTTAGAAAAATAGAGCATTCCCAATCATAACCCTGTACCTAAGTGACCTGTTTGGAGTTTCCATACACAATATATAACAAATTTTAATTAAGGAACCTAAACAGAGTGTACATCAAGGAAGTAGGAGTAGCATTCAACAAACTGATAATCGTAATGTTCTATACTCCCCCAATGGATGATTATGCAAGGATGAAGATTAAATTTTCATTTGACTTTCACTCATCCTTTCAAAAATATTTTCACGTAAATTTTATCATAATCATCTTTTGTTTGCAAAAACATGCATGTATTTCCACAAGACATAGTATAATGAGAGCATGTCAGCCTGATACCAAGTGTTATACTTACGTGATAGTGAGCTAACCCATTATTAACATACCAATTGATAAGAATGCTAATTTTTGTAAAGGCATGTTGTTATGAAATGAGCATGATATCAAATAAAGATTTTGTCAAAACATGCACATTGATATCACCTAGTTAATGTATTTGCCAAATGATGTATAGAGTGAAAGAACAAAACATTTCTATTTCTTAGGGCCTAATGATTTTAATGTTAAGTGACTCCCCCTAAGAGTACGCATTTTCTTCATAAATCAACTTGAATGAAATTCAAATGATATTTTAGAAACACAGTTCAAGTTTTAAGAGGTTTAGCATTTATAAAATGATATAAAGTTGTGTGAAATAATTAAAGAAAAAATCCGGCAGCATTTAGTTTGAAAATATGATCAATCCATAAGAACCTTCCAATATCTAAGCATTTCAAATATATATATACGCACAACCAACTCCAAATAATTTAAAATTTCAAAGCAAATGAGCTAAGCGTAAATATTTATACTTTAAGATTAAACTGCATTTGCACACAAAGTGTTCAAAGACTGTTTCAACTGTTTGGGCAAATGTCTATAGAAAATTCAGCAACATACCGACTGTAAACAGAACATTTCCCAAAATTAACCTGCACAAAAATGATTCTCAAACAAGTAGTATCTCAAGAGTAAGGCATGCGAGAACCTAAATCTACCAGCAGACAATTCTCATCAACTGCATCCGTCATGCAGGAGGCTTTCTACTCTAAGCATGCATTTCAATAGTATATTCATCCAAGTGCAAAAAACATGCAAGTCTAAGTGTTGTCATATATATATAATCATAAACAAAAGCACAATCACCATATCATAGTGTCTGCGTGTGTGTGTGGTGAGTGTGATCGTCAAAAGAAACAAATATAAAAGCTATTTTAAAATACATACAGACCAAATAAAAGCGTATCTAAATGAGACATAATAGAGGATCAAATAAGGAACTGGAGTATGATGAAGTGGATCCTCATGAAGCACTCCTAGGTCTCCTCGTCGTCATGATCATCATCCTCCTCCTCACCGCTCAACTCCATCTGGTCATCCTTCCCAATGTCCTTATCATTGATCTCTCTCAACCACCCACCGAGGATATGAAAGTTAACCTACACCTTAAACTGGAACTCAGTGAACTCGCTGTAAAGGGAGTCAAGTCTAGACTGTGATGAACATGCCTGCTCAGTCATGGAGACTCAGAACTCCTGAAAAGAGGTAGAGAGATTGGTGATGGCTGCCATGATCTCGGCGCTAGATGGTACATGGGGCAGCTCCTATGGGATCCCCTAAGCTTCTTGGTCTCTCTCATGTGTAGTGGGCAACCACATGTTGCCGGTGAGCTCATATCCCATCAACTTGAGTGTGGTGGAGTTAAATATGTTGGAGGGACTGACCTTCTTGATGGTGGCAAGTGGTGACCTATTAAGCCTTTCCCTAACAAATATCCTAGATAAAATGCCACTATAGGGTAGAATAATCCTTTTTCCTATGGTCTTAACAAACATCCACCGTAGGATCAGTCTGGGGAGATCTAATTTCTTTCTAGTGAAGAGGCACCACATCACAAAACAATCCAAATAGAATACATGGTCCGTCAATCCTAACTTAGGCAAGATGTTATAGGAAATTAGGTAGTGTACTACCTTTGCCTCAAGAGTCAAGAATCTGTAACTAGGAGTGTGGGTCAGATCAGCTACTGGATTCACCATAACTAAATTGACGAAGGTACTATCCGTGAAGTTCTGCTCGGCTATCTAGGTGGAGGAAGAATCGGGGCAGATGAAGTCTCCACGCTGGATTTCAAAAGTCTCTACCAGGTAGGTATCGTCAAAGTGGATATCCGTATTGAGCACTCTGGGGTAGTAGCCCTAGCCATCTTTTGCAAGATTGGCATAGAAGAGCTGGATGAGCAATAGGTACATCCCCCTAGGTTGAAAGGCGAAGAACGCATACCATCCTTGATATCAAAACATGTTTAGAACATTGTTGAAGTGAGTTTGCATGAATTCAAAATCAAGGATTTTTCCTAGAATGGGGTATTTGAGGTGAAATATTCTCTCATACTTGATTCACCGATCGGGTGTGGGAAACCACTGTTCTAGTGGAACACCCACAGAGGCACGTCTCTGATCTCTGGCTATGGAAACAAATCTCAAGGAAAACTGGGCTAGATGTGGGAAAAACTGAGAGAGCTTTCAAAAGTTGTGGGAAGAAATGAAAATATTTTTGCCAAGAACCATATATATCAGCGCGGTTCGGGCGCTTAAGCATAATTTCGGTTGCTCGAACAGCTTTAAATACGAGCACTTGCTAAGTCTATTCGGTAGCCCGAACACCGATTTGGTTGGTTGAATATTAGGCGCCATTTTGTGAAATCGAGGGTCGGGCACTTGACTTAAGAATGAACTAAATGAACCGGTCACCTAAAATCCCCGTTCGATAGCCCGAATATAAGTTCGGTGACCCAAAGATGTTCGATAGCCCAAACTTATTTGAACATGAAAGTTTAGCCGCCCGAATAGTGGTCAATGGCCTATTCAAACTACTAGTTCGGTCAACCAAAGTGCAAATGCACTATTTTGTTCGGTCGCCCGAGCTTAGTCAACTTGTGTTGATTTGACTAGATTTCCAAGGCTAGAGACCCTATGGTTTATCTATAAGACTTAAGGCATTGATAGGGCTTCAAGATGAGTTCAAGATAGTCAGCCATTTCCTAAAAACTCAGAATTATGTAATGGATAGAGTTTGCTTAACTTAAGATATTCTTGATTAAGCTTGAGTTAGGCAATTTGAAATTAAAATACAAGGCAGACAAGCCAAGTCCATTTGGGAGTAGATCTTTATTTAAATAGCTAATGAATTTATATTTCAATCAAGGAATATATTCATTAAGTTTAGATTGGTTATGTACTTGAATTCACATATTGGCTTGATTCTTCGAAATGCTTAGTATGTAATATTTTACATAGTGGACATACTAAGATTTTACATTTTCAGCCCCTTAGAGAATACTACCCCCTATAACTAATCCTAACTCCTAAGGAAGAATTTTGTGATCATGTAATTCCCGTTTAAGCAAATTTTTCCTTGAATTTCAAGGGGTTTTCTTTCTTAACAACCCATATCATTTTTCTTTCTTTTATTTTCATTGGGTTAGGAGTTGGTGATTCTTTGATTTTCCATACTTGTTCGGGTTTCATGCCTTTTCTTTTAAATGGGCAATCAAATTTTGTGTGCCCCTTATTTTTACACAAGATGCATGTGGTGTGAGTGTATGGACCAGAGGAGGTACTAGCATTGTTTTTCGATTCTTTTACGAAGTACCCCATGTATAGGTTCTTTCTTTTCTTATTTTCAATTCCATTATAACCTATACCTTCCTTATCAAAGGTCATCTTTTTTGCACCTAGCAATTTATCAAAGTTTTCCTTGCCTCTAGTGAACGTGTAGATGATCTTAGATTGTTCTTCTATTTTCTTCTCTAGATCTTGAATTTTTGAGTTTTTCAAATGTTTGCAAGCATTCTGAAGTTTCAAAAGTTCTTTAGACATATTGATTGCTTTACTTTCAAGATCCACAATCAAGTGGTTTTTTCATCATCATTAGAAACTTTAGATTGCAAAATAGTAAATTCCTTTTCTAATGATTCATTCTTGCTCTCTAGTCTTTTAGAGCGATGATGATAACGATAAAGATAAGGAGGCAAATATAGTAGGTGGTGATACCTGTTCGGAAGGGGTAATTGAAATTTTAGGTGACTTGCAAAGGGGTATTACAATGGACACGGGTGATGTGCCAGTGTCACGCACTAGTGATGAATCTACTTCAGCAGGTACCATACCTCGTGTTCCTAGTACGTTGAATCAACTCAGTAAACCATTTGCTAATCTCATGAGGGGTGCACGGGTGCCCCTATATACAAACTATAAAAAGTTCTCAAAATTAGAGTTTCTAATAAAGTTTCTTTATGCAAGGACAATGCATGGGTTATCATAGAGCGCATTCAACATGCATTTAAGCCTCGTTAAGGCGACACTGCCTGATGGTGAAACACTTCCCAAATATTTTTATGAGGCGAAGACATACATGCGTGAATTGGGTCTCAATTACACTCTAATACATGCATGTAGGTATGATTGTGCACTCTTTTATGGTGAACATGAAAATGCAAACGAGTGCCCAGAATATGGTGAACCGAGGTATCCAACTAATTAGAAAAAGGGTAAAAAGATACCCAAAAAAGTTTTGTGATATTGTCCATTAATCTCGCGGTTGCAACAGTTGTATTTGTATAAAAATACTGTTATAGATATGAGATGGCATCAGGAGAAACGTCTTCAAGATGAAAACACCCTTAGCCATCCAACGGACTCCGAAGCTTGGGCTAATTTTGATAAATTGCATCTATGGTTTGCTAGTGATCCTCGCAACATCAGACTTGGCCTTGCTTCAAATGGGTTCAATCCTTTTGGTAACATGAACAACCTGTATAGCATGTGGCCAGTTATGATGATGCCATACAATATACCGCCATGGCGATGTATGAAAGAACCTTTCATTTATATGTATCTACTCATTTCCGAACTGAGGGCACATGGTAATGATATTGATGTTTACCTGCGTCCGTTAATTTATGAGTTGAAAGAACTATAGGAAAAAGAAGTCAAGACATTCGATGTGGAAACTGGGACAACATTTCTTATGCATGTTGCAATCTTGTAGAAAATTAATGATTTCCCCGCTTATGGCAACCTGTCAGGTTGAAGCACAAAAGGTTACTTAGCATGCCTAATATATAATAAGGATGCTGGGTCCTTATCCTTGAAGCATCGTCGCAAGTTATGCTTTATGTGTCATCGTCCTTTTCTACGAACTGGACATCCTTGGAGGACTTTTGGCATCAGAAGCTTTAATGGAAAACCTGGACGAAGGTCGCAACCAAAGCAACTAAGTGGGAAAGAGATATTAAACCAACTAAGGTTGATTGGAGATGTGAAATTTGGGAAAACATCGACCAATAGAAAAAGACAACGGGCTGAGTGGGAGTTGAATTGGACAAAGAGAAGCATCTTCTTCAAGCTTTCATATTGGAAAGATCTTCTACTACGCCACTTGAAAAAGAACATTTGTGAGAATGTCATTGGTGCATTGCTTGATATAAATGGGAAGACAAAGGACACTGCAAATACTCGTAAAGATATGAAAGTTATGGGAATACGACCTAAATTGCACCTGTTTTGTGATGGGGAAAAAATTCTCATGCCATCATCTTGTTACACATTTTTGAAGGATGAGAAGAATAAATTCTTCGAATGGTTGAAATCAGTGAAGTTCCCAAATGGATATGCATCGAACATAGCTTGATGCATAAACACAAAGGAAAGGAAGATGCTAGGAATGAAAAGTCATGACTGTCACGTCCTTCTACAACAGGTTCTACCCATTTTCCTTCGTGGACACTAGACTAAAGATGTTCGCTTGGTAGGAATCTTTTTTTAACAATTGTGCTCCAAAAAATTGAGCATAAGCGTACTTGAACGGTTAGAGGATGACATTATGATCATACTATGCAAGTTGAAGAAAATATTTTTGCCAACATTCTTCGATGTGATGGTCCACCTAGCCGTCCATTTACCAAGGGAGGCCATAATTGGAGGACCGATTCAATATCATTGGATGTATCCTATTGAGAGATAAATTATAAAGTCCTTGTATAATGGTAACGTGATTTCCTTGTTTTTATTTTTTTTTTTTCTTTATTGTGTCTACATGTCTATAATGCTAAAATGCACAAGTTCTTGTTCACTTTGAAGGAGTACGTGCACAATAAGGCACGGCTGGAAGGTTCAGTCATTGAGGCATACGTTGACAGTGAATGTCTTGCATTTTGCTCAATGTATTTACATGATATTGACACAATGTTCACTCGTGAGGAGCAAAATGTAGATGTTCATGCTATTAATGCTGAAAATGAAGAACCAATGAGCTATATATTTTGAGAAAATGTTTGGCCTCTCGGTGCATGAGTTTACGATTTCATTTATATGGACGACCTACAAAAGGCTCATTTTTACGTCCTCAATAATTGTGATGAAATTGTTTCATATATCGAGTACATGGTTCCTAACTCCTTACTTTGCATTGTATTTACATATGCATAATTATATACTTAGTTGACATTAAGATGTACTACTGTTGCATATAGCAAACATGAAGCTGAACTCCTAGCCCAAAATGAACGGAATGTTGACGAAAGACATAAGAAGGAATTTATCAATTGGTTTGGGAGTTGTGTAAGTAAGAAATACTGCTTGAGTGAGAAGCAATGTATGTTTTAACTATTGACGGTTTATTCTTCTAAACTCCTGTTTATTTAATAGATGAAACTCATGTATTACAATAAGGAACCAATGGCAAGAAAAGATTTGTGCATATTGGCATGTGGCCCTGATCAACGAGTTAACCGCTATAGCCGTCGCATTGTCAATGGGTTACGATTTCAAAGTCCCTCGAACTACATAGAAAAACCCAAAATTGTGGGGTTGGGATGCTAGGCACAGAAGGAGATGAAGAAATTAACTACTTTGGTGTGTTGAACGACATTATAAAGCTTAACTATGGAGCCAATAGACTCGTCCACCATTTTAAGCGTACCTGGTGGGACATCGGTAATAAAAAGACCGAGATAAACACCGATACCTACTTTACTAGTGTCAATTTTAGCAAGACTTGATATCAAAATGACCATTTCGTGCTTGCAACGTAGGCAGAACAAGTGTTTTACCTTAAAGACACCAATTTGAAGGGTGAATGGCATGTGGCCCAAAATATTCCTCCCTGAAGTTTGTACGCTATTACAGAAGTTGCAGATGAGGAGATGAGTGCTAGTGAGGCTGCATTCCAAGAAGATGAGCCATCAATCAGTGCAGCAGTGCAATCTGCTTTAAATGTTGTCGAAGAAGGCGTCAATCCTATACCATTGCATAGGGATGGTGCCACGGAAAAACACGTAGGGACTGCTGACATTACAATTGACCCTTCTATAGATGTTCACTTCATCGATGATGAGGAAACTAATGGGGAAGATAAAACAAGGGTCGAGTACTGTAGTGACGAGGAAGACACTTTAGAAAGTGAGGATGATACCGATATTGAGGACGTATAAAGGGGGTAAGCATGTTATGTTTGTCACTATATACCTGACATGTGTAAATAACTTAAAATATATGTATTATGCATCCATATAATATTCGTACTTCTTATATTTACTTGTCTAATAATTTGTAGATATGGCACCAGGAGGTCGACGTGGCCAACTTCCCTTTAGGCACTCGACTACATTGTATGAAGATGATCTGACATCCTCGAGACCGGTGGAACCCGTTCGTTCTGATGCGGTGGCACCATTGTCTGAGCCATTGGCATCTCGGCTAGACATGGATACTACTTATACGATTGATACGCAGGGTGAGTTGCCAACCATGATGAGCAGTGTTGGTAAGGATACGATTAATTTATTTACATTTCAACTATTGATGTTAGTTATTCACGTGTATGATTATAATGATGTTCTTAATTTAACTCTGCTTTTAGCATCTACATCCACGGTCAGGTCAGGTCGTGGTGTAGCGAAGAACATGTCGCTGAAGAAACACCTGGACAGGACAAAGCAGCAAATTCAGATAAACATTCCTCTAGGCTACACCACCCCGCTGAACGATTGGAGCACCGCGTGGCCAAGGGATCTCGACATTATACGTCGATAGTATGCTCCAGTCACGGCCTTCAGTTGGCTGCAGGTGACTCAGAGCAGCGCATAGTTCTTTACATGGGCATTTTGGTAAGTAATCCCAAACCTTTTTCTTTTTCCTTTTAATATACTAGCTAATTAATAACTGCCTAACATTCTAATTGTATTACCTATGTAGGAGGAGTTCAATATGGACGTCCTTGAGGATGACCATGTGAAGAGGGCATTCGACATCCAATTGTGCAATAAATTTAAGAGTTATCGCTCGAAAATGCTCGTGCATTTTCGAGCGATGGGAGATGAAGTAAAAGCACGGCCATACGATAAGATATCCCAAGAGGATTGGGAGGTGATGTGCCGCCATTTCCATGACCCATGCTATTAGGTGATGTGTTTGTATTATAATCACTAATTTTTCACAATGATGTCGCTAATAAACCGTCATTACATCTTCCTTGTAGGCCATATGTGAAACAAATGCTGTGAATAGTAGCAAACTCCCTACGACGCATTGCAGTGGATCGAGGTTATTTGTAAATCATCTACTGGTAATTACTATATATAAAACTATCTGACCATTACATGACATAATACTAATGATGTCTTATATGATAATGCAGCGTGATCCCGATATTGGTGCAGAGGAGCTGCTACTGGATCTTTATCAGATAACACACCAATGGCAATCGGGGGAGTGGTGCGAAGGTGCGCAGGGCAGACATGTAAGTGAAACAAAATATTTAGTTTATTACTTGATTCAAAACATCAAAGTTGTAGTCTTACTTTTTCCTTTTTATCATTTGTTATGATTGAAATTAGGTACGGATGGTCGAGCTGAGGGATGCACTTGTTTCAAAGGGGAGTCAGCAAATGAAAGATTTCCATATCACTTCCCAGGTGCTTGGGCAATGAGCGGGGGGCTAGGTGAAAGGTCTTGGAAGTGGATACATCGCCCCAACAGCATCATCATCCATGGGTGAGGCAGCTCGTGCAGACATGGAACGAGGGCGTCGAAAGGCCGAGTCTTGTGCGGAGGAGATGGCTCGATGGATGCAGATGGTGGAAATGGAGAACATGCAATTGACAGACAGGTCTCCACCTTTCAAGCCCAGCTGCAAGCCATAATAAATAGGCAAGCACAGTTCGAGGAAATGATGCGCCAATATTGACCAGATGATGCTGGTGACTCCTCTTATTAAAAGGTATGTATGGTACTTATAACTTAACATAGTACTTGTGCAAAAGTATTTTATGATTTTGTTTGTGCTATAATATAGCAAATTTTTCAATGATTAACGAATACTCATACTAGCTCCTCTAAAGAGCTTTATACATTATTCTAACTTGGACACTAAAAATCATTAAGATGAGTGTTAGGGGGTGACAATAATGGGATAAATTTATTTTTTTGGGAGGGGGGAGATAGCATTACATGTATTCTCTAGGAAAAGTACAAATTCAGGGAAGAACCAAAGTCTCATATTTGGGGCAATTTTTATATTATGTAGTTATAAATAGTTTGCATGAATACTGCAAAAAATTAATATTACAAACAAATATGACTTGAGAAAATTACTATAATAAAAAAAATAACACGTAAAAGTTTGATGTGAGAATGATAGATGTCTTTCACATCCAATAATAATGTGTGTGTGTGTGTGTGTGTGTGAATATATATAAATATATATATATATATATATATATCGAGAGAGAGAGAGACGCATATATTTTCAATTCAAGTTTAATCTATCCATTAAATTCAATGACATGATGCATATATTTTCAATTAAAGTTTATAATTATTTGTTTTTTCATCGAATAATATCATTTTTTTTATCTTTGTTGTTTCAGAATTTCCATCAGCAGTGTTGCACTTTTTGGATGCATTATCCTTGTGAAAGCATCCTCCCTGTGGATGTGCCTATGCATCCTCTCTACGGATTCAACCTCCTTTTAGAAGCATCCTCCTTGTGGATGCATCTTCATTTTCGATGTGGCTTCCTTTTGAACGGATGGTCATTTTGGATGTGTGCTCCTTCTAAATGCATCCTCCTTATGGATCCATCCTACTTTTGGATGTTGTTATTTCTAATTACTTGATATGGTTGCATAATGCATACATGTTTTTTTTTTTTAATTGTTATCATAGTTGTATATCTTGTTTAGTTGGGAAATTTTCATATGATAGATATTCATCTTGTACGAATGATAGCTTTACTTATTGGATATTCTGAATTTAATGGATAGATTATATGTTGTGAATTGTTGATTGCTACATAACTGCATGCTAGTCTAAAATGCTTCTTGCATGGCGGATGCAGTTGAGATGTATTGCATGCTGGTAGTAGATATAGGTTCTCTGTGCCTTGAACTAAATTATAAATTATTTATTTGAACATATCAGGTACATGTTTTATGGGAAAATGTCCAATTTACAGACGGCATGCTGCCAAAATTTCATTAAAATTTTCCAAAAAAAAATTGAACCATGTACAACAATAATTATGATCAAATGAATGTTAAAATATTTTTGAAATAATGAGTGAAAGTTAGGAATCATAAGAAATGAGGTAATGTAGGCTTAGTTCATTTAAAGAAACATTCATTTGTATATTTTTGGTCCAATAAGCCTAAAACATTCATAGTCGAGCGTAAATCATTGAAAATATTAGAAACACTTGACTAAGGATTTGAAAATTTAAAAAAAGAAAGATATAAATTGAATATATACATAACTCAAAGGGAGCATCATCTTCATAATTCTTTAAATTAAATGCTCTCATCATCTCATAACGTTCATGTTCAAATGCCTAGATGAATACCAATACTACACTAAACTCAATACTATCCACTGTTCTTTGCTATTTATATTCTAGATTTAATGGATAGATTATATGTTGTGAATTTTTGATTGCTACATGATTGTATGCTAGTCTAGAATGCATCCTACATAGCAGATGCAGTTGATGTGTATTGCATGCTGATAGGGGATATAGGTTCTCACATGCCTTTAACTGAATTATAAATGACTTATTTGAACATATCAAGTCAGGTTTTATGGAAAAATATCCAATTTATAGACGGCATGCTGACAAAATTTTGGTTAAAATTTTCTCCAAAAAAAAAAAAACCATGTACAACGATAATTATGATAAAATGAATGTTAAAATATTTTTGAAAGGATGAGTGAAAGTTAGGAATCATAAGAAATGAGGCAATGTAAGCTTGGTTCATTTAAAGAAACATTCATTTATATATTTTTTGGTCCGGTAAGCCTAAAGCATTCATTGCCAAGGCTAAATCATTGAAAATATTAGAAACATTTGGCTAAGGATTTGAAAATTTGAAAAAGGCATAAGTTGAATATATACATAACTCAGAGGGAGCATCATCTTCATAATTCTTTAAATTAAATGCTCTCATCATCTCATAACGTTCATGTCCAAATGCCTAGATGAATACCAATACTACACTAAACTCAATACTAGACCAAGAAGAACGCTTAAGGAGAAGTTCAGAGATACAAAACAAGACTTGTCGCCAAGGGCTATAAGTAAAAAGAAGGGATTGATTGTGGAGAAATATTTACCCCAATTTCTAGGCTTGAAACCATCAGATTGCTAATTTCACTATCAGCACATAATTGATGGAAGATTTACCAGCTGGACATGAAATCAGGAATTTCTGGATAGTTTTTTGGAAGAAGAGATCTATATCAATCAACCACTTGGATATGTGAAGAAGGGAAAATAAGATAGAGTGTACAAGATGAAGAAAGCACTCTAAGGTTTGAAGCAGGCACCTTGTGCGTGAAACATGAGGATTGATGACTATTTCCAGAAGAATGATTTGAGTAGTGTCCATACGAGCATGCGCTGTACATGAAGATGGAGACAGACAGAAGCATGCTGATTTTCTTCCTTATGTTGATAATCTAATTTTCACCGACAACAATCCAGATATGTTTGTCGCTTTCAAAAATAGCATGGTCAAAGAATTTGAAATGACGGATATTGGCCAGATGGCTCATTTCCTTGGCATAGAAGTCATGAAAAGCGAGAAGAGAATCTTTATCTCCCAAAGCTACTATGCAAAAGAAGTACTGAAGAAGTTTGGGATGAACAAATGCAATCCTGTGACAACTTCGGTTGAAACAGGATTGGAGTTTAGAAAGAATGAACAAGGAGATGTTAACCCCACATATTTTAAGAGTCTAGTTGGAAGCTTGAGGTATTTGACGTGCACCAAACTAGACATACTCTATGGAGTTGGACTTGTCAGCAAGTACATAGAGACTCTTGACTAGTCCCATCTGAATGCACCAAAGAGGATACTCTATTATGTCAAGGGTACCATCACCGATGGTATATTCTATTCATCAAGAGGTGATTGCAAACTTATCAGCTATTCAGATAGCGATTGGGGAAGAGATCTTGATGAAAGAAAAGTACGATTGGATTCACATTCTTCATGGGAGATACAACGTTTACATCGTCATCAAAGAAGCAACCCATCGTAACGTTGTCATCATGTAAAGCTGAGTATGTTGCTGCCAGGTCAGCTGTTTGTCATGATATATGGATTGGGAATGTAGTAAAGCATCTGGGATTTCTTCAAGATAACCCCATAGAAGTCTACATCGACAATCGATCAACGATTGCACTTGCGAAGAATCCAGTTTACCATGAAAGAAACAAACATATTGATGCTGGTTATCATTTTATCAGGGAGAATATCAAGAAGAAAGAAGTGGAATTGATATCTTTCAGAACGTATGATCAGATTGCTGACATTTTCATGAAGCCCCTCAGGCATGATATTTTTGCACGACTAAAGACAATGCTAGGAATGAAAAAAACAAGAGAGTCAAGTTTAAGGGGGGATGTTGAAAATTAAACTTGATTGAAGATGGCCGGTAGCCCACCTTTATTGAATTTGGGCTGGAGTCAGCAGCAACCTCACCAAAATCTCACAAACTTCAGCCATCATTGTTGATTATATTGTTCTAACCTTACTATAAATAGATGTGTGTGTGTGTGTGTGTGTGCGCGCGCGCGTAATATAATGTGTGGTGTAGAGAGAGACATTAACCATTGAGAAGAAGTATTTGTGTATTTTAAATTCCTCTATAATATTTTCATATTGAAATCAATTGACTATATTTGTGTGCAATTCTCACTAAATTCAATCACAACCAGTGATTGAGTGCGTCACCTCCACCCATCACTTTTCTAATTAAGTAATATTCAATTAAAGTTTTATAATCATATGACATTCTCATTCTTAAAGAGTCAAGACTTTCTAATTTTTTATTTTTATTTTTTTAGGATGTCATTGTCTTCTCTTTCTAATATTTCATCTCACGTACTTTGTACCATATAGAAGTATTGGCCCAACTAACGAGGCATTTCTTTGAGCTCCAATTTCCAAAAGTATTTTTGATAAATTTTACCATAGTCTATGTAACGGCAAATATCATATAGTTTAAGCTTTGTTAAAGTATAAGCGCCATCTTTCTAGTATTGATTAGTAGAAATCATTCTTATAAATGATACCCTGATTGTTGCTACAAACCCATTTAGGATTTTTGGTAATTATAAAATTATTTAACAATTCAACCATTTTAGCTTTTCCTATATCTAATTTCTTCCGAGCTTTTAACCAATTTAAAACATCCATTTGCAGTTCCAACAAAATTATCTAAAACTTTTTCTATAGTCCATATGTTTCTACAGTGGACTTTGTTTAACTCTAAATAAGTACCATCTATTCTAACACTAAACTAATTTAAACCATCTCTCTACATGGAATGGGTTCTTCCTCTTTCATCTTTACTTCATATAGAAATTCTTTATAATACTTTTTATGGTTTTTTTTTTTTTTTTTTTGTCCATTTTCAATTGATCTAGATCTTCAAATTTTCATTTTCATAAGGTTTTGTCTACATTTTCTTTTTGTTGATTCATCATATTTTTATTCTTTCTTGTTCAAATTTTGACTTCGATTTTGTAAACACCACCACACATATTGTAGAAAATTCCATATTTTTTAATTTAATGTCCATGTTTACAACATATTGTTTAAGATTTTCATTTTCTTCATTCAAAGTTTGTATCAAGTTTAAATACTTATTTCTTTCCTTTATATTATCTTCTTCCTAATAAATACACCTCCAATATTATGCAATTTCTTTATTAGCTTAGAAGTCATGGTGATCTTGCCTTTCACCATAGGATTTCATCAATAGTTCTTTTTCCATTTTTATATAATTTTGGTCACCAAGTGAATTTACTTGTTTAGATGATTCATCAATTTTGCACAAATTGTTATTGGCTATAGATTTTAGAAGTTTTTTTTATTTGTATTTTGTAGTATGTCTATTAACTCCATCTTATATTTTGTAGTATGGCTATATAATTGTTTATATTTGTAGGACCGCACCCAAAAGGTTTAGATCTATCATATGCTATGTGCAAACGCTACCCAACTTAACTCTGAAAGGACAAATGGTGGCTAATCTTGACCACCTTTAGCCTCTTGTATTAAAGATATTTTGAAAAGGAAAAATTGTCGCATAATATTCAATACCTTTTATCTCTTGCACTATAAAAAAGCAGCCTTTTAGTGGCGATTTTAAATTGTCACTAATAATAGAAAGTCGTCACTAATATTTTTTTAGTGACAACTTAGTGATGCTTACGGAATGGTGACTACAACGGCAATCTCAAATTTTCAACTGAGGAGAAAATTTTGGGCACCGTCAGCTCTGACGCATCCAAGTCAACATCACAGATGTGTTGGAACTAACTTCACTTGAGGGTATGACGGACTTGGACACTTGAGTGGTTAAATCAACCAAGTTTATATCTAAGCTCATAATTTTCAACCAGGGAAGAATTTTTGGGCATGGCCAGCTGCGACACATCCAGCTTAAGGTCATGGATGTGTCAAAGTTGACCCTACTCGATTTAGACCTTATATGCTTGACTTGGACACTTGGAGTGCTTAAATCAACTAAATTTTCTTCTAAGTGCATAATTTTCAGCCGAGTAGGAGTTTTTGGGCATTGTCAGCTCTAGTACATCCAGCTGAATGTCATGATCATGTCGAAACTAACCCCACTCGGTTTGAACCTTATATGCCTAACTTGGACACCTCAGTTCTTAAATCAATTATGCTCTTAAGCGCATAATTTTTAGCCAAGGATGAGTCTTTGGGCATCAATAGCTCCGACACTTCCAACTCAATGTCATGGACATGTCGGAACTGACATCACTCGGTTTGGACCTCGTATGCCCTACTTGGACACTTAAGTGCTTAAATCAACTAAGTTTGTTTGTATTCTAAGTTGGCTTCTAAATGCATAATTTTCAGTTGGGGAGGAGTTTTGGGGCATTATTAGCTCTGACATATCCAGCTCAATGTCATGAATCTTTCGGAACTAACCCCACTTGGTTTGGAGAGTGTATGTCTAACTTAAACACCTGAGTGCTTAAATCAACAAGGTGTGCTAAGTTTGCTTCTAAGCACATAATTTTAGTTGGGGAGGAGTTTTCAGGTACTGTCAGCTCTGATACATCTAGCTCAAGGTCATGGACGTGTTAGAACTGACTCCACTTGGTTTGGAACTCATATGATTGCCTTGAACACCTAACTTCTTAAATAAACTAAGTTTGGTGGAGTTTTTAGGCACCGTCATCTCCGGCACATCCAGATCAATGACATGGACTTGTTGGAACTAACCCCACTTGGTTTAGATCTCGTATGCCCGACTTATACATTCTTGTATTCTAAGTTTGTTTTTGAATACATAACTTTCAGCCGAGTAGGAGTTTTAAGTCACCATCAGCTCCAGCATGTCCAATTCAACGTCACAAACATGTCAGAAATAAACCCATTCTGTTTGGAGATGGTATGTCTGACTTGGACACCTGAATGCTTAAATTAAGTAAGTTTGCTTATAAGGGCATAATTTTCAATCAGGGAGGAGTTTTTGGGCACCGTCAGCTTTGGCACGTCAAGCTTAATGTCACACGTGTTGGAATTAACCCCACTTAGTTTGGAGAGGGTATTCTCGACTTGGACACCCAAGTGCTTAAATCAACTAAGTTTGTTAAGTTTGCTTCTAAGCACATAATTTTCAACCAAGGAGGAGTATTTTGGGCATCATCAGCTACGGCATGTCCAGCTCAATGTCACGGACATGTCAGAACCTTCCCCACTTGGTTTGGAAAGGGTATGCCTAACTTTGACATCGAATTGCTCAAATCAACAAAGTTTGCTAAGTTTGCTTATAAGCTCATAATTTTCAACTAGGGAGGAGTTTTTGGGCACCGTTAGCTCCGACACGTCTAGCTCAATATCACGAACATGTTGGAATTGACCCCATTTAGTTTGGAGAGGGTATGCCCGAATTGGAAACTTGAGTACTTAAATCAACTAAGTTTGTTAAGTTTGTTTGTATTCTAAGTTTGTTTCTAAGCGCATAATTTTTAGTCGAGGAGGAATTTTTGGACATCATCAACCCAAGCACATCTAGCTTAATGTCATAGACAAGGATAAACCACTCACTACTATCCTATTGAATATTTTACCCAACCATTATAATACACATAATAATCATATGAACCAACAATAAAGCCTGCTAAAGCTGATTGATGATGGTGAGTTATGCCTAACCTATAGGTTCACATGGTTTATCCACGTAGTCATTGAGGGAGGGTTCAACAGGGCAGACTTTTAGATCAACTATCAAAAACTTACGCTAGCAATACTTTTATTTGCAAGAGTAAACACTTGACAAGGTGTCATAAAAGTGTGTCCTATTTAACCTCCTCTTCGAGAGTGGTGTGGATAACTTATACAAAGCTATAGGCACTACATACTTATCATAGACTAGCATTTTCAGGATTGACAGTTCATTTAGATAATTATTGTGCGTATTAGGATGGTTAGGCGAAATATTCAACAGAATATTAGTGAGTGGGGTTAGTTCTGACACGTCTGTGACAGTGAGGTGGATGTACTGGAGCTAACAGTCTCCATCCCTGTTTGCATGTACCTAACCATAGTTATGTTCACATGCACTTAACCCAGAATCACGCTACATTATCGTAACTATACTCTCAAGCCTGACTTTATATAATATAGACTTTGATTACTAGTTCTTTTGTTCATAGAATTAACTTAAGACAAATTAAGGTATTTACAATCTACTCAAAATCTTGGCTCAATAAATGAGTCAAAACTTATGAAATGTACGAATAAGACAAACTCTCGGGCTAGATCATATGGATTTCATCGTGCTTGCACACAACCCATTTATTTTTCATTGTGAAATTAAACAATCTATAGGCATGAATTATCTTAAAAAATCATCATAGTTGTGTTCACATGCACCTAACCACAGTTATATTCATACGCATACACACACTTACCGTGCATACTAAGCAGAAGAGGAGCCATGTGCAACATCTACTTGACGTTAGTGGAGCATTTCTTCAATCTCTGCTTTCCAACGCATCATGGCATAAAGTCATTGCTCCTCCACAACCTTTTTACATTTAACATAATGTATAATATTTAAGTTATCTTGTGTTGGTTAATGGCTCAAGTTTGAGTTTCCTTTGATCAATAAGGAGAAAATTTTGAGTTCTATTTCACCTAAAGAGAAGTCAAAAATTACATACAAATAAACATCATACGCATGAACATCACAATTGAATTTCTCGAGTTTTCATAGTGCGTACATTTATTAATTTTATTTTATTCCCTTACATCAACTAATGCAGTGTCACCAGGCATAGGTGTCAGGGATCTTGATTTCTATTGCAAAAACCATGAGCATATGAACATTTGAAATGAAAGTAAATAAATTTAGATAGGCTGACAAATATCAGATTTTAAAGGAGAGAAGAGGATGGGGATACAAATCCTCAAAACAAATTTTGCTTGCATAGAGCATCAATAGCATGCTTCCTGCATACCCAATTTTCCAGTGATGGAAGAGGCGGTATTTTTCATTTGAATCCATCAAAAATCAAAACTTTTAGGCTATTATTTGACCTTAAAGGTATGCTATTAGGTTGTGGGGATGATATAAATCAAGCCTCAACACTTTGCCATATATGCTGCAAGACCAAATTATTGGAAAAAAAAAAAAACAATGAATATACATGCATGCATTAGGGGAGGAATAACAGTATCCAACTTAAGATAATATTTAAACAAATAAAGGGAAAAATGCAGACAATTAGAATTGACACGGGACTTCTTAACAAATATTAGGTCACGCATTGATGGTGCAAATCAAATCTTAGCAAAGAACAAAAATCAAGTTCAAAAATCATTGGCTCATAAACCAATCTTTCCATATTTGGCTTCCCCTCTTATTGTACATGTTTTCCAATTAAAGGAACTTACAACTTTCTTGTATGCAATTGAAACTTCTTCTGTGGCCTTAACAAGATACGACAGCGGCGACTCATAAGAGGTGGCTTAGGCGGAGGGGAACCGGGCTATGGCCTTCGGCGACTTGTAGGAGGTGGCTTAGGCGGAGGGAAATCAATATTTTGGGGATTCTGCCTAAGGCGAGGGGCTAGGAAATCAAGATTTTTTGGATTCTGCGTAGGGCAAAGGGAAATTAGAAGTTTGGGCATTCTACGTGAAGAAATTAAGCAAAAAGTCTCTTTGTTATTTATAGTGTAATCCCAAGAGGGGGGTGAATTAGGTATTTTAAAAGTATTTGATTTTCCTCTATCAAACAATCCCTATATTCAAATTGACCCAACTCTATCACAAGGGCTTGGAATTAATTCAATTCAGTCATACAATATATTCAATTGTGCACAATTAATTACCAGGTACTTGTAGGGCTATTCAACATACACACATACAAGATAAGTAATGAGATGCAATGCGGAAATTAACAAGAGTAAAGGAAGAGAGAAACAAACTCAATTTTTACGAGGTTCGGCCTACCCTAGCCTACGTCCTCGCCTTGAGTAACCCACTCAAGGATTCCACTAAAAAATAATCCACTCCTTTAACTGGGACAAAGTTTCCCTTACAACTTGCTGCTTACTAGAGGCGTAGCTTCCTCCTCAATCCTAGTTCACAACTCGAACCGTGTAAACAAAAATAACGAATACAATTTTTGCAAAAACACTCAAATATTGCTTCTAACAAAGCTAGTGAGTACAATGAATCCTAATACATAATCATATGATAAAAACTTAAAGCTTAGTATGTATGCGAAAATATGATCTTTATGATACGAATGAAACAGTTCACAGAACTATCATTTTATCAATATCTCCAAAAAATAACGTTAATAAATCAAAGCTTTGGAGAACTTAGGGTTTATTTTTATAAAACACTTTATACAAAGATATCAGATTGGATCTTTAAACAAATATAGTCTTGAATATTTCACAGATCTAAGTTCTAGCTATCAAAACACTTATAAGATTAAATCTTTGAATAAAAGTATAACTTTGAGTGCATCCAAAATTTCAACAAAAATATTATTTTTCTCAAAAATACTTTTTGCACTAATACAATAGATATCTTTGAATAAAACTATAACTTTGAATGTAGCAAGAGTTCAAACCTGAGAAAAAAATTCTCAATAGATTTTTCAAATAAACAACTATAATAAAAATAGTTGCTTGTTCCCAAAAACGATTCTTCTTTATGCAAAAATAATGAAAAAGAAAAATTTTTAATCAATTATTGAAAGCTCAATGAAAAGTTACTCAAACCTCAAGATCAACCTTAGATTTATCAAAACTGTGCTTGGATCTTGAAGACGCAAATGCCTAGACAAGTATCAATCCTTTGGAGTGCAGGCAATGACGTTAGCAATAGAATTCATAGCTCTCACAAGATTGTAAAAAATACGCTCAATGCTCCCAATGCTATGAAAAAAGTGGTGCTCTAGGGTTTAAAAAGTATATTTATATGTTTTCTCAGCCCTAGGCAGAATCCAGACTGTTGGATCTATTGAAAACTCAATTTTCCGTCCATGTCCACGCTGGAACATAAGTCAGCGCCCCGACATTCGTTGACGAATGGGTACGTTCATCGACGAGAGCCTTGTCTGAAATTTTAGTGCTCTCAGTATTTTCTCGTCGACGAGACAATGTGTTCGTCGCTGAGTGGCCTTCCTATGTTCGTCGACAAGGCCTCTAATAATTTGCCTCGAAAATTCATTTTAATTTAGAACTATTTCAAATAAATTTTTCATGAGATGCATGAATCCTAAGGTCGGTCTAAGATGCAATTGAGCTTCAAAATATATCACATGACATGTAAATACATTAAATCTAGATACCAATTCCCATTAAAGTCTTCAACTAGAAGCTTGTTCCTTCATCCTTCTTCGCTTTTAGTTCCATAGGTTGTGCTAGATGTATATGCTTTACTCCTTATGGCTTCCATGACTCATTCACCTTTCATGCATGCTAAATAATATTCCTGCTCTCAATCTTAATGCACAGATCAAATACCAAGTGATTTGTCATTATCAAAATAAGATTGGACTCATAGAGTCAACAATCTCCCCCTTTTTGATGATGACAAATATACGAGAAAAAAATAGAAAATGGGTTACGCCTAACAAGGCTCTCCATCAATTAATGCACAATACAAAGTTTGACAATATGAAGTATGCTTACACACAATATAGAATAGGCACTAATTTCGCATGTAAAGCTCAAAAATTAAATACCAATATGTTTGCAACTATATTCGTCTCCCCATTTCGCAAATTTATACTTACTATAAACTATTTTTGCACACACACTTCTCCCCCTTTTGACATCAACAAAAAGGTATGTATAAAAATATTCTAACGTAATTATATCTCAATTTAAAAAAAAAAATCAATTTCTCCCCCTATGCAATTTAATTTACTTCTCCCTCTACCAATTTAATTCAATAAAGCATATACAATATTTTAATTGACACATGCATGAAAAGAAAGTTAGTCCATTAAAGTCGAAAGTTTGATACCAAATGTGTAACATTTTTCCAAAACAAATGAAAATGTAGAACCAATGGCAATTTTAATGTAAGTTGTTTCCCCTTAATTATGTATTCTAACATAATTCTAGGCAACTTCACGACTATACATAAGTCCTAATTCACATCTAATTTGGATAAACCTATCCTCCACAGGTGGTTTCGTGAATATGTCTGCCCATTATTCATTTGTGCATATAAAGTCAAGTGTCACATCCCTTTTTCGCATATGATCATGAAGAAAGTGATGTCTAATTTCTATGTATTTAGTTCGTGAATGTGATATAGGATTCTTTGAGATGTTTGTTGCACTTGTATTGTCACATCTTATAGGAATTGTGTCATAGCTTAATCCAAAATCCATAAGTTGTTGCTCCATGTATAATGTTTGAGCACAACAACTTCCAGTCGCTATGTATTCAGCCTCAGCTATGGATAATGCAACTTAATTTTGCTTCTTTGAGACCCAAGATACTAAAGAATTTTTTAAGAAATGACATGTGCCTCTTATGCTTTTTCTATCCACTTTACTTCAGCAAAATCAGCATCTGAATAACTTACAATCTCAAAGGAGGTATACTTGGGATACCATAATCCAAGTTCAATGGTTCCTATCAGGTATCTAAGTATTCTTTTAAAAGCTAGTAGATGGGACTCTTTAGGTGCAGCCTGAAATCTTGCAAAAAAGCATACCCTAAGCATTATATTAGGCCTGCTAGCAGTCAGATACAGTAAGCTACCAATCATCCCACGATATAGCTTTACATCTATTGGTAAACCTTGTTCATCTTTGTCTAATTTCAACGAGGAACTCATAGGTGTCCCTAGTATTTTTCCATATTCCATGTTAAACCTTTTGAGCAGATCTCTAATGTACTTTGATTTATTTATGAAAATTCCATATTTTTCTTGTTTTATCTGAAGTCCTAAGAATAAATTTAGTTCACCCATCATGCTCATCTCAAATTCACTCTGCATAGTACTTGCAAACTCATTGCACAACTCTTCACTTATTGCTCCAAAAATGATATTATCTACGTATACTTGGACTAGGAGCACATTCTCATTTTTAGTTTTTATGAAGAGTGTTGTGTTAATCTTACCTCTAGTAAATCCATTTTTCAGTAGAAAATTGCTTAGCCTTTCATACCAAGCTCTAGGAGCTTGCTTCAAACCGTACAAGGCTGTTGTTAGTCTAAAAACATGATTTGGATACTTATGGTTTTCAAAACCTGGGGGTTGTTTTACATAAACTTCTTCACTTATGTAGCCATTTAAAAATGTGTTTTTTACATCCATTTGATATAACTTGAAAACCTTAAAAGCAGCATAGGCTAAGAGCATTCGAATGGCTTCCATTCTAGCTACAGGTGCAAAGGTTTCCTCAAAGTCAATTCCTTCTTCTTGATTATATCCTTGAGCTACTAGTCTTGCCTTATTTCTAACCACTATCTCCTCTTCATCTTTCTTGTTCTTAAATATCCATTTCGTTCCAATAATTGACTTATCCTCAGGTCTAGGAACTAATATCCAGACTTTATTTCTCTCAAACTGATTTAACTCTTCTTGCATGGACATCACCCAAGATTCATCCTCTATTGCATCACTCACATTCTTAGGTTCTTCTTAAGATAGGAATGCAAAATGACTAACCTTACTTCTAAGTGAGGATCAAGTGGTTACGCCACGTGATCGTTCGCCTATGATTTGATCTATGGGGTGATTCTTTATGTACTTCCATTCTTTTGGTGGTTCATTAACCTCATTTTCAACTTGATTATCTTCAGAAGATGTTTCTTTAATTTCATTTCTCTTATTTGAATTATCTTCAATGGATAATTTTTCAATTCCATTATTTATCTCAATTTCATCCTCATTAGTCTTTTTGGAGAAAGGATTTGATTCATCGAATAGTACATGGATAGATTCTGCAAAAGTTAAAGTTTGTTTATTATATATCCTGTAGGCTTTACTATCTAAGGCATATCCTAGAAAAATGTCTTCATCATATTTCACATCAAACTTTCCTAAATGTTCATTGTCTCTAAGTACAAAACATTTGCAGCCAAAGACATGAAAATACGATATGTTTGGTCTATGGCCATTCCAAAATTCATATGGAGTTTTATTTAAGGATGGTCTAATTAAAACTCTATTTAGAACATAGCAGACGGTATTCACTGTCTCAATCCAGAAGTACTTAGGTAGTTTACATTCGTTAAGCATAGTTCTGGCCATTTCTTGTATACACCTATTCTTTCTTTCAACTACACCATTCTGTTGTGGTATTCTAGGAGCCAAAAAATTATGAGTTATTCCTAATGAATTGCAGTAGTCTTCCATGCCTTTATTTTTAAATTCTATACCCCTATCACTTCAAATTTTAGTGATAGTATATTCCTTTTCATTTTGGATTTTCTTGCATAGGTTTATGAATTGTTCACACACTTCATCTTTGTGACCTAAGAATAACACCCATGTATATCTTGAATAATCATCAACTATAAAGAATGCGTATGATTTTCCTCCGAAACTTTGAATTGGGTTTGAACCAAATAGATCTAAGTGTAGCAATTGGAGTGGCCTAGTAGTGGAAATTAATTTCTTCTTCTTAAAACTAGATCTTGCTTGTTTTCCTAGTTGATAAGCATCACAAATTTTATCTTTAACAAATTTTGTCTTAGGCAATCCCTTAACTAAGTCTCCCTTAACTAGTTTAGATATTAAGTCCATGTTTGCGTGTCCTAGTCTCCTATGCCAAATCCAACTAATTTCATTCATAACAAAGAAACATGTCCCACTTTGTGAGGTTAAGTTATCAAAACTGGTGGTGTATATGTTTTCATGACGCTCAACAGTGAATAGTATCTTATTATTAGTTTTATGTTCAACAATGCACTTGTCATGTTCAAAAGACACTTTGTAACCTTTATCACACAGTTGGCTTATACTCAATAAGTTATCCTTTAATCAACTAGTAAAACATCATCTATAATTAGTGATGAATCGTTACCAACTTTACCTACACCTGTGATCCTTCCCTTACCATTATCCCCAAAAGTGACAAATCCTCCGTCCTTGGGTGTGATGAATGTGAACTTAGCTTTATCCCCGGTCATGTGTTGTGAACATCTGCTGTCCATATACCATCTATCTTTTGAGGAAGATGATCTTAAGCATATATGCAAGACAGATAACTACTTTTGGTACCCAGATTTTCTTGGGTCCTTGGGGGTTAGCACTTGATTCTCCTTTGACTTTCCAAACCTTTTTAATTTTGACATCTTTGTTTTTAAAAGGACAGTCAAACTTAATGTGACTCAACTTTTTACATTTAAAACATGTAAGATTTTTATAAGATTCTTTAGTTGGAACATAAGTTATTGACTCTCTTACGAAATATCCCATGTAAAGATGTCTCTGTTCTATGTTATCATTTCCATTATAACCAATACCTTCTTTTTCTAGGGAGTTTCTTTGAATTCCACGGAGTTTTGCAAAATTAGTTTGTCCTTTTGTAAACCTACCAATAATCTTAGATTTATCTTTCAAAATCTTTTCTAACTCTTCAATTTTCAATTCCTTGTCTTTTATGAGGGATGTATGAGATTCATTTTGACTTTCTACTAACCTCCAAAGTTCTTTAACTTTACTTTTCAAGTAAGAAATTTTCTTAGTTTTCTTCTCAAGCATTTTAATAGTGTACAAATATTCTTGTTTCAATTCATTATATGAACGCATGCTATTGATTTAGGTGTAATCCCAAGAGGGAGGGTGAATTAGGTATTTTAAAATTCTTTGAATCTATTTACCACTTAATCCCTATTTGTATATTTAGCAAATCAATTTCAAGGATTTATGACAAAGACAAATTTATTTTACTAATGAGTTCTTTTTACCCAATTAATTGTGTGTAACGTTATTCAACCTACACATACAATACGAGTAAATCAAATGTAGTGCAAAAAGTAAAGAGTAAAGGGAAAAGAGAAGACAAATGCAGTTTTTATGAGGTTTAACCAACTCGGCCTACATCCTCGCCTTGAGCAACCACTCAAGGATTTCACTATAATCTCTGCTCCTTAAATTGGGACGGAGCTTTCCTTACAATCTACTGCTTACAAAAGGTACAACTCCCTCCTACTCCACTGCTTATAAAAGATATAACTCTCTCCTCAAACCCTGGTTTACACACCAAACCGTGAATACAATGAAATCTGTAAAACACTTAAAATTGCTTCCAAACAAAGCTGGTGAGTACAATTCAAAATCCTATTACATTACCACATGATGAAACTTGAAGCTCAGAATGTATGAAACGATACAATCGTTTATGTATGATATGCTTCAACACATAAACCCCTTTCTATCAAATCTCCCCAAAATATTTGTATAACTCAATGCTTTGGAGAACTTAAGTTAAATCTTTGAATACAAAAACACTTTGAAGATTGCAAAGAAGTTAAATACACTATGTCAAAAACAATATTTCTCTAAATATTTCAATCTTAATGTGAGCTTGGTAATATTTGACTTAATGTATATATATATGTATCTATATGATGAGAATACCAAAGATCAACACACTTACTATATGATTTTTAGAAAATATCCTTCAATATATATATAGTTATAAACATTAAGGATCTTCAAATAATTAGATTTGTTATATTGAAAATATCAACTCTTTAAATCAAAAACTCACTTGAACCAAAAATATTTAATCGATAACTAAAACTCTTCTCAAGTCGTAATCTTCTCAAAAATGATTTGCTATGTGCACACACAAGATCAACCTCTTATCAAATATTCAAAAGTAAATTTTGCAATGACCAGCTCTATGAGAAAATAGATATACTCTTGAATCAAAAACTTATTCAACCAATAGATAAAACCTTTCTCAAGTAATGAACTTGTCAAAATCAATCTTTATATGAATGTAAAAAACTCAATATCAAAGTTCTCTAAAGATGTTCAAAAACAGATGTTGATATGAGATTTTCTTAAGAAAACTAAATGGATTAATCAAACCTCAATACCAAGTTGAACGAAAGATGTATGAGTGAGATCCCTTTTGGTTTTCTAAGATGACTAGCACAAAGAAGATGAATATAGGTTGGAGTGCAGGCAATCGTAATGCAATCAGCTCAAGTTTCTCAATAAGATGTGTTCTTCTCTTCTTGTGTGTCTTAACTTTTTTATGTTTCTCTTTTCTCTCACATACTAGGGTTTAGATATGCAGTATAAATAGGTGTTTAACCCCTAGAACCAATTTTGACCATTGGATTATAAGACAGCTCGCGTGTTTACTCAATAAAAATTAAATTTTTAACTTTTCCTATAAGTTCAGACGACTGAGGTTAAGGGCCCAAACAACTGAAGTCCTTTTTATCCTTTGGAAAAAAAATTACTTGGACACAGGGTCAGACGACCAAGGTCAAGGGTTAGATGACTGAAGCGTCGAGTTCAGACGACCAAAGTCAAAGTTCAGTCATCTGAGGTGCTTCTGCCAATTTCTATTTTTCACCAATAAATCTTCAGACGACTAAGCTTATTCTTCAGATGTCTGAAGTAATTCTTCAGATGTTGAAGTTGCCACTTCAGGCTTCTGAATAGAAACTTTAGCCTTCTGAGTTTTTGTTCTTCTGATTTGTCAAACTTAATTCAAAATATGATTTGCTCTATTTATTTATTCTTTTATAAAACTTTTTTCGGGGCTTTTTTTTTAAGTCCATAAATGTCCTGTAATGATGTTCATGAAATACATGAGTCCTAAAGTCATTCTAAGATATGATTTGAGCCTCAAATTAAATCATATGAAAATGTAAGTACATGAGATCTAAGTACCCATTCCCGTGACGTTCTTGAACTTTGCCGCTTACATCTTGATTCTTGTATTCTTTGAGTTCCATGGAATGTGCCAAGATATGTAAGCTTCAATCTTTATGGCTTCCATTACTTGTTATCCTTCCATGCATGCTTAATACAATTCATGTTCACAATCTCAATTGCACAGATCAAATACCATGTGATTTGTCATTATCAATACAGGGTTGGACTCGTAGAGTCAACACATGTCATTCTCATTTTCAGAATCACTGGAATAATAAGAAGATGATTAGAATGATGATTGTACCTCAACGGCATCATGTTTCATTAGACACATATTTGCAATCTCGTCATCACTGGATTTAGATTCTAAACTACTTGTGTTGTGCATATCCCAACCGACTTTTAGTGCCTTCTTCTTTTTCTTGGAGGTTTTCACTAGTTTAGGACACTCAGGCTTGACGTGTCCAACCTCTTTGCAGTTGTAGCAAGTGGGTGGATTTTCCTTCTTTTTCTTCATGCTTGACTCTTCTCTTTCTGATTTTGAATTCCGTAATTTTCTGTTGAACTTCTTACTCTTCTTCAAGAACTTCCTATACTTCTTTGTTAGCAAGGTTATGTCGTCTTCTGTATCAAAATCTCTTCCTTCACTAGAGTTGTTTAATGATGCCTTAAGCGCAGTAATTTTCTTTGCCTTATTATGCTCACTTTTCCTCTCATTTATGGCTAGCTCATAAGTGATGAGCGATCCAATTAGTTCATCCATAGACATCTCTTTCAGATTTCTTCCTTCTGCCATTGCAGTAGCTTTAGCTTCCCACACTAGAGACAGTCCCCTAAGGATTTTCCTGATCAACTCATAAGTAGGGTAAGATTTTCCAAGGGCATTTAAATATTTTGTGATGTGTGTGAATCTAGTGTACATGGATTGAATAGATTCATCAGTAGTCATTTTAAATACCTCATATCACTAGTGAGCATGTCTATCCTACTATCTTTTACTTCCTTAGTACCATCATATATGACCTCTATTTTTTCCCAAATTTCTTTAGCAGAATTACAAGTCATCGCCCTATTAAATTCATTTACATCTAGTGCACAAAAAAACAAGTTCATCGCAGTAGTATTTATTTGTACAGATTTCCAGTCTTCCTCAGTATACTCATCTTCAGTTTTAGGTACATTTACTTTATTAACTACTTTCATAGGAACATGATTTCCCTTAGTAACTATTTTCCATACCTTCCAATCTACATTTAATAGGTATATACTCATCCTACATTTCCAATAGGTCTAATTTACACCACAAAAAATTGGTGGTCTAGTGGACGAGTGTCCCTCACCGAATGGAGTTACACCGATGTGTGCCATGTAATTGTTTTTACACAAATAACGATTAATTCTATGTGAACTTGTCTCTGATACCAAATGTTATTTACAGTGTAATCCCAAGAGGGTGGGGGGGTGAATTGGATATTTTAAAAGTATTTGATTTTCCTTTATCAAACAATCCCTATATTCAGATTGAACCAACTTTATCACAAGGACTTGGAATCAATTCAATTCAGTCATACAATATATTCAATTGTGTACAATTAATTACCAGGTACTTGTAGGGCTATTCAACATACACACATACAAGATAAGTAATGAGATGCGATGCGGAAATTAACAAGAGTAAGGGAAGAGAGAAATAAACTCGATTTTTACGAGGTTTGGCCTACCCTAGCCTACGTCCTCACCTTGAGTAACCCACCCAAGGATTCCACTAAAAAATAATCTGTTTCTTTAACTGGGACGAAGTTTCCCTTACAACTTGCTACTTACTAGAGGTGTAGCTTCCTCCTCAATCCTGGTTCACAACCCGAACCGTGTAAACAAAAATAACGAATACAATTTTTGCAAAAACACTCAAATATTGCTTCTAACAAAGCTAGTGAGTACAATGAGTCCTAATACATAATCATATGATAACAACTTGAAGCTTAGTATGTATGCGAAAATATGATCTTTGTGATACGAATGAAACAGTTCATAGAACTATCCTTTTATCAATTTCTCCAAAAAATAACGTTAATAAATCCAAGCTTTAGAGAACTTAGGGTTTATTTTTAAAATACTCTATACAAAGTTATCAGATAGGATCTTTAAAGAAATATAGTCTTACATATTCACAGATCTAAGTTCTAGCTATCAAAACAATTATAAGATTAAATCTTTGAATAAAAGTGTAACTTTGAGTGCATAAAAAATTTCAACAAAAATATTATTTTTCTCAAAAATACTTTTTGCACTAATACAATAGATCTCTTTGAATAAAACTATAACTTTGAATGTAGCAAAAGTTTAAACCTAAGAAAAAAATTCTCGACAGATTTTTCAAATAAACAATTATAAGAAAATCAGTTGCTTGTTCCCAAAAACGATTTTTCTTTATGCACAAATAATGAAAAAGAAAAATTTTTAATCAAATATTGAAAGCTCAATGAAAAGTTACTCAAACCTCAAGATCAACCTTAGATTTATCAAAAGTGTGTTTGGATCTTGAAGACGCAAATGCCCAAACAAGTATCAATCCTTTGGAGTGCAGGCAATGACGTTAGCAATAGAATTCACAGCTCTCACAAGATTGTCAAAATACGCTAAATGCTCCCAATGCTACGCAAAAAGTGGTGCTCTAGGTTTTAGAAAGTATATTTATATGTGTTCAGGCCCTAGGCAGAATCCTAACCGTTGAATCTATTAAAAACTTGATTTTTCATTTGTGTCCACGCTGGAACGTAAGTCAGCGCCCCAACATTCATCGACGAATGGGTACGTTCGTCGACGAGTGTACAACACTCGTTTGTCGACGAGAGCCTTGTTTGAAATTTTAGTGCTCTCACTATTTTCTCATCGACAAGACAATGTGTTTGTCGACGAGTGGCCTTCATATGTTCGTCGATGAGACCAAGGGGTTCACCGACGAGACCTCTAATAATTTGCCTCGAAAACTCAATTCAACTTAGAACTATTTCAAATAAATTTTTCATGAGATGCATTATTCCTAAGATCAATCTAAGATGTAATTGAACTTCAAAATATATCATATGACATGTAAATATATCAAATCTAAATATCAATTCCCATTAAAGTCTTCAACTAGAAGCTTGTTCCTTCATACTTCTTTGCTTTTAGTTCCATGGGTTGTGCCAGATCTATATGTTTTACTCCTTGTGGCTTTCATGACTCATTCACCTTTTATGCATGCTAAATAATATTCTCGCTCACAATCTCAATTCACAGATCAAATACCAAGTGATTTGTCATTATCAAAACAGGATTGGACTCATAGAATTAACACTCTTTTATGGGCAAACTTTTTAGTGACAATTCCAAAAACAGTCACTAAAACACACTTACTAGTGACGATTTTTAAAAATCGACATTAAAACACAATTACTAGGGACAATTTTTAAACACGATCACCAAAACACAACTATTAGTGATGATCGTCAATCGTGACTAATAGTCAATAAATCATTGCTAATATTTTTGCACGATAGTTTGAGCTGAAAACCTACTTTTATTGACGAAAGTATTAGTGATGAAATCAAAATCGTCACTAATACTGCATTTTTCATGATAGTTAGTAGTTCCGTCATTAATGTCTTAACTATTAGTGATGAATTTTATTTTCGTCACTAATGACGCATTATTAGTGACGATTTTGGCTTCATTACTAATAATTCCGTCACTAAAAAGACCATTTTTTGTAATGTTGGCTTACAGATATTTTGAAGAGAAAAAAAAAATAGACACTTCATTTAAACAGAAAAAAAGATTTTAAGGATCCATGGAGATTTTACGGATCTATGGTATAACTATAAATAATCTAAAATTTAGGGACTTATCACATGTATATAGTCATCTATATATATCTATTCATGACTAGTTATATTGATAGTAATCATGTCATGATATTAATGGCAGGTTTAAGCCATAAATAACGTTATTTTGGATAATTTATGAATTTGATTTTATGAAATTTATCTTACTTTTGCTAATCTTCTTTGGTTTAACTTTTTCAATTAGTTGATTCAAGTAGTATGCAAAAAATATATATATGTACATTTGATTTTAGAAAAGTTATTCTAGCACTCATTGTATTTGATTCCAGAGGTGTTGCAACTAAAGTCAAATGTAATCAGGGCCGGCTCTTCATAATATGGGGTCCTAGGCAAATGATTTAATCAAGGACTCTTAATATTTTGTTTAATTTTTATTTTTATTTAAAATTAATTTTTCTAACTTTTTTGAGATGCAAAATCACTAATCAATGTTATCTTTATCACTATTATTATTATTATTATTATTATTATTATTATTATCATATTAGATTCTTATTCCATCTCTGGAATTGATTGCTCGTTTCTTGGTGGATTTTCATCATACTCATTTATATTTTGTTTAGAATTAAAAATAAATTTATCAAGAGCTCCCTTTTGAGATGAAACTAATTCTTCTATTTTTTTTTTCTTTCTTTGTTTTTCATATCCGGATTCATATTTTCTCGTTGACATAATTAAATTTCAAAATTAACACTAACTATAAATTGACAAATTATGTAAACAAATAAAAATAAATTTAATAAATTTATAAAAATAATAGATTGAAATAATATAACCTAATTATTATTATTGTTGCAAATTGATCGGTGAGCGAGACTTTAGAGATATCGGATTTTTTCCGGATACAACGCTCTAACCTCAAAACTTCCAAAATCTAAGAAAAAATAGAAAAAAAAAAAAAAATTCAAAGTGAAAATAATAGAAAAATAATGCACAAACATTGAAATCAAAATTTGGGTTGATGAAAATTATAGAGAATCGGAGGCCCGAAGATGATGAACACAAGAGTCGGAGAAAAAATCATAGAGAAACCGAGAGATGAGAGTGAGAGAGTGTGAGAGATGGAAAGATTTTTTTAGAGAGGCTAAGAGAAAGAAACAAGAGTAATAAATAGTTAAAAATATAATAAAGTTGTTAGTTACGAAGTCAATGAGACTTGAAAAAAAAAGAATTAAATTACATTTATTTTACATTTTAAAATACAATTTCATTTATTTGTTAGTTGAGAAGTCAATGTATGGAAATAGAGCATAATAAATAATGTTACCATTATTTAATTAAAAATAATAATTTGGGGGCCCCAACCCTAGGCGAACACCTCAGCCACCTAATGGTTAGGCCGGCCCTGAATGTAATAATATACAATATCTAATTTTTCAAAAAGTTATGACAATAGCACTTATTTTTTATGTCAATTCCACCCAAATTTACGAAAAAGTAAGAATTAGATGCACGTGTTTTATATGTTACTCTTTAGGCTTTTTGACCATACACGAGCTAAAAAAACACATATTCTAAATTACATATAAATATGTCCAAACGAATCCTAAGTTGAATTTCAAAATGATAGAATGTAAAAGGACAAAAAAAAAGCATAAAAAAAAAATAGTAGCCGAAAATTTCTAAATTTTAGAATTACAGAATGTTGAACATCCAAAATTCAAATATTAAAAAGACGTTCAAAAGTACGGGTGGCAAAACGAGCAAGCGGGCCGGGTTCGGGCAGGTCACCAACGGGTCAACTTATAAACGGGCCGAGTCATAAACGGGTTGACGTTAAATGGGTCACACACACGTGAACCCTAACCCGCCCATTTAATATACGGGCGAGTAACGGGTCACCCGTTTAAAAAATATAATTTATTTATTTTAAAATTTTTCAAAAAATTCCATATAAAATAACTTTTTTTAAAAAAAATACTACATTATATTTATTAATGTAGGATTGTGGAAGTTGGAGGTGTGGACTGTGGAGGCTGGAGGTGTGGCTTGATCCAGGACCGTGAGTGGATCATTCGCAACACCGGAACTGTGGCACGTAGCAGCACACCAGAGGAGAGCCGGAGAGGAGAGGATTGAGAGAGTGAAAGCTGAGAGGAGAGCCGAAGAGGAGAGGATTGAGAGAATCAGAGCTGAGAGGAGAGCCAGAGAGGAGAGGATTGAGAGAGTGAGAGCTGAGAGGAGAGCCTTGAGCCATGGCGTAGCAGTGCACTAGAGGTCTAGAGGAGAGGAGAGGAGAGGATTGAGAGAGTGAGACCTAAGAGCCTGAGAGGAGAGCAATGGTCGGCGGCGTGGGTTAGGGACTTAGGGCTTCTTTTGTGTGGTCATGTGGGTGCCTGGGTGGAGACTGTGGAATCGCTTTTGAAGAGTGAAGGATGAACTAAAATTTATATATATAAAGGATCCAAATTAACGGGTCACCCAACGGGTGACCCGCCCAAACCCGGTTGAACCCGTTTATAAACGGATCAACCCGAGACTCGCCCAATTATTAAACTGGTTGACTTCTTTAAACCCGAACCCATTTTAAACGGGCTGGTCCGGATAACCCGACAGGTCATGACCCGTTTTGCTAGGCCTATTC
This sequence comes from Malania oleifera, assembly GCF_029873635.1. Taxonomy (NCBI): domain Eukaryota; kingdom Viridiplantae; phylum Streptophyta; class Magnoliopsida; order Santalales; family Ximeniaceae; genus Malania; species Malania oleifera. The sequence continues at coordinate 82,520,197 of NC_080417.1, read as the reverse complement.
AGAAGTACCTCTACAAAGCAATAAAGCAAGATTGACAATGTCAAATTATGTTATTGAGCCAAATTTGAGTCACATAAAATTGGTTTACCTCTCTATTTTGAATTGATTTAGATTTCAATGTTAATTCAATTTTAACATTAAAAAAGGTTAAGTTAAATGCTTTGGGGAAAAAAAATTTATTTGTGCCCAATGGGGTATGAATAAGGAATCAATGGCCATTTTCATATACATTTCTTAAACCTTTCGATAGTACCAATATGATGCACCTAGTCAATTAGAATTGAAAAAAAATTATCTTTATCTACATTCAATTGGTATACTTCCTTAGCACTGATAAGCGAAAGACGCCATGAACTCTAGATAATGCTGAGGGTAACGCCACTCGATAGGCAACTAGACCAATCTCTTTTAGGATCTCAAATGGCCCAATGTACTAAGGGCTCAACTTGCCTTTTTTCCCGAACCTCATCACTCCCTTCATCGAAGCAACCCTCAAGTATACCATATCCCTGATCTCGAACTCTAATTCCTATCGGCAAGTATCTGCATAACTCTTCTATCGACTCTGAGCTGATTTTATCCTCTCCCTGATAAGCTCGACCTTTATAAAGGTCTGTTAAATGAATTCTGACCCCAAAACCTGCTGCTCGCCTACCTCATCCCAGTACAACGGAGATCTGCACTAGTGACCATGCAAAACCTCATATGGTGTCATCTCAATACTAGTATGATAAATGTTGTTATATTCGAACTCAACTAACAGCAGATATCTAATCCAACTACCACTAAAATTGAGTACACACGCCCGCAGAAGATCCTGTACATCTTTGTGCTCCTTGGATGCGCTATATATAAAGAGTAATGTGCCTATTCTAGGATGGTTCGTTTAATCTCAGCATCATTCGGTATGCAGATCCTGATGTGAAATCTCAACACTTTGTCATATGAGACATTGAAATCTGCATTCAATCCGTCTTGTATTCCACTCACAAGCTCTACCAGCTTTGCAATGAACGTCTAGTGATTTCCTTATACTAACTTTACACCCAACCTCTCTAGGTCCATCCTTATCTGGTGCTGAACCCCAATTACTAAGATTAATGTAGGCACTTACTTCTGACTTAAAGCATCAGGTACCACATTAGCTTTCCCAGGGTGGTAACTAATAGTACAATTGTAGTCCTTAATCAATTCAAGCCACCTGCGTTGCCTCATATTCAACTCCTTCTAGGTGAAGAAGTATTTGAGGCATAAAATTTTCTAGAAAACTCCAAATAATGCGATCTTGGTATCAAAAGAACGCTAAGAAAAAGTCCCACAACTTTTGTGTTGAAGACTTTTGAAGATAAGAAGATATAGACAGAGAAAATCGCACTTTAAGACGGCTGCAAAAAAAAAAAAGAAAAAGAAAAAAAAAAGGTAATTTGGAGAAGTAATTTGGAGAATCCCGTTTTTGGGCTTTTCATTCCAAAAATAATTTTAACCTTTTTGAAATAAACATTGACCTTGTAAAAATATTTTCCAAGTATTTTAAAAGGAATCTAGGTCCAAGTAATTAACCTAAGAGCTTCATAAACAAAGACCAATTGAAAAGTACTTGCATGAAACCTAGTTTACAACAATCATTATAAACTAACTAGATCTTCATATTCTAAATTATAAGGTTGATCTTCATCCAAACTTTACTTCAATAGTCATCTTTTATATGCTTGTATTCTTCATGATTTTTCAGTATTCATCTTTCATTGTACCTTTCTATTGAAATACCTATAAATACATTTGACAGCACAATTAGATACCTTGTTTTGTCATTATCAAAACAAGATTAAGCCTTGTTAGGCCAACAGGGAGAACTATAAAACCCCTTGAAATTTTGTTTAGAAAGGTTAAGGAACATCCAAACACCGCATTGTGTATGTATGACTCCAAAAATGTTTTGAGAACTTTGCAAAAACATGTAAGCTTTTATGAGAACAAAAATTCATTGCTTGATGAAAATTTGGTTTTTTTTGGGAGAAATCATGAAAACTTATAATAAAATGACACTCCAATTCAATTAAATGTACTTTACTGAGTGTAGAGACCTAGACATACTTAAAATTTCATAGAAAATCAAGAAAACGTGCAAGAAATAACACTTTATAAATCTGGCGATCAACCACTTGTAGGGGCCGCTCGACCACCTGGTAGCCAACAACTACGTTTTCAAAAAATAGTAAGGGTGGTCGACTGCTTGAGTAAATTGGTCGACTACTGGCAAACATACTTCCACAAACATGTCAAATTTTGACCTTCAAACATGCTTGTTTCTATGCAATGAACACAGAAAATTTAAAGTTGTAAAATATGCACACTGCCTAAAGATGAAGAATAGTGTAAACTTAATTTTGAGAATTTTACACACTTACATATTTTTGGGAGTTTTTATGGAGTTTTAGGAAAATAAAAAATATAAATAGTATAGTATTTTTCTCAATAAAATAATAGTATAGAAAAAATAGAAGATTCCATGAAAAAAAAAAAAAACAATTAACTTGAAAGTCTATGCATCCCACGGGTATTTACTAGCTTCTTGTTCTAGATTTGAGTTTACACTAATACGAAACTCTTTAATGTGAACTAATCATAAGCATTGCCATGTCAAGTTTTCTATTTTGCATTGTCATGCACATTTGTTCTTTTCCCAAGCTTGCCTTTAATAATTTAGTTTAGACTTAAATTGTTAGCATCCTAAATTTATTACTAGAATTGTTAATGACCCAAAGGTTTTTTAGTACGAAAAGTTAAGAATTATATGATAAAATAACCTAAAAACATCATAATTGTTGTATTCTTTTGCAAATTTAGTCAAAGAAGTCATTCTTCAAGACTTCAAGACATACATACAACTTCATGTTTTGCCTCGTTTAAAATGTTTAAAATATATAAAAATATTATAAAAAATTTGAGACTTATATCTAATTGCATGATTAAATATGACGGTTTAACATACAAAATTAATATTCATATCATTTGCAGTCTTATAATCTAATAATTTTATTTCATAACTATTTTTGAGATCATATCTCGTGCATAGCTAGTGTGTGTATATATATATACGATAATAGTTTATTAGATTAAAAATATTTTGTAACATCGTATAACTTTATTTAGAGCTTGAGAAAAATTTTAAAAATGAATAAATCCACTTTTTCTTATTTGGTTATGGGAAAAAAATAAATAGACTGTATAACATATTAATCAAAAAAATTTTAAAATTTACTATCATAAGCCTTCAATTTTTATTTTTATACTAAATTATGTTTAGATAAACTTTTATTTTTAAAAATATCCAACTAAGATGAAAGCCATAATTTTTTTTAATTTTCGTTTCTTGTTCCTCAAACATAATCCACACCAACTCTGCTCCCTGAAAAATAAAATAAAATAAAATGTTGAAACACGAATTACACCACCGCAGTCCAGAAGTCCAAAGTCCGAAGTCGAACCCCACGTTTTCCATACCCCCAAAAGTTTCCACTTGATCATCCAGCCCACCAGCCTCCTCATTCCTCTCACCGTCCTACGCCTATGTCACACGACTGACTTTGGGTCCTCCTCTCTAACCATTCTCCCCTATTTAAATTCAGGCTTCTGGCCCCTCCCCTCCACCCTCGCCCACCCTCGTCCGCTGCTCTACCTGCTCAAGCTCTTCTGCCATGGCTTCCTCCACCTCTCCTCTCCAAACCATCTCTTCGTCCCTCAATTTACCCCGCCCAAGGTCTCTTCCCTCCTCGCCCACGACTGCTACTGCCCTCCTTCCCTTCAAGTTCTCAAACCCATTTCTACCGCAGAGCCTCAGGCTCGCCAATGCCCACAACCGTGTCTCCATCCCCGCGAGATCCTTCTCCTGCCGAAGCCAGGCCGACCCTCCTCCTTCCGATTCTCGGAGACCCAGTAAGGATTTTACATTCTTCGAGTTTTCTGTTTTGTTTTTTCTTTTCAAAAAAAAATTTATATGCTCTGTTTTATGACCAAACTAAGCCCTTCTGTTCGTTTTCTTCTTGTAATTTCTTGCAGCTAAAGTTCAGGAGCTCCACGTCTACGAGATGAACGAGCGCGACCGTGGAAGCCCCGCTTATCTCCGATTAAGCCAGAAAGACGTCAATTCCCTCGGCGATCTCGTTCCTTTCAGCAACAAAGTAAGCTCTTCTTCATCACTCCCTTATTCTGCTCTTTTTTTGTGTCTCCTAAAAATATTAAATTCTGGATCCGAGAAATCTTTTCCGGGTACCAAATTTTCTCAAGCAAACAGAGCAATGATTGGCATTCCCTGTCAAATTTTTTCTTTCTACCACAGATCTACAGCGGAGACTTGCAGAAGCGGGTGGGGATCACGGCGGGCCTATGCGTGCTGATCCAACACGTGCCAGAGAAGAAAGGCGACAGGTACGAGGCCATATACAGCTTCTACTTTGGGGATTACGGTCACATAGCTGTGCAGGGGCCGTACCTGACTTACGAAGACACGTACCTGGCGGTGACCGGCGGCTCCGGGGCGTTCGAGGGCGTCTACGGCCAGGTCAAGCTCCAGCAGCTTATTTTCCCCTTCAAGCTCTTCTATACCTTCTATCTTCAGGGCATTAAGGACTTGCCGCAGGAGCTTCAGTGCACGCCCGTGGCACCGTCGCCCGCGGTGGAGCCCCACCCGGCGGCGAAGGCTTGCGAGCCTCATGCCACCGTAGCTAGTTTTACTGACTAGTGAAAGAGATGTCGGCCATTGATGCGGGTTTTTTTTTTTTTTTTTTTTTTTTAATTTTATGTAATGTGCGGTGTGTTTTTTTTTTTTTTTTCAAAAAATTTACACATATTCAGGCTTCAAAAAATCCTCATGAGAAATTGAGAGCGGCCCCATGGCGTCGGTGGCGGTGGTGACAGTGGTGGTGGAGGAGGATATTTGTAGGAATGCGTGCGACTTTCCACATGGCCGTAGCTGGGATGGGGCTTATTTGGAAAGTGCTGTAATAAAAGAGACATGTGGGCAGTAGATTTTTTTTTTTTCCAAAAAATATCTGCTGCTGCAATTAGTGTGGACTTAATGAAAGGAGCCCCAGTCGCAGTGGGGAAGACTGGAAGAGGCAGTCGGGATGAAATAGAAAGTGTCCCATGTGGAGACCCTGAAATGAAATGATTCAATCTTTGCGTGAGTTGAGCCTGGTCAGCATTCTACCATGGTGGAAACCAGCTGTATGCTTTGCAATTCGTTTGGCTTTTCCGTGACGGCCCAAGCATAATTGCATTTCTAAATTTCTTTTTATTTCATGAGATTAGTTTTTTTTTATAACTATTCATTTATGATAATAAAATATTATCAAAAACATTTTTTTTTAAAATAATTTTTTAATAATATTGAATAAAGGAGGGAGAGGATAGGGAATTGATCTCACTTGGACTAGAAAATGTGAAAAAGGAAGACTAAAGGAAATAAACTAGAAAGAAGAATGGAGGATGGAGTCTTGCAAGACACTTGATGGAGAGGTTGAGAGTTCGAGTCTTGTCATTTTGTGTGCACGTTTGCGATTTATCCCTGCACGTGTGGAGGCCGTCATGTGTGCAAGCATGGGATTAGTTTCTCTCATCGGTCTCATCAGGTTGTGTGCCTTGAAAAGAAGTGTCCGCTAGTGGTGATAGGGACGAGAGGAATCTGATGTAAAAAAAAAAAAAAGTAAGAGAGAAAGGAAGAGAAAAAGAGGTGGCTCATTAAGCACTAGGGTAGTCTCCATGTCTGATTGAAGATTATATTAGAATAAAAATTATACACTTATCCTTGCCAAATTAATCCTGCACCAATTGTATGATTAAAAATCATAGATCCTATAATTTGACTTCTCTCCACTAGTCTTAATTGAGTGGTCCCCTATAATTAATGGGAAAATATGGGCAAGAAGTGTTCATGGACACCTAAAAGATTGACTCATGCCTTGAGAAATCTTCGTCTTCACTTGCATCATTACACCTCTAGAGTATGAACAAGTCATTCATCCTCTTAATTTTATATCTATCAAACGACCAATGGTTAGACCCTTATAACCATATTTCAAGAGGTGGACAACACAATGTACCCCACGACTGAATCCATTTAGTTGCATATAATGGTTATACAATTATACATAGTTATGCAATGATTATTTTATGAACAAACGCGATAGGTATGTGTGAGTACCAAAAAATTTAAGCTTTTAAATTTTACGTATAGTTAATTTGATGTAATTGGTGTGATACCAAGAGGAGAGGAATTGGAGATTTAAAAACTTCCTAGGTCAATTTAAGATCGCAATCAATATTACACAACCTAAGGTCCTTTTAAGCAGTTTCAATTCCCCCAATTAATCAGGTATGCTAATATTTAAAACCAATAAGGCATTCAGAACAAATTAAATATTAGCATACAGATACCACATCATATCCCATTTAAATATTAAGGTGTGTATGTGAAATAATTTACCAATTAATGCAAACATATACGAGTGCAGCATATCTCATTTAATTCAAATGTGTGCATGCAAATGATTATAACAAAAAATAAACAGGCATACACATATGGAAATTAAAGTGCAGAAAATAAATGAGAGAGAGAGAGAGAGAGAGACATACACACACACGATATTTGTTATCGAGATTCAGTCAAACCAGCCTACATCCTCACTTTAAGCTAACAAGTAAGAGGATTTCACTAATATTACTTACTTACGGGTGGAGCGTCATCGATTACAACTTCCTCTCCTTACTGGGTGAGAAATACCCCAACTCACATTATAGGGTTGAGCCCAACCTATAACCACACCTTATAAGAAGGTGCTCCTAGTTCTCCTAACCGGATCTGAATCAATCCAGGACTTTCTTAACCCGGTTTAAGTCTATCCAACACTTTTTACAGGGCAAGTCTCCCTCTTCAGGCCACGCCTAGAATACAACAATATATAAAAATATTTTGTACAAAAAGATACTTCTTAAAAGACATATGTGCACACAATAAAGCTTAAAATGTACTCATGTATGATATGAGATAAGCTCAAGTGAAAATTTTTATTTTTCTTAATATAATCTTTAAATAAAGTTTATATGATGAGTGCTTAAAGATTTAAACCCAAATAATATTTTTCTCCAAAAATATTTTTCAAATAAAGTGTAGGAGAACCTAGGGTTTTTAGCTTTCAAATAATTTTGCACAAACAAAATATAAGAGTTTGAAATCTATGTGTAAAAGGTTTCCAAGCAAGAATGTATTTTTCCAAAAATATTTACCAAGGAAATATGTGGAGAAACCTCTAAGCTTACTCTCAAAAAGATTTTCAAAGTAAAAAGTAAATGAGAGTATTTATACTTTGAATGTAAAATAAATGCCCAAATAAATAACTTCTTGAACAATCCTCAAGAGTAAAGAACTTACTAATGAAGAGAGTAAAAGAAATACTCTTAAGTTCTCTTAAAAAATGATTTTAAAATGAATGATAGTAAGAGAGTATGAAAATCAAGCTTTGAAGATGAAAATATGACAAAAATATTTGGGAGAATTTTCTAACTAATCATCTAGCTAATTACGTTTATGAAGGGGGTATTTATAGAGTTTTCAAAATTTTGACCGTTTAGCGACACAGGGGCAAATTTGAAATTTGTTTGATTAAAAATTAACCCTAATTAGCGCTAAAAAATACCGCAACCCAAGAGGTTCGGTTGACACAGGGCATCGCCGGTTGACCGGGTCAAGTCAAAAATTTAAATTTTCTAAGAGGCTTGGTTTGCCGAGGAAACCGTCGGTCGATTGGCCGAAGACGATTCTGAGCCCTTCGTAGGTTCGGTCGACCTAGGCACAAGGTTGGTCGGCTGTTCATGTAGGCTGGTCGGTCGTGGCATATTTGAACTAAATGGTCGGTCGGCTAGTCAAAGAAATTGGTTCAAATATGAAAGTCGGTCGATTGTTCTTGAGCCTTTGATAATAGGCCGGTAGGCCGAGGTCGATAAATCGAGTTGTGTAAATTTTCAATTTTAGCCCTAATTTTGACTTTACAAAGCTTCACCCCTGTATGTATGAGTATGGTATTGAAGTTAGGGGATTTTTCATGAAAAGTTTTGGGACCTAGGGTCAATCTATGGTCGTGTTTTGATTCCCTACGGTTGGTCTATGGTCATCTTGAGCTTTCAATTATATCATGCATGAAATGCATTATTACAGACCAAATATGAAAAACTAAATACAATTACAAATTAGATATATCATGTTTTCTTCTTCTTGTTCTTCTTTTTCTCTTTTATTTTCATGGAATGCGCTAGATGTGATCTTTAAGTTTCGTCTTGACTTCCATTTCTCCTGTGTCTTATGTATTGTAAACTTGTTTACAAACTAGATACACACAGAAGATCCTTGTGCTTTATTAGCATCAAAACAGATATCAGACTTAAAAAATCAATAATCTCCCATTTTTTTATGATGATAAACACACACGAGCACAATGGGTGTAGCCTGAAAAGGCTCCCCCAAAGAATATGCATAACTTAAAAAATAAGCAATATAGATAAAGTATATTCATGAAAGAAGACATTTTAAATAATCATGCATTTTGTTTTGACATTATCACATTTTTAAGCTCAGGCAATATTTTAAACATTTTTCTTAACAAATCTCTCCCTCTTTTGGCATCAGCAAAAGGGTTACGCTAAGTAAAAAGAATTAAAAAAAAAAAACTTTCTTAGAAAAATAGAGAAACTGCCCCCTTTTTGATACAAACATTTTGGCATAAAAACATAAATATTTTTGGGCATAAAAGAATTTAAAACTATTTTGAAAAGTATGACAATTAAGCATGCAAACATAGTAGTACTAGTCATTAAAGATTGAAATGACATACTAAACATGGTCAGACTAGAAATATTTTCAAACCTTTTCAATTTAACCATATCATAAGACTCATAAAAAATTTGAGTTTAAAACATACAACATATGAAAACGAGTGTAGGTTTGAGTAAAAATTTGATTTAATTGGTTTAGCATGCATTTCTCATATAATCAATGAACCAGTTATGCAATGCTCTTTTAAAAAAAAAAAAAAAAAAATTAATTTCATGATGCAAAAATTAAAAATAGAGGAGCACATGTCATGAATCATTTAAGCATACAAGCAAGAAATAAGATATGTCTCATGTAAAATCATTTCTTGCTAAGAATATGTGTGTGTGTGTGTGTGTTTGTATATAAATGTATATCCCCCTTTTGATATTATCAAGAAGTATTAGGGGCATGCTTGTTGAAAAAGAAACTTTAATATAAAGTTCAAGCAAGCAATATTTTTCTAGTTAAGCATTTAAGCACACACAAACATATGACCAAAAAATCAATCATATAGATCTCAAAGATATCAACAATAAAAGCATTACAATTAAACACATGTCACAATGAGTTCAAAGCACATATAAGCCTAAGAATATCGGTGAGCATGATATGATAGAAATTTAATTATGGATGCTCCCCCTATGAATTTGAATGCAAGCTTAGATGCTATGAACTAAAGATTTACTGTGGGTAAAAAGAAATTCACTCTGCTAAGCTGGGCCACAATAAACAATAAGCCTAAGCCAAAGATAGGGTGACTATAAGAAATGGGATCTTATAAAATCTCCCCCTTTCGATCTGAAAGCTAGCTTAGGTGAAATGAGGTACTTATACTTATCAATTACTGATCTCATTACATATCCCAAGTAGTATAAGCAATCATTTTCAAATTTTGAGAACAACTATACTGGATATTTACAAGTTCACCTCTAACATGCTACCAGTATAGTCTTCCCTATAAAGCACACATGCATCTGAAAATCTATATTAAGGCATGCAAAAGAGTTCATAAACCTAAGAATAATCCATATCTGTTCGTAGAGCTTTAAGAGTTGTATATGATATTCCAGGGTTCTTAGAAGAGCCCCAATATTCAAAAAGATAAACATGATGCATATAAGTCCTTTATGCTCTTTGTTTAGGGATATAGCTCAACTCTCCTAACTATTTAATGATTGTGTAAGGATGAACTTTGATATTCATTTAATTTTCATCCATCCTTTCAAAAATATTTTAGCTTTAATTTCATCATAAACATCTTAGTACATGGTTTTATTTTTGGGAAAATTCTAACGAAAGTTCAGCAACATGTCATCTGTAAATTGAACATTTTTTCATTTTACCATGTACCTGAAATTTTGATTGTTTTTAGCAAATAAATTATATAAATCATGCAACAACTTAGAATCCACTACCAGCATGCAATTCGCAAAGTACTACATCAGCCATGCAGTTGGCATTCCATACAAGCATGCAAGTACATAAATTTCTGCAACAACCTTGTAGATGGCGTTCCATGCAATCCAGTATTCTCAATTAGTATATTCAATAACAGCTCACGTTGGAATTGGTGTGATCTCAAGAAGGGGGGTGGTGAATTGGGTTTTAAATTTTTTTTGGCTAATTTAAACATTTTGCCGATTCACCATAAATCATATTTCATTCAATGTACATGTGTGTATGTAAAATAATTAAACTATGAGTTCGGGCATACAAATGTACATTATATCTCATTTAATTTAAATGTGTGCATGCAAATAATTATAACCATGAATAAACAAACATACACATACAGAAATTTAAGGGTGAAAATATAAATGAGATAGAGAGAGAGTGACACATAGATTTGTTGTCAAGGTTCGGCCAAACCAGCCTATGTCCTCGCCTTGGGCATACCCCCAAGGATTCCACTATCCCTGCTCACTTAATTGGGAAGAGCATAAGTTGTTACAACCTTTCCTTACGGGGTGAGGTAAACCCCAACTCAATTTCAAGGCTGAGCCCAACTTTTCTCCCTTATGGGACAGAAATTCCCTAGTTCAATTTTCAAGCTGAACCGAATTAGTCTCACTTACGAAGCTGAGACTCCTCAGTTCAATTAACGGGATGAACCTAGCTGATACATTAAAAATCATTTTTGTACATATAAATATGCTTCTGAATACAAGAAGAAATGTACAGCATTAAAGCTCTAAAATTTGCACTATAATGATATAAAATGATGCTTAGTGGAGTAAGGGTGTATTTTTCAAATAATTTTCTCAAGCTAATATTTTCAATCTTTGAAGGAATGATGATATATATATATATATATGATAAAACCATTCAAAGATTTAAACCCTAATAAAGTTTCTCCCAAAAATATTTTTCAATGAAATATAGGAGAACCTAGGGTTTTGGTTTTTCAAAAATTATTTATGCATAGATATGATCTTTGAAAAACAAATAAAGTATGCAATGATGAACTTCAAAGATCTTCAGATCCACAAATGAAATCTCCGAAAATTATTTTTCAGAATAAAGTATAGGAGATTTTGAAGTTTTAGCTTAAACAAGGATTTGTGCAATAAAACAATCAAATATAGATGCCCAAATGAAAATACACTCTCTTCCAAGGATTTTCAAAAGGGTAAGTGAAAGAGAGTTAGTGAGTATAAAAATTTGGCCCCAAAAAGAATTTTTTAATTAGAAGTTCAAATGGGGGAACTTTGGTTAGGAAATTATTTAAGAGAATTTTGGATCTAATCAAAGTTGCTAATCTAAGTTATGAAAGGAGTATTTATAGATTTTCTGGAAATTATGACTGTTAGGGACATATTGGGGATTTTTGAAATTGTTTAATTAGAATTTAATCCCAATTATCACAGTTAATTCTAAGCAACCCGAGAGATTTGACCACCTGGCCCTTAGGGCTGATCGCTCGAACATACATAAAGCCTGTATTGGGTTCAGGTGACTGTGGGTGAGTCCAATTGATTGAAGCCAAGGTAATTTCCCAACCTTCGTAGGTTCGGGTACTCGATTCTTTTTTTGGTTTTCCGTGCCTCACAATTTGGTTGCTCGGTATGATTTTGAACTATAAGTTCGGGTAGCCGAGAGTAGTGGATCAGTTAATGACCAGGGTTTGGTCGACCGTGGATAATACGTTCATTTTTGTTTACTCACCCGAGGCTTAGTCAACATTTTGACTTCTTGGTCAATAGAGTGTTCGGTCGGTTGAGGTGTTTATAATTGAAATGGGTCGGTTGACCGGGGCTATTAAAGTAACCCAAAAATTCAATGTCGGTCGACCAAGTCTGCCCTATTTTCTATGGTCTATTTGAGCATTAAGTCATATTATCCAGGATGTATGCATTTATTACAGACCAAAATATAAAAACCAAAATGCATATACAAATTAAATCAAATATGTCTTCTTCTTTGCTCTCCTGACATCATGGAATGTGCTAGAGTGTGTGATCTTTATGTTCCTTTTGGCTTTCATATCCAAAACCTCATGTGTGTGTTGAATCATGAACTTGTTCAAAAACACTAAATGCACACATGAGATACAAGTGCTTTTTCAGCATCAAAACAAGAATCAGACTCAAAAAGTCAACAGTTCACAATACCAGATAATCACTAATCACTATCCATCAAAGTAATTTAAGCATTTAATTATAATATGGACAGTATGCAACAATGTTGTTATATAGACATGGGCATAAAAATAGAGCATTTAATTGAGTTATAGTCATGAAATAGAAATGTTCCCTTTGAGTTATGCACTAAACCATCTTATGCCTAATTCATCTTTCAAGATCTTAGCTAAGTGTTTTATATTTTCAATGATTTGGACTTGGTGTTGAATGCTTGAGGCTTAACGGGCCAAAAAGTCACAAAGAATATTTATTCAGGGTGTTAAGCCTACTTTGCCTCTTTTCTTATGAATTTCAATATATGAGAGGCACAAGTTCGAATGACTTTGGATTTTGACTGCATATGCATAGGTTTTTCTGAACTTTGTCATCTGAATTGAAACCTAATGCAATCAATTTAGTCATTCCCCACATTTTAAGGACACAAAGCTCTAAATGATTTGACTTAAAGTTTGAGAGCTCGTGAAGGGAGTTAGGATAAATACTCTTAAAGATTTAACTCACTATGAAGTTCAGAAGAGTATATTCAAGAAGCAAGACTGTATTAAAGATATTTTTGTGTTGGTGAATATGTCCTAATTATTTTGGCAAAGAGCGTTTAGGAGTATGAATATTTTTTAACAAAGCTCTTCGGTGATTTCTAATTTATCATAATTGAAATGCATCCTTTAGATATGATCATAATGTAGAGCAAGAATACAAACCAAGGAATAGGAAAATCCTTACCAGATATGATTGTGGAGTGGTGAAGATTTCCTATAGAGGAAAAGAACCAATATTAGAGAATTTATATTTTAAACTCAAAGGAAATAGTTTGATTTAACTATAAAGCTTGAATCCCTTAGTGGGTGCCTCTAATTTAGATTATAGAAGGATGACTTTAAACACACACTAACAGAATAGGAAGTTAAGATCAATAGTGCTTATGACCTAAGTGATGACTAAATTTTGATTTAGGTTTTTATATTCAAAAATTGAGTTTGTGGTATAATGATATATAGCGAGATGGGTTCCCTAAAGCTCTATTATGGGCAATGGACAAAAGATGCTTTACTTAAGATTTTCAAATTTAAGCATGGATTAAGCATTGAGAAATATATATTAGGTAATAATACCTTTGTCCATTTAGAAGTAGATTTTACTTAAGCATGCTTTTGAGATATTGTTTAGGATGTGATGATTAATGTTGCTTATCTTAGAGATTTAAAGTTCCAGATATTTTAGCCAGTTAAGTTCCTAACCTTTCACTTTGAACAATTCCAAGGAATGGTATGAGTTATGTTGCTTCTCAACTTTTTTCTTTTCTAAGGTGGTATGATATTCTTTTAGACTTTCTAATTATTTTTCCAACCTTCTACTTTCATTTATCAAGAAGATTTTATGTTTAGGCAACCTAACTAGAAACTTGTATAGTTTTAATGAAGCCTTTTCTAGTTTTCTATATACGGGCATGCTTTCATCATATAATTCAACATATGATTCATCATAAGGTTTTTCACAATAAACATCGCATGAATTATTAACAACATTACCCCAAAATTTGACAAATGATTCAACACATGATGTATATATTACGAGATTCAACAAAAAAAAAAATCATCAATTGAGGTGGAGTTAAGTACATATACCTTTTCGCCAGCTAATGTTATTAGCTCATAATTTACCACCTCGTGATGATCATTTGAGCTTGACATTTTTAGAGTGGTGGTATCCATTTTCTCGATCTCTCCATAATTCCTTTCTAGCTTCTCCCAAATTTCCCTCACATTTTTACATGCCACAATTTCATGAAAAATATGAGAATCTAAAGCACAATATAATAATTCCATGACGTGTGAATTTGCATGCACAAAAGTAGTATCATTTTTCATTTAATTGCATAAAATTTCCTTTAACAGTTTTTTGTCAAGCCCTCCTATCCATTGATTTTATAAATATGCTTATCATTATTTTCCAGGCGGTGTAATTGACACAACAAAATATTGGAGGTCTGACAAATAATTGTCCCTTACTAAATGTGAATACACCAATTTGAGCCATTGCATTGTGATCTTTTGCAAAAATGTTTAAGTCTAGTGCAACCTGATTGTGATACCAATTGATGTAATTGGTGTGATCCCAAGAGGGGGTGAATTGGAGATTTACAAACTTCCTAGGTCAATTTAAGATCGCAAACAATATTACACAACCTAGGGTCTTTCTAAGCAGTCTCAATTCCCCCAATTAATTAGATATGCAAATATTTAAAACCAATAAGGCATTCATAACAAATTAAATATTAGCATATAGATACCACATCATATCCCATTTAAATATTAAGGTGTGCATGTGAAATGATTTACCAATTAATTCTAAGATACATGAGTGCAGCATATCTCATTTAATTTAAATGTGTGCATACAGATGATTATAACAGAAAATAAATAAGCATACACATATGGAAATTAAAGTAAAGAAAATAAATGAGATAGAGAGAGACACACACGATATTTGTTATCGAGGTTCGGCCAAACCAGCCTACGTCCCTTCCTCAAGCTAACAAGCAAGAGGATTCCACTAATGCTCACCAATTACAACCTCCTCTCCTTACTGGTCAACAGGTCAACAATTATGGGTCGGTCAACTGAAGCTTTTAGACCAGTGAATAGTCTGTCGACCGAGCATTATCAAATCTTAAGGTTTAGCTTAATTTTGACCTTTTCTCTGAATGCTTAGCTAGGGTAATTTAGGTCATCAATACTTGACACTTGGCTATTGATCTTAGGCCCAACTATCAGAGGTAGCACTTTCTTGCGTAGATATATGCATTTATTAAAGCACGTAAAGATTTAACAAAGGTCTAAGGAGGAGAAGATGGGATTGGTCATGGCATTTATTTTTCTTACAGTCCAAGAGGTCTGAATCTCGATGTTTCTTTGACTTTTCATACTTGTTTGATTTTCACACATTTTCTTTCATGGAGGTCACTTGTGGTTTGAATGTATGGACTAGATAAGAAGCTGGCATAGTGTTTTGACTCTTTTACAAAATACCCCATATAGAGGTTCATTCTCTTCCTATTTTTAATTCCATTAAACCCTATACCTCTTTGTCTAAGGTCATCTTTTGTGAGCCTAAGAGTTTGTCAAAGTTTTCTTTGCCCCTAGTGAATGTATGGATGATCTTAGCTTGGTCCTTATTCTTTCTTTCCAGACCTTGAATTTTTAGATCCTTTAAACCCTTGCAAACACCTTGTAATTTTATGAATTCTTTGGTCATCGTGTTTGCTTTATACTCTAGTGTAGATATTTGAAGATCCTTTTCATTTTCAATAGAGACTTTGAATTGTAAATCTTTTAACACTTTCCCAGCATTGCATTCTTGTTATCTAATCTTATGATTTTCAAATCCTTTTCTTTTACAATAAGAATTTTAGATTTTAGATCTTTCAATAAAGCCTCATTTGTGTCATTCAACGACATATATTGTTTGTTAATTTTAACAAGAGATTTATGAGTTCTAATATATTCAGTTTGCAATTCCTCATAAGTAGGCATGCTTTCACTACCATAACTATCACATGATTCAGTATCAGATGTATCACAAGAATCATTATACGAATCATTGCATGAATTGTTTAATGAAACAAGAGGAGGGGAATTTACCTCTTGGATGGTTAAAGCAATTAAACACCAATTTTCTCCTTTATCGTTTGTGCTCGATGCTTCTGGAGTAGTAGACTCCTTTTTCTCACTCTCTCCATATCGCTTTTCAAGTGCCTCCCATATCTCTTTGGCACTTTGACATGCCATGATTTCTCTGAAAATGTCAATGTCAATGTCTAACGCACAATATAAGATATGCATGGCATTATAATTAATTTTCAATAAACTCAAGTCATGCTCATTCATTTCATCATATAGTTTGGGAACCTCTTTATCACAAACAATTTTCAATGGGATATAGTTTCCTTGCTCAATTACTTTCCAAGTCCTCCAATCTAGAGCTTGAATGAAAATAGTCATTCTTTGTTTCCAGGTGGTGTAATCTACACCACATAATAATTGAAGCCTTGACAAGGAACAACCCTCACTAGATTGAGATACACCAAAACGAGCCATTGACCTTTATGTAGCTACTCGTTAGGATATACTATAACTCGGCTCTGATACCAATTGTTGACTTTGGTGTGATCCCAATAGGGTGGTGGATTAGATATTTAAAATTTTAGGTCAAATAACCAGTAGCAGTTAACCACAACCTAAGGTCTTTACTAAGCAGTTCCAATTCAATTGATACTCATGCGTTTAGATAGGCTAGGCAGAAAAAGCAGTTCCAGTATTACACAAGCAATTACATAATTATAGTAAAATGTCTATGCAAAGAATTCAAAAGATACAAAATAAACAAGCAAGCAGCAGAATGTAAAGATAGTAAAGGCACAATGACACACGATATGGTATCGAGGTTCAGCAACTGTGCCTACGTCCCCACCTCAAGCTCACAAGAAAAAGGATTCCACTAAAGCTCACTTCTCGGGTGGAGTGACACTGATTACAATACCCTTTCCTTAATGGGCAAGGAAAACCCTAGGTCAGATTAATAGGGCTGACCCTAACCTTTACAACCTCTCTTTAAAGGGGTGAAGAAGATCCACCTTAGGCCATGCCTAAATTACAACTGATCCTTACGGGTTAGATCAACACTCCCTTAGGCCACGCCTGAAATACAATCACAATATAAACTTTTTGTACAATTAAAGGTGCTTCTATACTAAACAGATCGTACACTAATGAGCATAATACAATTAATGCACTCACAAATGATAAGATTTTATGCTCAGGTGAGATAAAGTTAAGCTATATGTCAACTCTTAACCAATGTGTATATATATTTGTATATGTGTGAGAGTGATACCTTTGATTCAAGATAATATATATTCAACAAATGAATAATCAAAGGACCTTGGAAACCCTAAACAAGTGTCCCAAAAATATTTTATTAAATATTAAGCACAATAGATACTAGGGTTTAAGCTTGCCAAAGTTTTATCAAAAGAATAATATGCAAGCTTCTGAATCTTGCAATATGGATGCTAAAATTCACAAGCAAATATTAGCTCTTCCCAATCAAATATTTATCAGTAAAATATAGTGGGAAAAACCTTAACTCACTCTCAAAAATCAATTTCATATAATGCAAAATGAGAGAGTAATAAGCTTTAAGTGAATGTATGATAATGCACATCAATTAGAAATTAAACTCCTTTTCAAATTGCAATTAGTTTGCAAGCAAGGAGTTATAAACAATGATTCTCCTCAAATATAATTTTTCAAATAAAAGTGTAAGGAGAATGAGTGATATGCTTGAAAGATTTGAACGAGTACGAGCAACAGAAGCATAAAATATTTTAGAGACTTTTTGCTAATGGATTTTGATAATCAGTGTCCTAATCAGGACAAATGAAAGTGTATTTATAGATGTCCCTAAGAAAATTACCATTGGGGATACGGTTGTCATTTTTTAAAAAGATTAGTAAAAAATAACCCCGTTTAAGCACTTAAAAATGCGGTAAAAATTAGGGAACCTAAGAGGTTCGGTTGCCCGACACCAAGGGTTGATTGCCCAAACACTCACAACAACTCACAACCATTTTTCTCATTCGATTGGCCGTGGCCAAAGGTCGGTTAGCTAAGCCAGGCGATTTTCCAAAGCTTTGAGCTTTCGGTCACTTGGTGAGAGGTTCGGTTGGCTAAGCTACGAACTACGGTCACCCGAGCTCAAATTGAACTAACATTTTAGTCGGCTGAGTATAGTGAGAATGGTAACATCCAAGGTTTGGTTGACTGAGAAGAGTTAGTTCAAAAACCATTCAGTCAGCTGAGGCTTGATCAACCTGTTGACCTTCAGGCAGTTCGGTCGACCGAGGCATTTTGTATTGCCAAGGTTCGGTCGCCCGAAACATCACAAAAATGGCCTTTATGTCCTGTTTGGTCTCTTGTGCTATTTCAACCCTATGTGAATGATCATATGACATGTACTAGTCCCTATGGTCCTTCTATGGCCTCTTGAGCATAAATATCTATCATGCATTAGATGCAAATATTACAGACCATAGTAATTTCAGACCATAAATTTAATTGCAAATACAATAGATACATTGGTATTCATTCCTTTTTCTTTTCATGATGCTAAGCTACTTCCTTAATGAATTGATCTTTCAACTTCTTATGGCTTTAATAGTACCTCCACTCTTCATGTCATCTTCGAACTATCTATTCAAGTACTAAGTGCACAAGTGAGATACCTTAGATTTGTCATAATCAAAATAGGATATAACCCATAAGGTCAACACAATTAATACCTCATGGTTATAATGAGTGTTTATACTCTTAATCCTGATATGATTATTGGACACGTGCATATAGTGTTTATTACTTTGATTCATAGAAGAGTGAGATTCTTTATGGGTCAAAAAACTCAGTAAGTTGGGTGATGACATTATGTGTATTGTGAACATTAATTATTCATGGAATCCACGTCCCCGTATCGGGATTGATGATACCCCTTTGAGGAAGCTTATAAGTTTTGACTGTGTCAAACCTTGGAGTTGGATTTTGAATCCAACACATCAAATAAGTTAAGGGGAAGGTCACAGGGAATCAATATGTCAATTAATTAAATTATCAGTAACTTAATTTAATAGACAGGTATCTGTAATCTTACGTGGGGAGATAAATAAGCATTTAATAATAGGAGCTCGAAATTTAATTTCGAATATGACAAGGAGTGCAATTATGATTCTTTAGTGGTATGAATTATAATTAACGTAATTAAGGATGAATTCGGGTTGGGTTAGGAATTCTTAAATACATGGGAAGCCATAGTCTTATTTGCCCAGAGGTCCCTGCTGTAGCTGATATACATGTGCTCCATTCAGCAACTGGGGTGAGACGAACGAACTCTCACAGAGGCAGACATTTTTTGTGAGAGAAGAAAACCCTAGCAACCGTTTACAAGCCCACTCTCTTAGAAGCAAGGCTTGTTCAAGGAATAAAGTAGAAGATTCTTTGTCATCTTCAAGAGCTCGTTTTCATACTTGCATATTCATGATCAAACCAAGCATATCTTGCTGGTATAATCCTAATCGTGTAATTAGGGTTTGCATGATCAAATTATTTTTTTTGTTATTCGTATGCACTACAGCTAGATCTTGGGGCTATTATGCAAGTCCCTTCACAAAGAACTTGCTAATGAAGAGAGTAAAGTAAATACTCTAAACTCTCTTAAAAAATGATTTTGAAATGAATGATAGTAAGAGAGTATGACAATCAAGCTTTGAAGATGAAAATATTACAAAAATATTTGGGAAGGTTTTCTAACTAATTATCTTACTAATTATTTTTGTGAAGGGGGTATTTATAGAGTTTTCAAAATTTTGACCGTTTAGCGACACAGAGGGATTTTGAAATTTGTTTGATTAAAAATTAACCATGATTAGTGCTAAAAATTACCATAACCTGAGAGGTTCAGTCAACCCAAGGCATTGTTGATTGACCGGGTCAAGTCAAAAATTTGACTTTTCTAAGAGGCTCGGTTGGCCGAAGAAACCGTCGGTCGGCTGGCCAAAGGCGATTCTAAACCCTTCGTAGGTTTGGTCAACCTAGGCATAAGGCCAGTTAGCTATTCATGCAGGTTGGCCAACCATGGCATATATGAACTAAGTGGTCGGTCGGCCAGTCAAAGAAATTGGTTCAAATATGAAGGCCAGTTGACTGTGCTTGAGCCTTTGATAATAGGTCAATCGGCCGAGGTCGGTCGACCGAAGCATTTATAACACGAATGGTCGGTCAACTGGACTGTGTAAATTTTCAATTTTAGCCCTAATTTTGACTTTACAAAATTTCACCCCTGTATGCATGAGTATGATATTTAAGTTAGGGGATTTTTCATGAAAAGTTTTGGAACCTAGGGTCAGTCTATGGTCATGTTTTGATTCCCTACGTTCGGTATATCGTCATCCTGAGCTTTTAATCACATCATGCATGAAATGCATTATTATAGACCAAATATGAAAAACTAAATGCAATTACAAATTAGATATATCATGTCTTCTTTTTCTTCTTCTTCTTTTGCTCTTCTGTTTTCATGGAATGCACCAAATGTGATCTTTAAGCTCTGTTTTGGCTTCCATTTCCCCTGTATTTTATGTCCGTGTTGAATTGTAAACATGTTTACAAACTAGATACACACATAAGATCCTTGTGCTTTGTCAGCATCAAAATAGTGATCGGATTCAAAAAGCCAGCATAGTCTATTAGCATTATGATTTTTTTCATGAACAAAGTTGATACACACATTTGAGTACCAATTTGACTCAAAACAATTTAGCTTTTAAATCTTACATATATATATATATATATATATATATATATATATATATATATATATATATATATATATAAAGTCATCAAACGTATGCATATGAAACAAATTAAATTGAAATTCACAATATTTGAGTTTACAAAGAAATGTTAACTAAAAAAAAAAAATGTTATACATAGTATCTTCTATTTAAAAGTCAATCGTTCATCCAATGCTTTTTGCTTAAAAAATGTTGAATGGACTAACATTTTTTATACACATCAATTTGGGAAAAGAAAAAAGTTCTGTTCGAATTATTTTTAAACAATTTCTAATAAAAAAATATTAAAATTTGTAATAAAAACTCTCCTAGAGCTTTTTTTTTTTTCAATTTTAATTTTATTTTAATTAAAATTATTTAAAAACAGTTCGAATAGAACATTATTTTCCAAACAAATGATGCTCTAGCATTTTTTAATCTAGGCATAAAAGCACAGACATGGCCATTAAAACATGTTACACCAAGTAGCGTTTTTAGCTAAAAAAAACATTTGTTGAAGTAGCATTTTTTTCATGTCCCATGCAAGAGGCACAGGTGATGTGGCCATTAAAAGACGTTGCTACCTTTAGTCAAAGGAAAACATTATTCTATCTAGCGCTTTTTATGCAAGAGAGTATAAAATAGCGTTTTAAGCTAAGAAACATTGGATGAAAAAGCATTTTTTTTCCCAATACTGAACATTTTCAATATTTATTTCATTAATTTGATTGCACATAATACAAAGTTTAGGAATAACTTGATTGATGTGCTTTATGATAGGAGGGTGAGAAGTAAGGTGAACTCCCAAGAGGGGGGTGAATTGAGTTTTAAAAATTTCTTCATAAATCTTTTTATTAAGTCTTTCCCAACTAATTTATATTCAACAATCACACAAGTATAATTGATTTGCAATCACAAGTACAACTAAGAACTAATTTAAGATTAAATCTTTATGAATGAAAAGATCAACTTGAATAAAATTTCAGAGATTTTATTTTACAATGTTTTGCAACTTTATCAATATTCCTTTCAGCAATTTAATTCAAAATCAAAACTCAATTTAGCTTTTGAATATGCCAATCCAATCAACAAGGTAAACTTGATTTCACAATATGAAACAAAATAGAAATTTCAGCAAGTTCCAAAATTCAGACTTTGATATTAAATAAGTTACCTGAATTTACGTATGTAACTAATCAATAAGTTAATGAGCTTTGATATTTATCAATCAACGTACTCCCTTTAATTAGGGTTTCCGTAATTCCCAATAACAAATTAATTTCCAGAAATTAAGTAAGCATCCATGCAATTTATATATGCAGAAAATTAAAAAGAGTAGGGAAGAGAGAGAGACACCGAATTTTTACAAGGTTCAACTTACAGCCTACGTCTTTGCCCCAAGCAACCGTTGTGAGGATTCTAACTTTTTATTAGGTCAAGTTTCAACCTCTCTCATTCTTAGGTGGAGTTCTCTCCCTAACAAGAATCCCCTCTAGTTAGGCAACGATTCAACAGCCCTGAATCATATAAAAAAAAAAAAAAAAAAGAACAAGAACAATCTTTGGTTTGTACAAGAACACTCTTAGTTAGAGCATATTTGTACACAATAAAAACAACATACTTCATCAATATAATCAATATAAGATTTTGAAGCTCAAATATATATCACCGTGGATTTATTCTTAGATTGAAATCTCAGTAAATAACTCAGAGTACAGTGAGAATTGATCAACAAGAACTCAACAATGATCTTTGAGCAAAGTGTATTCAGTACGAGAGCTTTGAGAGTGTGAGTGTAAGCTTGGATGCTAATTGCTATTGATTGTTGGGTGTGTAATTCTTGAAATCAAATTGTATTTATAGAGCTTTAAAAGTGATTTTCGTATTCCCCAAGTTATTGGGTGTGTTTCCCAAGTTTTCTCATTCTTTGGGGTCCAAGAATCAATTTTGGAAACATTCCCTCATTGTTTTAAATTTGAATTCTCGAAGGTCAGTCGCCTGATCTCGAAGAATCGATCGCATGTGCCTTTAAATCACACCAAATTTTCAAACTCACAATAAGGTCTATTGCTTGAGCCTGATGGGGTTAGTCGCCTGATGCTATTTTATTTGCTTTCTTAAAAGGCATATAAAAGATCAGTCGGCTGAGCATACACAGTCAATCACCTAAGCTTGCAATTTTTATGAATTTAAGAAATGTGTTTCCAAAAACTTGTTAGCTTTTAAACTTAGAATATTAAATTGATATTTTGAAAATATATTTTCTGGGGTTTTCAAAATCAGGTCTCTAAGTCGATATTAAATCCTAAGAGCTTCAATCACTTATATTGAAAAATACGCAAAGTACTTACATGAGACTTTTAAACAACTATAACACTTCTAACTACTAAGTCTTCATGTATAGTTTCTTTTCTTCATGTATAGCTTGTCTTCATGTATAGCTTGACTTTAAGCTTCAATAGTCTTTAGCTTCATAAAATCTTGCAATATTAAGTTCGAGTTTTTAATAGTCATTGTCAAGAATTTTGATATAGGTCACTTGAATCACTTGATCTTGATAATTGAATTACTTGAAACATCATCACTTAATCAAATACAGTAAATTCTCTTCATTTGTTATCATCAAAATAAGATTCGTAACCTTTGTTAGACCAACAATCTCCCCCTTTTTGATGTTGACAATCAAGGAGCAAAAATGTGTGAACCTTAATAAGGCTCCCCTTTGCAATAAGCATCAACTTAACAATATTTGCAATAGCACGATCATTTTCAATAAGCAAATCAGAATTCACGATCAATTTCAATATTATG
Source organism: Malania oleifera (assembly GCF_029873635.1). Taxonomy (NCBI): domain Eukaryota; kingdom Viridiplantae; phylum Streptophyta; class Magnoliopsida; order Santalales; family Ximeniaceae; genus Malania; species Malania oleifera. The sequence goes on along the minus strand of NC_080417.1, from coordinate 82,496,499 downwards.
CTCATATATTTCATTTCATAGTTAAGTCAATATACATGCTTAGGTATGCAGTGTCATGCTAAATTTTTGCCCAAAAATTCTACCCCTTTTGACATCAATAAAAAAGAGTAAGATATCAAGAAAACGTATAAATACCAAGGCACTGTGCAACCATAAGAAAAAGTATAGATCCAGAGAAGACACAGAACAAAACTTTGCATTCATCATGCATGAAAAATAGACAATAAGTCTCAAAGTAGTATGAGAAAATACAAAAGATTGCATATCAGAATTTTCAATAATTTCCGGTAATCATGATATCATCACTTAACAAATTTAACTCCCCTTGAATGAAATGTATTTCATATTTAATAAATTCATAATTTCATTCTTGAAGGACAAACTATGTATCCATATATAGTATGAGTGTAAATATCATGCGAAGCTATCATCATTATTAGTCATCATTAGCAATCATCATTAGAAATCATCACTATCAATTATGTTTTTAAACTTATCATGTCATGCTCATGTTCAGTTTGTTAAATTTTTTCAGTTTGTTAAATTTTCTCCCCCTTTTTATATCAGCAAAAGGATAAACTTAAAGAAATATTATGCAAAGGTACTAAGGACCAAAAAAATTTGCATTTAGATTGCAATAACAAAGTCCATAATCCAGCACATATTTCAATTATAACATGGTCATCCATCATTCAGCATGCAAAAGAAATATAACATAATCCAACATCAGCATGTGAACTAAGATGGTCAAAAGAAAACAAATAAAAAAGCTAAGAAAAAAAAATAGTAGTGTCAAACATTTCAACCTAGCTTAGTGTTTAGTTTCATAAAATATTCATGTATCTGCAATTTCATCAGATTTGTATGCTCATGCTCATGCTTGCATGCTTTAGTCATATTTCAAAGATTCGTGCTCAAAATCATATGTCATATGGTATGAATTAAATATCCATGCTCAGTTTTTATGTTCTCGCTCAACACATCTCCTCTTTACTACATTGCATCAATCAAAAGGAAAAGGTCATCAATAAGCATATACAATCAGCATAAAATAGATAAATAACTATTCATCATGCTTAAGACGATAATCAAGAATCCAAAATAGCATGAGAAACATCAAACGAGTAGAAAATATCAGGTGCACAATTTAGTATATAAACTATTGTCAGTCAGTCGACTAAGATCGTGGGGGTCAGTTGCCTGACCTCTTTAGCGCATTAATTTTCCCAGACAATAGTGACTTAGTTTCAAATTCAAATTTAGTTCATATATCAAGTTCATCATATCACCAAATAATACCAACAATATGTATTATTTGTCAATTTAACAATGTATATGCTCAAAAATGTTAATCTCAATTTTGACTTGTTAAAAAATTCTCTCCCCTTTGACATCAATCAAAAAGAGAGTTGTGATAAGCAACATATATAATCCAAAATATAGAGTAGTTATAAGCATAAAAATAGAAAATGATATTCAACAATATGTTAATAAAGTTTTCAAAAACATCATGAAGTACTAAAAAATACAAACATAGATCAAAGTGCAAATAACAATGAAAAACTAAGCATTTGTAGCTTTATCATCATCAACTGCTTCTTCTCCAATCCCTTTTTCATCAGTTGCTGCTTCATCATCTTCTTCATCAGATCCATTGTCACTTGCATTGGCATAACTAATTTCCATAGGAGCTGATCCTCAGGAAGTACTAGCCAAATGTTGTTCAATACGTCTAACTTGTTGATCTAGTGAGGAAAATTTTGTTTGAAGAAATTGAAGTCCAGTTTGCATTTCACCACTAAAGACAGTGAATTGTTGATGAAACGAAAGAAATCAGGAAGGTACAACATCAGCCTGAGGAGCAAGTTGCTGATCTGGTTGCGGAATTGGGTTAGGAACATGTCGAGGTGCTCGTTGTTTACATAATCCTTTTAAAAACCAACCTTGCTCACGTTTCTCATATCCCATTTGTTTGAGTGTAGTAGAAGAGAATAGATCATAGTGGGTACACTTGATGAATAATTCAGATGGAGAGGTTACATGAAGATGACCAAAGATGAGGTTTAGAATTCCTCCATAAGGAAGAATTACTCTATGGGCTTCTAGTCTAGAGAACATCCATTTAAGAATTAAACTTGGTAAATCAAGCTTCTTTCCTTTTAGCAAACACTACATAACAAAACAGTCCAAATATGATAAGTAATCGTGAGAACCAACCTATGGTAGGATGTTGTATGTAATGATTTTCTGGAGGATATGTGCTTGAAGGTTCAATTGTTTATATAGTGGAGTATGTCCAAAATAAATAGTGTCTTCAACCATGATCAGAGGTAAAAATTCTTCAAGAGTGAATCCTTGTTCCATAATCCATGATTGCCCAAAGGGTGGACATTCAAACTCTATGTGTCCTCTCTTTTTACTTAGGAAACATGTAGTGTGAGTGTAAGCATATGTAGAGGTGCTAGCATAGTCTTTGGAGGCTTTTGTAAAGTACCCTATGTAGAGGTTTTTTTTCCTTGTGTTATCAACTCCATTGAATCCTATGCCTTTTTTATCCAAAGACATTCTTTGTATTCCAATCATTTTATCAAGGTTTTCTTTTCCTCTAGTAAAATTGTAGATGATTTTGGATTGATCCTCAATTTTACTCTTAAGATAACAGATTTATGAGTTTTTTATATTTTTACCCTTTACTTGCAGCATTACTAGATCTTGAGACATTTTATTTATTTTTCTTTCTAATTCAGATATATATAGATCTTTCTTATATTCCATAGAAGATTGGGATCTTAGATCTTCCAATTCTTTCATCACCTTTTCATTCTTGCTTTCTAATCTCTTGATTTTTAAATCCTTTTCTCTTTCAACAAGATTTTTAGATTGTAATTCTTTCATTACAACTTTGTTGACTTTTAGAGTCCGATCGCTATTTTGATTATGACAAACCACAGTATCTCATCTGTGTGCTAAGTGTGTAAACATGTTTATTTTTCTAAGTAAGGATGACAAATGAGCAATGGAAGCTGAAAAACACTCAAATGTGCACACCATTCAGCGTAATCCATGAATTTGCAAAGGAGCAGAGCATGAAGTTTTTTTGTTTGTTTCAAGTTGTATTGTAGTGCATTATATTTTCATTTTGGGTTTGTAATAATCAAAGGTCTGTAATAATTAATGCACTACATGAATGGTAGGACTATAAGCTCAAATGAATATAGGCTAAATTAAAAAGCCTAGACCTTAGAACGACCCTAGGTCCCTGCATGTCACTTGGAAAAATCCCCTCTATCTTATAAATCATAAGTATGCAAACAGGGGTAACTTATGCTCAAAAACAGAACCTAGGTTAAGTTTGAAAGGGCTTCGGGAGACTGAACCTAGCGCATTGAAGACACCTCAGTCGACTGAAATGGTAGAAAGTCAACATGTTGACTAAGGCCTGAGCGATCAAACCTAAATTGAACATTCTATTCTCGGTTGACTGAATGTAAAGGCTGACACTTTCTATCATCCTTGGGTGCTTGAATACTTAGTTCAATTTTACCTCGAGCGACCAAACATCGAGCGTTTGGAAAATCACCTTGGTTCAGCCACCCGAACCTGTCCTTGAACACCCGAAGTTGAAAATTCAACTTTTCTAATTGTGAGTGTTCAGGCGACCGGCCCTAAGGTCTGAGCGACCGAAACTCTCGGGTTGCCATATTTTTTAACCATGGTAATTGTGGTTAATTAAAGGTAAATTGGATTATAGGCTCATTAAACAATTTTAATAATTTCCTTTATATCCTAATGGTCATATTTTTATTGAAGGCTATATATATACCTTCATTTGGAAAAACCAAGAGGAGATTAGTGCCTTAATTAACAAAATTTCTCTCTAAATCTCCTTGAGCTTTTCATTCCCAAACAAGCCTACATACTCCACCCATTCCTATTCCTTTGCTAAAACAAATTTGGTGAGAGTGCTTTGAGAGATCCTACATTGTTTCCACTAGCTTATACTCTCATATTGATTGTTGATTTTAGAGAGAGTTAAGCCCAAAGTCTTTCCCTAGTGATTTAATCAATATAATCTTTTTGGGGAAGACTTTTTAAGTTTGTGAGTCATTGCATTTTTATTGCAACACTCTTGAGCTTGTCTTGTATTTTTGAAGAAAATATTTTTGGACAAGCTTGCTTTGCTAAATATCTCTTGTGCTTGATTTTCTAGAAATTATTTTGAGATATTTGATTATACACTTGAAATCTTTGAAACATTATTTGTGGTTGATATATTTATATAGATTGTTTCAAAGAAACTTTTCTAACACACTCTCACACTTTGATTGCATATTGACACAATATTGAGAGTAGATTCATATATCTTCACTGAGCTTATACTTCCTATCTTATTGAAGTGCATTGGTTATTTCTTGTGCGTATTGGTACAAATCTGCTTATGTTAGAAGCATCTTTATTTGTATACATATTTTTTTATTCATTGTTGTATTCCAGGCATGGCTTGAGAGGGTGTTGATCTAACCCGTAAGGATCAGGTTGTAAATGTTGGGGTCAGCCTTGTTAATGTGACCTTGGGCCTTCCCCACCCCGTAAGGAGAGTTTGTAAAGGTTGAAGTCACCCTTGGTAATTTGACCTAGTGTTGTGACTGGTGCCGCTCCACCCGTTAAGTGAGCATTAGTAGAATCCTAGGGCTTGCGAGTTGAGGTAGGGATGTAGGCAGTATTGGCCGAACCCCGATAACATATCGTGTGTACACTTTATATTTCTGAAATTTATTTACTGCACACGTATGAATATTTTCAATAGATTGTGAATGTTGTGCATGATTTAATTCCCACACGTTATATTTGCCTACACATTTGGGATTACATAGACAGACCCTAGGTTGTGTTATACTACTAATTTAGTTGAACCTAGGAGATAAATTTTTAATACCCAATTCACCCCCCTCTTGGGAATACACCAATTCCAATAAGCTTTATTTTTATTTTTCAATGAAGTGTATTGTTTAGTCATATTAACTTGAATCTTAAGAACCTTGAATAGTTCAATTTATAATTCTTCATAAGATGACATACTCTCATCATTGGATTCATCAGATGAATATATGATTCATTAAATGATTTAAATGAGGAACTTTGTTCTTCATTATTGTTCCATGCCATACGACAACCATTTTCAACCTCTTGATCACTTGATTCACTCTCTGAACTATTAGAACTTATATTGTCCTATGTAGGGGCCTTCATTGCCTTTTTTTTTCTTCTTGGAACCCTTCTTAGGTTGTTGACAATATGATTTTATGTGTCCAATTTTCTTGCAATTATAGCATATAGGAGATTCATTTCTTGTTTCCTTTTTATTGGTTTGGCCTTCATCCAATTTTGAACCTTTGACCTTTTGAGTGAATTTCTTATTCTTTTTAAAAAACTTTCCGAGTCTTCTAATGATGAAGTCTATATCATCATCATCTAATTCATTATCTTCCTCTTCACTAGAGCTATATTTAGTAGCCTTAAGGGCTATTGATTTCTTGTTTTTATTCTTAGAATTTCTTTCATTTATCACCATCTCGTAGGTGAGGAGTGATCCTATCAATTCATCTAGGGAAGTATTTTTCAAGTTTCTTCCTTCTATTATTGTAGTTGCCTTAGGTTCTCAAATTGGTGGAAGTCTTTTTAAGGATTTTCCAGATCATTTCATAAGTTGAGTAGTTCTTTCCTAAGGTAGTGAGAGAGTTTCACTGCAAAAAATCAGGGTATTAGTGACGGTTTTAAAATAGTTGCTATATGTATCATTACTACTAACTTTTAGTGACGAATTAAATATTTCGTCACTAATAATGGAGTATTAATGACAGATCATAACCATCACTAAAACCCTAATACTGTCACTATAAATTCTAGAACGGTTCAACTCAAATTTGTCACTAATAGAAGGGTATTAGTGACAAATTTCAAATTTGTCACTAATACTAGGACATTAGTAAAAGATTCAAATTCGTTACTAATAGTTGGGTATTAGTGACGAATTAGAAATTCGTCACTAATACTAGGGCATTAGTGAATTATTCAAATTTGTCACTAATAGTATGCTATTAGTGACGAATACTCTGGCATTAGTGAATGATTCAAATTGGTCACTAATTAGTATGACATTAGTGACGAATTATAAATTCGTCACTAATAGTAAGGGCATTAGTGAAGGATTCAAATTCGTCACTAATAGATGAATTTGAATCCTTCACTAATAATTAGAAAAATTAAAAAACCTTTAATACTAATTTTTTTAATAATCAATTCTTATATAAAAATCTGTAATTACATTTTCGAATATATAAAATAAAACCATAATTACTACAAAATTCGTAAATCATTCAAAATTTCAAATTTAAATACAAATTCAATTAAAATAAAGAAATAACATATGTTCAGATAACAAAAATTATTTCAAAATATTCAAAATTCAAATACAAATACTAGTACAAATTCAAATTAAAATACAAAAATTTCATTTGTTCAAATAACAATAAAAATTACAAAGAAATAGTCAAAAGTTGCATCTGACGACTGTAGTGCATGCATGGCATCGTGCTAATGTTAAGAGTCATTAAAAAAAATTAGTATACAAATGGAGGAGAGCTAGGGCTCAGTATAATCAGGAAAAATAATTATATGATATAACAAATTCGCAAAAATTTCATAATCATGCATATTACACAATTTGTACGGTAGTAATATCAATAATGAAAAAAATAATGTCAGTATTTAAAGCTAAACACTGAGTTTACATATTTCCATTGAGTTGCATACTTGAAAGGTAGCCTATAAAGTCGAAGGGATGAAAGGGTCTTTGAATAACCATGAGAAGATACACACACAACTATACTTGCAACTACTTATATATATTATGTGTAATTACCTTTTAATTTTTTGAAAGGTAAAACCGAGTGAATTCATTAATAAACAAAGCTCAAGTCAGAGGTCCGAGGATACAAAAGTGCAGGAAGACCCAAAACAGGAAACCAACAAGGCAATAAAAACAGTGAACAACCAACAAATCAACAGAAAAACTAAAGAGAACACCAATAATAGAAAATGCCAAAGCACCTGAATCAGCAACCGAGAATTTGATAATGTTCATTAACCATACATGTAATAATGATCTTAAGATTGAGACACCTTTAGTTATGGAGGTTGTTTTATCTTCTTTTTTTTTTTTTTTTTTGTAATAGTGTTTAAAGTCTTTGCTAATCAGGTAAACTCTTTGCTAATCAGGTTTAGTCATGCAAATTATTTTATAATTTTTTTCTATGATGGTGTTTAAGACCTTTCAAATAGTTGATTATTTTTTGAGGACATGAGGTTAGTCTCGACAATGAATGCTTTAGGCTTACCGGACCAAAAACATATAAATGAATGTTTTTTTTAATGAACTAAACCTACATTACTTCATTTCTTATGATTCCTAACTTTCACTCATCATTTCAAAAATATTTTAACATTCATTTTATCATAATTATCATTGTACATGGTTTTTAGTTTGGGAAAAATTTTGATGAAATTTTGACAGCATGCCATCTATAAATTGGACATTTTCCCATAAAATATGCACCTGATAGGTTCAAATAAGTGATTTATAAGAAGTTCAAGGCACACGAGAACCTATATCCACTACCAGTATGCAATACACATCAATTGCATCCACCATGCAGGAGCCATTATAGACTAGCATGCAATCATGTAGCAATCAACAATTCACAACAGTAGTACATGTATCCATTAAATTTAGAATATAAATAGCAGAGAACAGTGGATAGTATTGAGTTCAGTGTAGTATTGTTATTCATCTAGGCATTTGGACATGAACATTATGAGATGATGAGAGCATTTAATTTAAATAATTATTAAGATGATGCTCTCTCTAGGTTATGTATATATTCAACTTATGCCTTTTTCAAATTTTCAAATCCTTAGCCAAGTGTTTCTAATATTTTCAATGATTTGGGCTCGACAATGAATGCTTTAGGCTTATCGGACAAAAAACATATAAATGAATGCTTCTTTAAATGAACTAAACCTACATTACCTCATTTCTTATGATTCCTAACTTTCACTCATCCTTTCAAAAATACTTTAACATTCATTTTATCATAACTATCGTTGTACACGGTTTTTTTTTTGGAAAAAATGTTAACGAAATTTCGGCAGCATGCCGTCTGTAAATTGGACATTTCTCATAAAACCTGCACCTGATATGTTCAAATAAGTCATTTATAAGAAGTTCAAGGCACACGAGAACTTATATCCACTACCAGCATGCAATACACATCAACTGCATCCGCCATGTAGGAGGCATTCTAAATTAGCATGTAATCACGTAGCAATCAACAATTCACAATAGTAGTACATGTATCCATTAAATTGAAAATATAAATAGCAGAGAACCATGGATAGTATTGAGTTCAGTGTAGTATTGTTATTCATCAAAGCATTTGGACATGAATGTTATGAGATAATGAGAGTATTTAATTTAAATAATTATGAAATGATGCTCCATCTGAGTTATGTATATATTCAACTTATGCCTTTTTCAAATTTTCAAATCCTTAGCCAAGTGTTTCTAATATTTTCAATGATTTAGGCTCGGCAATGAATGCTTTAGGCTTACCAGACCAAAAACATATAAATGAATGCTACTTTAAATGAACTAAACCTACACTGCCTCATTTATTATGATTCCTAACTTTCACTCATGCTTTCAAAAATATTTTAACATTCATTTTATCATAATTATCATTGTACATGGTTTTTTTTTTTTTTGGAAAAATTTTAACAAAATTTCAGTAGCATGCCATCTGTAAATTGGACATTTTCTCATAAAACCTGCACCTGATAGGTTCAAATAAGTCATTTATAAGAAGTTCAAGGCACACAAGAACCTATATCCACTATCAGCATGCAATACACATCAACTGCATCCACCATGCAGGAGACATTCTAGACTAGCATGCAATCATGTAGCAATCAACAATTCACTATATATAATATATCCATTAAATTAAAAATATAAATAGCAAGTAAAACTATAATTAAAAATATAAATAGCAAGTAAAACTATCATCTATACAAGATGAATATCTATCATATGAAAATTTCCCAACTGAATAAGATATACAACTAGGATAACAATAATAATAATAAAAAATGTACGCATTATGCAACCATATCAAGTAATTAGAAATGACAACATCCAAAAGTAGGATGGATCCATAAAGGATGCATTTAGAAGGAGCACACATCCAAAATAACGGTACATTCAAAAGGAAGCCGCATCGAAAACGAAGATGCATCCACAAGGAGGATGCATCCAAAAGGAGATTGAATCCGCAGAGAGGATGCATAGGCAAATCCACAAGGACAATCCGTTCGCAAGGATGATGATGGAACTTTCTAAAGTAAGAAAGTTCAAAAATTAATATTATTCTCAAGTCATATCTGTTTGTAATGTTAATTTTTTTGCAGTATTCATGCAAACTATCTATAACTACATAATATAAAAATTGCCCCAAATATAAGACTTTAGTTCTTCCCTAAATTTGTACTTTTCCTACAAAATACATGTAATGCTATCTCCCCGCCCCCCAAAAAATTTATCCCATTACTATCACCCCCTAACACTCAGCTTAATGGTTTTTAGTGTCCAAGTTAGAATAACGTATAAAGCTCTTTAGAGGAGCTAGTATGAGTATTTGTTAATCATTGAAAATTTTTCTATATTATAATATAAACAAAATCATAAAATACTTTTGCACAAGTACTATGTTAAGCTATAAGTACCATACATACCTTCTAATAGGAGAAGCCACCTGCATCATCTGGTCGAGATTGACGCATAATTTCCTCGAAATGTGTTTGCCTATCCATCATAGCTTGTATCTGGGCTTGAAATCTGGAGACCGTGTCTTTCAATTGTGCGTTATCCATTTCCATCATCTGCATTTGTCGAGCCATCTCCTTCTTATCATACTCGGCCTCTCGATGTTGTTCTTCCATCTTTGCACAAGCCGCCGCACCCATGGATGATGATGCTGCTGGGGTGATGTATTCACTTCCAAGACCTTTCACCCAGCCCCCCACTCGTTGCCCAAGCACCTGGGAAGGGATCTCGAAATCTGTCATGTGCTGACTCCCCTCTGAAATAAAATTAATATTAAAACATTTTTGAAAGGATGAGTGAAACCAAATAGATAATTAAACTTCATCCTCACATAATCGTCTAATGATTAGGGAGCTCAGCTCCATCCCTATAGGAAGTGCATAAATGATCCATATGCATCACTTTCATTTATTGAATATCGAGGCTCTAGAGAATACCCAAAACATTATATTTAGTGCCCAAAGGCTTATGTTTTGATATGAAATGTTCTTGGGTCTTGAACATTATTGCATGCCTTAATATATATCTTCTGATGTATCCATGGTCTATAGGGACTACTATACTAATTAAATGATAACATGTAATTAACACATACTTAGTATAGTTGATTTTAAAGATTTGGATTGATGGCTTATACAACTAAGCATAGTGAAATTAATCTTTGGTAAGTATAAGTAGTTAAAGAATCTAAGAACATATTCAAATTGATAGGGGGAGCATCTAGAATTAAATTACTACCCTGTTTTTCTTACCCCATATATTTAGCTTAGATCTTGAATAAATTCATTGTGGCATGCACTTGAATGAAAAGATTTTATTGAAAATCATAATCTGAAGCATGTTTATATTGCCACAACTGTCTGTACTTGCCATATGATCTTGCATGTGATTGTTGAACTTTTAGGATCATTATGGTTTTGGTTTTCTGGTTATTTTTAGTATGTGCTTTATTGACAAACCAGAAAATTTGTTACTAGCTTGCATGAGTTTTTTTTTTAAAAAAAAATTAAAGTTTCTATTTCTGTAAGCACCTCTAGTACCTTTTTGCAAATATCAAAGGGGGATATATATTTACTATATACATATGTATATCTATATATATACATATATACTTATATATATATTTATACAAGCAAGAATTGAACTTATATAGAATATATTTTATGTCTTGCTTATGTGTTTAAATGCTTTCATGACTTATGCTATCTTTGCTTAAAATTTTAAGTCATGAATAATTTTTTAAAATTATAAAGAATGTTGCATAACTGGTTCATGGATCTTACATGAAAATGCATGCAAGCTTGCTAGATCATTCTTATGCTCAAATCTACTATTTTGGTATCCTATGTCGTGTGCCCTTTAGCTCAATCTTTCATGGGTCATATGATATACTTCAATTGCAATGGTTTGTGTATATTTTTGGTCTAATCATGTTTGTTATGCCATTTGAACCTTTTAATGATCAGTTATACAGTTCATGTGCCGCATTGCTATATTTCATGCCTTGAGAATTTGTTTATGCTTTAAAACGCATGACTATCATATCTCTTGCATGTTGATAGTTATACTCCTGTTTACTATTTTTGATCATACTGGACTGGTTGAGTTAAATGTTGTGGATAATCGAAAATTTGAACTCAATCAGGTCACTTGCATGCAGAGATTTTTGGGGAATGTTCTATTTTCAAAAGGCATGCTACCAAATTTTGTAAAAATCATCTCCCAAACATTTTCTATATTCAAATGATTATTTGCCTACATGCTTAAAAGTTTATTTAGGCCCTTTTTGCTATTTCCAAAAGGGAGAGAAGTAGACAAGTATTTGTCATCATCAAAAAAGGGGAGATTGTTTACCTTATAGGTCATATCCCTGTTTTGATTATGACAAATACTCAGGTATTTAATGTCTGCTAAGTTGATGTGCAGGTATTCTAATTGACAGATCATAGTGATAGCACAGAGAGGAACTAAAGTTGAAGACCCAATTTACGATTGTATTGTATTTCATTTATATGCAAAGGGTTTGTAATAGTAAATAGGGATTGGTTTGTAATAAACTTACACACATCACATGCATGATCTAATAAGTAAGCTGAAACCAACCTTAAACTAAAAATTACCTTAGAAAGACCTTAGGGAATACCCTTCGATGTCTTCAAACTGACCTAGAAATGACCCTAGGACAGTCACACATGCATATATATAAATGGTCATTTGAATAGGGTAAATATACAAGGGAGTTGGAACCGAAATGCATCAAAAATGCATGTTCGGTCAACTGAACTACGAAGTTCAAATCCTCCCAATTGACCGAATCAGGTCCAAGTCAACAGTTTGACCACGACCCGATCTATCGAACTTGTCAGTTTAATTATACCTGGCCGAGCAAACTCCCTTAGAGTCAACACTTTGACTACCTGGTTGACCGAGCCCAAAATGTACTCCAAAGCTCAGGTCGACTGAGGGTCCTCGAAAAATGCCCCAACAACCTGGTTGATCGAACTTCTCAGTTCAAAATGTCCCAGTCGACCAAACCTCACTGTTGTGAAAAATTACCTCTTCGGTCGACTAACCAGTTAGTTCATTTTCACCCTGGTCAATCGAACCGCGCTAAATTGGAAAAATCGCCCTTCCTGATCAATCGACCCTGAAGTTCAAAATTGGTCCGGTCGACCGAGCCATATGAACTTCGGTCGACCGAATCTATTCTGGTCGACCAGCGCTCTCGGGTTGCTCCAAATTTTTACCACAGTTAACTATTTTAACCAGGATTAATTAGGGTTAAAATGATTTAAAACAATATTAATAATACCCTAAATGTCCTAACGACTATAATTTTTCCAACTTCTATAAATAGCCCATCATTTGCAAAGATTAAATGTGGATTAGCAATCTTGATTAGGAGAAATTCTCTAAAAATCCCAAAATCCATAATACTCATCTTTGATCTTCCAACACTTATTCTTACAAGATCTTACTTCTCAAATACTTTTGTAAGTGTGATTTAAGTGTTGTTGTTCCTTAAGGATTGCTCTCTCAAGATTGTGTTTGTGTAAAATTATTTTATTTAAAAGCACATCCTCAAGTGTTCTTAAGGGGCTTTATCAATAAGTCTTTCTTAAGAAGACTTCGTTGGAGCTTCTGAGTATTGCATCATCATTGCAATATCTTGAGAAGTTTATATTTGATTTTGGTTGCAAAAATTCTTTTCAAATCACATTCACATATCTAGTGTGTTTCATCTTGATAAATCTTTGAAGAGATATTTGTTTGCGTGATAAAAAATGTTGTTGCAATATTCATTGATTTATATCATTCGTTGAATACAAAGATTAAACTCTTTTTGCAAACCAAACATATACATTACTAGAGCATCATACGATTGAGAAAATCTGCTTATTGAAATATATATATATATATATATATATATATATATATTGTTTGGCTAGTATCTTTGTGTGAGCTGTTAGATTGAACACATATTGTGATACAAAGATCATACTAGTTGACACCCTCATGCACTCATTACACTGATAGCAAATATTTTGAGAGTTAAAATATTAGACCACATTGAGCTTACATATTAAATCATATTGTGGTGTATGTGACTGAGCATAACTTGGTACATATCTGCTTTGCACGAAAGTACAATAATTGTACCAATATTGTTTGATTGCAAATACTGTTATATTTCCAGGCACGGGCCTGAAGAGGGAGACTAGCCCTTTGAAATAGTCCCGAACTGACTTAGACCCGGTTAGGAAAGCTAGGTGTGCCATCCTATTAAGGCGTGTAGGTTGAGGTCAGCCCCGCTAATTGACCTGGTTGTACAGGTTGAGGTCAGCCATGTGCTAATTGACCTAGTTGTAATCAATACTACACCACCTTTAAGTGAGCCTTTAGTGGAATCCTCGGGCTTGTGAGCTAGAGGCGGGGACATAGGCACAGTTGGCCGAACCTCGATAACATATCGTGTGCCTTATTTATATTTCTACACTTTATATTTACCGCACATGTATGTTATGGTGCGAATGATGCGCATAATTTAAATTTTCGCATATTATATTTATTGGCGCATTTAGAATTGCACAGAAAGACCCTAGGTTGTATTATATAGCTATCTCATTTAACCTAGGGGATAAAAGTTTAAAATTCCAATTCACCCCCACTCTTGGGAATACACCAATTCTAACAAGTCTTCATATAACTGTTGACTAGTTCAACTCCATAGAGTATGTCTGGTATGGTGCACATCAAATACCTCAAGTTTCCAACCAAACTCTTAAAATTTGTGGGGTCAACATCTCCTTGCTCATTCTTTCTCAATTCCAATCCTGTTTCAACTGGAGCTGTCACAGGGTTGCATTTGTCCATCCCAAATCTCTTCAGTACTTCTTTTGCATAGTGACTATGAGAGATGAAGATTCCTTTCTCGCTTTGCACGACTTCTATGCCAATAAAATGAGCCATATGGCCAATATTTGTCATTTCAAATTCTTTGACCATGCTCCTCTTGAAAGCGGCAAACATCTCTGGATTGTTGCCTATGAAGATCAGATCATCAACATATAGGCAGGCAATCGACATGCTTCTGTCTGTCTTCATCTTCATGTATAGCGCATGCTCGTAGGGACACTTCTCAAATCCATTCTTCTAGAAGTAGTCATCAATCCTTATGTTCCATGCACGAGGTGTCTGCTTTAAGTCATAGAGTGCTTTCTTTAGCTTGTATACTCTATCTTCTTTACCCTTCTTCACATATCCAGGTGGCTAATCGATATAGATATCTTATTCCGGGAAAACCATTTAGAAATGCTTATTTCACATCCAGTTGGTAAATCTTCCATCCATTTTGTGTTGATAGTGAAATTAGTAATCTGATGGTTTCAAGCCTGGCAATCAGGGCAAATATTTCTCCATAATCGATCCCTTCTTTCTGCTTGTAGCCTTTGACGACAAGTCTTGCTTTGTATCTCTAAACTTCTCTTGGAGCATTCTTCTTGGTCTTGTAGACCCATTTCACACCAATAGTTTTGTGGCCCTTCGAGAGATTTGTCAACTCCCAAGTCTTTGTTCTTCTCGATGGATTGAATTTTCTCATCCATCACTTTTCTCCATTTGTCTCCTTTGTTAGGCTCCTCAAAGTTAACTGGGTCACTGGTAAACAATAGACAATATAGTGTAACATACTCTTCTATTGGTTCTATAGTTTCATACAGATCAGCTAGATTATGAGCTCTTCTAGGCCTCATGTCTGAGATTTCATGCTCAATTGGTGATGGAGATTCATTCCTCTGTGGTGAACCGTGGGGAGGTGTCTACAGCTCAGGAACTTGTGACTCGATAGCCACTTCTCTTGTCTGTGTGGGTTCTTCTCCTTCAAGCATCAATTTCGCATCTTTAGAAAATTCAGCCTGGTCCCACTTCCAGGATTCATTTTCTTCAAAAATGACATCTCGGTTGTAAATGACTTTCTTGTTGATGGGATTGTATAGTCGATATCCCATGATGTTGTCACCATATCCAACAGGGATACACTTCTCTCCTTTATCTTTCATCTTTTTCCTTCTCGCTTCTAGGATCTTGGTGTAGGCTATGGAGTCAAACATTCTAAGATGACTCACACTAGGCTTGTGAGTACTCCAAGCTTTACGTGGTGTCTTTGTGTCAAGACTCTTCGTAGGACACCAGTTGAGTAGATAGACTGCATATGACACTGCTTCTGCCCAAAAAATCTTGGACACATTCTTATCATTTAACATGCTCTTGGCCATGTTATGGATCGTGTGGGTCTTCCTTTCAGCTACACCGTTCAACTAGGGAGTGTAGGTTGGTGTGAACTATTTTTGAATCCCTTATTTCCTAAGGAATTCCAGGAAAGCTTCATCCTTATACTCTCCTCCTTGGTCTAATTAGAGTAACTTGATGCGATTGCCACTCTATTTCTCCACAAGAGCTTTGAACTCTTTGAACTTGTTGAACACCTCCGACTTCCTTTTCAGGAAGTAAACCCAAGTCTTCTTACTGTAATCGTCAATGAAAGTGAGGAAGTATCGGTTCTATCCATTTGAAAACGGTCTCAATAGACCACACACGTCTGTGTGTACTAGCTGAAGCGGCATGGTAGATCTCCAGTTGGCTTGCTTTCTAAAGCTATTTCTATGTTGTTTTCTCAGAACACAGCTTTCATATATCACATTTGGGTGGTGGATGTTGGGAAAGCCTTTTACCATCTTCTTGCTTCTCAATTATTTTAAACTTTCAAAATTCAGGTGTCCATACCTGAGATGTTATAGCCAGTCTTTGTCTTTGATGATAGCGCTCAAACACCTTGGCATATCATTTTGAATGATGAGTGAAAACATTCGATTCTTTGCCATTTGTACTTGAGTAGTGAGCTTACCTTGAGCATTTGTTATCACCATCTGCTTATCTTTAAGGCTAATTTTGTAGCTTTTCTCTACAAGCTATCCAAGACTAAGTATATTAGTTTTCATGGTTGGCACATAGTACACGTTGGAGATAAAAATTATGGTCTCCATCCTTCTTATTGATTATGACATTTCCTCTTCCTCGAAATGAGACTTTAGAGAGATCACCAAATGATATCTCTCCCTAAACTTTCTCATCAAGTTCATTAAATAGGTTCTTTCTTCTAGTCATGTGATTGCTGGCTTCAGAGTCAAGGCACCAAACATTTTGGTCCTGGTAGGTTGAATTGTATGCCATTAGCATCAATAATTCTCCTTCAGTATTCTCCTTTTCTGCAAAGTTAGCATTTTCATTTACTTCATTATTTTGGGGATTACCTCTACACTCATTACTGTAGTGTCCATACCTATGGCAGTCGTAGCATTGAACGTTTCTTTTGTCTACGTTCAGACGGTTATTGTATCTTCCTCTTCTTCCTTGTCCTATGCCTCGTGGGATATAATTTTGTTGATTGTGTCCTTCTTTAATGGGACCTTTTCCGCCTCTCCCACCTTTTTTGGATTCAAAATTTTCATAATTTCTTCCACGAGATCCTTGACCTCGTCCTTTTTCTTGCTGTGACATTCCCCCTTTATCGTATCTATTTGTAGTGAGGGATAACTTCATTTGGAGGGCTTGCTCCAATGCTTTATCGTCACTCCTTTTGTTGACTTTCTGCTCATGGGCTTGGAGAGAGCCCACAAGTTCTTCTATGAACATGGTTTTCAAATCTTTTGTTTCTTCCATGGTCACAACTATATAATCAAATTTTGGATCCAAAGATCACAAAATTTTCTCGCAAATTCTCTCATCGTTGAGAGTCTCCATTTCTTCTCAGTTGATTTGATACTACCATAACTCATCTATAGTAATCAGCAATAAATTCTGTAGATTTCATTCTTAAAGATTCGAAATCACCTCACAATGTTTGAAGACAAATCTTCTTTACTTTGTCTGCACCTTTGTGTGTTCGATGGAGAGAGTCTCAAACTTCTTTGGATGTCTTGGCAGAGGTGATGATTTAAAATGTGGCCTCGTCAAGGCCTTCGTAGATTATGGACTTCTCCTTGCAATCCTTCTTTCGATCAGCTCACAAGATTGTTCTTTGAGCATCAGACATAGTTGCTTCAACTTCTTTTGATGGGCTTTCTCTATACCCATTTTCAGCGATGTGCATGACATCTTGAGCACCTAGAAGGGCTCTCATTTGAATAGACCAGTTGTCATAATTCTCCTGGGTCAACTTTGGAATGACCGCTTGGGTAGTACCGTTAGCCATTGGGTTTAATATGTCAAAAATAGAGTGATGGGGATGGATTTTGGCAAATCTAATGCCATCAATGTGTTTAAAAGGTCGAAAAACCTTAGGAACCGGTTTTGGGTTGCAAAAAATCGGTCTAAAAATCATTGAACCAACTAAAAAACAATTATGAACCGGTTTAACTGGATTGATTTAATTTAACGGAAGATAAACGGTGTTGGAATTACCATTAGGGCCATGTGGCGGTTTTTGGGCATGCCATATGTCAGCGATTAGACGCGGGTCAATCAGCCGAGTTAGGTCGTGCTCGCGAGTTAGGCTCCAGGTTTTTGGTTGCTGGGCCGGGTCGTGAATTGGGTCTTGGGTCTCCGTGTCGAATTTCACCAGCTAAGTGAGGAAGATGCGTGCGGGCACGTGGAGCAAGTGACACTGGTGATTAGTGTTCTTGCCGACGCGTGAGGCGCGTATGGTAGACATTTTGTTTGTTGGCGCGTATGGGGGCTCCTGAACTCCATTTGAAGCACAGTTTTCACTATTGGAATTGTATTAACACGAATGTCACAATGGTAAACTCAATTTTGGAGTTTGAGCAACTTCAAATCTAAGAGAAAAATTGAATTTCTCTCTGTTTGGCAAATTTCAGCGAGCCTGAGCGCTCTGATACCACTGATGGGTGGAGAGGACTCACTCAATCACTAGTTGTGATTGAAACTCGATGAGTATTGCACTCAATTGGAAAACAATTAATTTCAATCTGGAAAAGAAGTACAGAGGAATTCAAAACAAAATCTCTCACTGGTTATTCACCCTCACTTCACCACACTTCATTACACACACACACACACACATCTATTTATAGAAAATTCTAAATCAAAATAATCAACGATGGTCGGCTGGCTGGTGAGGTTGGTGGCCGCTGATCTTCAATGTCAACAGAAGCGGCTAGTTGGTGCGGCTGCCGATGAGTCAAGTTTAATTTTCAATAGTCTGCATGCTTGTTAATAGCTTGGGCATCCAAATCAGATGAGTTGAAAATTTGTGAAGAGTCTTGGGATATGATAATTGTTGCAATAATACATTGCTATGAAATATAGAAAAATAGGTATTCACTATGCGGTAAGGGTGTACACGGTTCGGTGCGGTTCGGTTTTGGCCAAAACCGAAAATCGAACCGAATTTTTGGTTATGTGATTTCCGAATTAAAACCGAAACTGAACCGAAATTATGCTTTAATTGAAAACCAAAAATGTGGCGGTTCGGTTGCGATTTTTTGGTTTTAAACCGATTTTTTTTACAAAAAAAATAACATTTATTTTTCATGAAGTAGTTGAAGAACTGAAGATGCAGTAGCAGCAGACGCAGGCGCAGGCGCAGGTAGTGCTCTGATTTGAAGAACTGAAGGCACAGGAGCCAGGAGAAAGGTAGAGCCACAGGCGCACGTCGAACGCACGGCGGCACAGTGCAACAGAGACGAGACTCGAGAGAGTGAGTCTGTGAGAGTGATGAGTGAGAGTCCGAGAAACGACTCAGACGAGGCCGGACGAGTGACAGACTCACAGCGAGAGGCGAGAACCAAGAGCCGAGAAGAGAAGAAAAAAAATGAGGAAGGAGGAGGAGGAGGAGGAGGCGGCAGGCACGCACAACGGACGGCACACAACCGGCTGAGAGAGTCACAGACTCATAGGCTCACAGCGAGAGCCGAGAAGATTAGCAGAGAAGAAGAAAAATGAGGAAGGAAGAGGAGGGGGGAGGCACACTGGCCGGCGGTCGCTGCGCACGCACACCGCTCACAGATTCATAGTGAAGATGAAGAACTGAGGAATGAGGCTTGAGGAAGGTGAAGAGGAGGAGGTGGGAGGGAAGAGGTGGCGTGAAATTGAAAACTGAAAAAGGTGAACCGTGAAAAGTGAAATGAAAGATAAAAAGTGAAAATAATGATTAAAAACTAAAACCCTAAGCACGTGTGTGTGTGTTACCATGTCCATGTATATAACTATATATAATTATATAAATGTAAATCGGTTTTTTGATTTTCTTGGTTCGGTTTAAACTTAAAACCGAAATAGAATCCGAAACCGAATTTTTTAATTTTTGCAAACCGCAACCGGAACCGAAAATCGAAAAATCGAACCATTTATTGTTTCGGTGCAGTTTTCGATTTTTCGGTAATTTTTGTACACCCCTACTCTGCGGACCTTTATGTGCTTAAATGAAATTTTAGATGGGATAGAGATTTCAATAATTTTTTTAAAAAAATACTTAAAATTAATATGACAACAGAGTCTAAAAAAGGATAATTGTGTCCTTTTGAATTTTAGAAAATTTTAGTTGTATGAAAAAATTCAACGTCAAAGTGGTTTAGTGGTTTATTCAAATTGAGAGTTTCTTAATTAGTTAATTTTGTATAGCTAGAGGAATAGGTATGTAACGGGTGCTTATATCTTCTACTCGCATAATCGTACTCCTAAACCTGATTCAAGTAACGGTAATTTATAAGTATGAGCTCATTTAGCACTAGGTTTTGCTTAGTGACTAATGGTAGTAATTAGATAATTGCATCTAAGTGAATATGTGGCAACTCTTTTGATTTAGTAAGTCTGCTTCCCCCTCCTATTTTATTATTCTATCACCATCTTCCCGAGTTGAGGTAGTCAGACCTCTCAATTCATACATTGCAACAGTAATCATACCAAATTTAAATTAAAACATGCAGAAATCAAAATGAAACTTGATTAATGCTGACCAATCATATGGCTCTTAGGAGCTCGCGCCCGCAGTACTTTTTCTTTTTGTGCTCTTCTCATTTATGCTTCTTTAGATCAAGTACGATGGGGATGAAAAACATCACATGGGATTCTTAATATTTGAATTTCTTTCAATGAGTGGTCCAGTAGCATCTTTTCATATGATCTGCTGCTGCCCTTAATTTCCATATGACAACTCAATGAGAAAGGTAGGGGCAGGGGAAAAAACTGAGAAAGAGACATAAGAAACGGGAGAAATTTTAGTTGAATAATGGCTACATATTCCATGACTTGGAAATTGGAATACTACTTTGTTGCGATTCAACAGTTCTAGCTAGCTGTTGTTTTGGGCCTCCAACAATCATATATATTTTATATATTTTTTTGGAAATTAATTTAGAATATTGGTTGCATGTATGTGTGTGTGTGTGTATATATATATATATATATATATATAGCTTGCCCACTTCAACAGAATCCAAGGTAACCATAAGTCGAGAGGAGAAAGAGTGAAGAGTTGTGAATGGACGGCCCAGCAAGAATGGATGATGCATTTATGTCTTCTAATAATTAGCATATATTCTTTCCATATCTCTCTCTCTCTCTCTCTCTCTCTCTCCTCCATATATCTTTTACCAGATCTGAGTGGCTGTGGAGTGAGCTAGCTAGCCAGATCCAGTCAATCCTTGCACTCCATATGGACATAATTTTTTTCTAATGGGGATGATCTGGACACAACTAGCTTCTATTGTTTCCCAATCTTGTGCTCCTGTTGAGTTCTGCACTACAATATTTTTTGTTATTATTATTATTTTTACTATTATTATTATTGTTGTGGTCGTGGACGTCAACTATAGGCTTAAGCTATTGCTCAATGGGACAGCAGGAAGCCCAACTCACCACCACTGTACTCCCCTGCGTAAGTACTTCATTTCTGTCAACAAAAGAATTATATTACATACAGACGGGTTGTCTTGTTAAAAATACTCTATTTCTTTTTTCCTCAGAATCCAGACTTTAATTTTGGCAAGTCTTTCGAATTTTTTCATTTCGTGCCAAATCAAACAAGACGTGACTGATCTTATATGTATATCTTCTCTTATGCCAAATCAAAAATTAACTACTATGCAGATCAAACTCAAGATCTGATATCATAGAAAACCTTTACTGTAAGAACTTAAAGAGTATTTCTTCAATTCATGAGAACTATCATCATGCTAGAAATATGAAACCCATCTGAGTAGTGTGCTCATGAAATTGTCTAGGTGGCAATCCCTTATTAGTAAGCAGATCCGCAACCATGGAGTTTGTACCAATGTGCTTTATAGACAACTGACCACTCTAAACTCTTTCTTTAACAACTAGGAACTTGATGTCTATATGCTTCAACTTCGCCGAGCTCCTGTTGTTGCTAGAATACAAAACTGAAGATTTATTGTCACAAAATAACTTAAGTGGTCTATCAATACCATCCACTATGCACAGCCCTGTGACAAAATTCCGCAATCATACTCCGTGATTAGACGCCTCATAACACGCTATATATTCTGCTGCCATGGTTGAAGAGGCTATAAGAGACTGTTTAGCATTCTTCCAGGAGATGGCACCTCCAACAAGTAGAAAAATATAGCCCAATGTAGATTTCATACTATCTCGACATCCTGCAAAATCAGAGTCAGTATACCTGATGATCTCAAGCTGATTTGACTTCCAATACGTGAGTATGCATTCTTTTGTTCTCTGTAAGTACCACAAGACCCGTTTAGCTGCTTTCCAAAGGTCTGCTCCTGGATTACTTAAATACCTACCCAACATCCCAGTAATGTACGCAATATCCGGCCGCGTACAAACTTGAGCATACATTAGACTACTATAGCTAAAGCACAGGGAATCTTCTGCATTTCCTTTACCTCAAAATCATTCTTAGGGCACTGATTGAGACTAAATTTGTCTCCCTTAGCCACAAGGGTATCACCCAGTTTATAATCTTGCATGCCATATATTTTAAGAGCCCTTTCAATATAGTTTTTTTATGATAGTCCTAAAGTACCCTGAGAACGATCCCTGTGTATTTGTATCCCTAACACAAAATAGGCTTCTCCAAGATCTTTCATCTCAAAATTCTTAGTTAGAAATCTCTTGGTTTCGTGCAATAAGCCTATATCATTGCTAGCAAGCAAGATGTAATCAACGTACAAAACTAGAAAAATATACTTGCTCCCACTGAACTAATGATATACACAATCATCAAATGAATTCATCTCAAAACCAAACGAGATAATTACCTGATGAAACTTAATAAACCATTGTCGTGATGCCTTTTTGAGTCCATAGATGGATTTCTTTAGTTTGCAAACCATATTCTTTGAGTCTCCTGACACAAAGTTTTCTGGCTACACCATATAGATTGTCTCATCAATGTTACCATTGAGAAATGTTGTCTTTGCATCCATCTGATGTAACTTAAGATTGAAATGCGCCACTAATACCATTATAATCCTAAAAGAGTCTTTCGAAGAAATAAAGAAAGTCTCTTTATAATCAATGCCTTCTTTCTGTGTAAAGCCCTTCGCAACAAAACGAGCCCCATACCTTTCCACATTGCCTTTTGAATCCCTCTTGGTCTTAAATATCCATTTACAACCAATGGGTTTCATACCTTCTAGCAATGGGACATGATCCCACACGTCATTGTCCTTCATGGACTTAATCTCCTAATTCATGGCATCAATCCATTTATGAGAATTAGAACTTTCCATGGGCTTGACATAAGTTAATAAGATCATCTACCATCACTCCAATGTCTACCTCATGTTCTTGAAGAAATACAATGTAATCATCTGGCACTGCACTTCTTCTTTGTCTAGTGGATCTTCTTAATGGCATATTAATGGTATAGATTATTGAGGTATAAGAGTTTGTTCTCCTGGAATAATTTCTTGGGTGGGAGGTTCTACAACATTGTCTTGAGTTAATGTATCTTGAACAGGGTCAGGAATAAAATCCCGATCAATGCCAATAACACCTATGGGAATATCTACATATTCTTCTTCAAAGACAAAGTCCCTAATTTTATCTCCCCCCTACAAACTCGACATCCTCAAAGAGCCCGGCATTTTCTGACTCAAAAAATGACTTATTTTTGAGATCATAAAATTTGTACCCCTAGGATCTTTTAGAGTAACCAAAAAAATAACAACTCACTGTCCTTGAATCCAGTTTCTTTTCATTAGGACTATAAGGTCTTGCCTCAGCTAGACAACCCCAAATATGAAAATGGTTTAAACTAGGTTTCTTACCTGTCCAAAGTTCATAAGGGCTTTTGGTAATAGCTTTAGTTGAGACTCTATTAAGTATATATGCTGCAGTCTTAAATGCTTCTCCCCAAAGTGTTTCTCGCAAGGTGGAATGACTAATCATACTCCTCACCATATCCTTAAATGTCTTGTTTTGTCTCTCAACAACACCATTCATAGTGGGCGAACCCGGCGTAGTGTACTGAGGGACAATACCGCATTCCTCTAGGAATTTCGCAAATGAACCTAATGTTGTTCACCTGAACCAGCATATCTACCATAGTATTCACCACGACAGTTGGATCTGATGGTCTTAACCCTTTTGTTGAGTTGATTTTCAACTTTAGCTTTAAAATTTTTTAACACTTCCAGTGACTGTGACTTTTCATGAATGAGATATATATAGCCATATCTAGAAAAATCATCTATAAACGTTATAAAATATTGTTGATCATTCCAAGCAACCGTAGGGAATGGCCCAAAAATATCCGTAGGTATAAGTTCTAAGACGTCCAAGGTTCTATTGGCTTCAAATCTCCTTTTATTGGTTTGTTTTCCCTTAATACAATTTACACAAACATTAAAATCTGTGAAATCTAAGGGGTCTAGACTTTCGTCTAACACAAGTCTCTTTATTCTCCGTTTGGAGATATGACCTAATCTCTTGTGCCATAACGTAGCTGAATTCTCCCCGGTTAAGTTTCTCTTGATACCCCGTTTACTTAAAGATTATCATAACCTGATAAAGAACCAAAACCAACCAATTTTGAATCATGAAACAAACTAAATTTTCCATTCCCAAATGAACAACAATAACCAGACTTGTCTAAAGTAGAAATAGAAATCAAGTTCCGTCTAAAAGATGGTACAATAAATGTTTCAACAAGATCCAAATAAAATCTAGTTTTAAACAATAATCTAAATAGTCATATTGCCTCAACTTGAACTGTCTTGCCATCTCCCACATAAATGTATCTTTCAGAATCATTTGGCTTTCGGCAATTCAGGCAACCCTATATAGACACACTGATGTGAGTGGTTGCACCAGAATCTATCCACCTAGTGTGTTTAGGTACCGAAATTAAATTAACCTCAAAACAAACCAAATTAACAAGCATACCTTTCTTAGCATGCCAGGCGTGACAGTTGGTGCATTGCTTCTTCCTATGCCCTTCAACTCCACAGAAGAAACAACCTGTACCTTCCTGTTTGATAGGTTTCTTTTGCTGTTTCTTTTGAGGTGCTATATCTACAGCAGTCTTATCCTTCTTCCTATTCTTCCCTTTTTCCTTGAAGGTCGAGGCTAGATGAGCACACTCTACCTTATCTTGCTTAAGTCTTTCCTCTTCATGTACACAGTGTGAGATGAGCTCATTCATAGACTAGGTCTCTTTTTGACAGTTATGGCTCACCTTAAACTGGCTAAACTGTGTCGGAAGGGATAATAATATCAAATGCACTAACAAGTCCTCAAAGAGTTCAAGCTTAAGTGCTTTCAACTTTGAAGAAAGATGAGACAACTCTAAAATGTACTCCCTAATGTTACTCTTACCCTTATACCTAGCTCCTTGAAAACGGGCTTGTCAAGAGTGTACTAATTTCAGACTTTTCATTCTTGACAAACCTCTTTTCAATATCGGCAAAGAAATCCTTAGCTGTAGTTATTTTTTCTGACATAGTGCCCCTAAATGCTTCTGGAATGGCTCTCTTCATGATCATCATACACATGCGATTTGATTTCTCCCACCTTTCAAAGTCTCTTTTCTCATTAGAGCTAGTTTTGTCCGTAATAGGTGGGGAAGAATCAACCCTTAACACAAGGTCGAGATCCATGACTCCGAGAACAATTAAAAAGTTCTCTTTCCATGACTTAAAGTTTGAGCCATTTAGCATAAGAATATAATTCATGTTGGATGTAATATTAGTAGGAATCGTAGTTGAACAGAGAATAACAAACAACCATAAAAATTAAAACAAGCTCACATAAATATTAGACCAAAATTAAATTCAAAAAACAGGTAATTTCCATCTCAAGATAACGTGTACTCCATTAATATTTTATCTTTGGACAAATATATTAATTTGTAAGTGATATCTTGGTGCATTAATCAAATACTGATAATAAGAATATGTCGAATAATAATTCTTCCTTTGGGCCGAATTATTATTACATGTTAAATAGACCGAAAAATTATCATGCCTTTATTATCACAGGTGCATGTGCAATTTTGTCAAAAATTTATCTTCTTTTGGGCCGATCAATTTTTACATACGTTACATGCACACAAGTCGTTTATATTTTAAAACAAAATTGATTGTCATAGGAATGGTCACTTTGGCGACTTGCTGTTTTAATCAACTTCGTTTCAAAATATATACATATATTATATAAATATGGGTATTTTTAAGGACATATATATACGTCCTTAAAAATGCCCATATTTGAATTTATTTTATAACTTCCATCCTTTGACCATCCTCCCTTTAAAAACTATTGGGTCATAATTTTAATTTGATTCGAATTTACTAAAAGATAAAATAAAAATTCAAACCAAATCTTTATCTCAAAAATATAATAACTAAATTTAAACTGCAACTAAATATCTCACGATGCCCGCAAAGAAAAAAATTTCCGAAAAAGTTCTATTATTATTATTATTATTATTATTATTATTATTATTATTATTATTATTATTATTATTTTGATCCAAAATTCCATATTAAAAAAAAAAAAAAAAAACAAAGATTTATTCAAATCAACCCAAAATTGAGAAACTATTTCCTAATGATTCAACATGAAGCTGCTCTGATACCACTTGTAAGAACTTAAAGAGTATTTCTTTAATTGATGAGAACCATCATCATGCCAAAATCAACCATATCAAATTATCAAGAACATTAAACTAAATGCGGAAGCATACCTGAATCCATAGCGTTCTAGGATGTATCAAGTCATGCGGATAACCTTCCAGATCAACACGTAATGTCCAGAGAATTCCTTTTATGTTCTCTGTATTCTTCTTTTGGCGATGGGATGACAAAAGAGAAATTATAGAACTATCCATGTGATCCGGGGACCATAGCCACTATATATATAACCGTTGGCTATATATGTGTATTTCCGTTTTTGCCTATCATAATAAATAGAAATAACCATTAAAGTATCTACAAATCAAAGGTCCACAACCGTTTTGGTTACATTAAAGCCCATTATAATCCAAAATAACCGATCACTTTTAAATAGGGTCTTTCCTTATTAGACAATCCACGTACAACACATAATTGTTTCACATATATGCTCATAATTGAATTTTGATCCAACATTTACAACTCATCATTGATTAGCATATACCCTATCCTAATGCATAATTCTTAGATTTTATTATTTAGTTTGTTTGTGTATATTCTGAGTCCATGAATACTTAAAACTAGAAATTTGGCATACCCACATGCAGCATGTGTGACTTGATCAAACCTTAAAATCATCAAAAACTCATAATTTTAATTAATTCTACTGAATAAGGGTATTTTGATCCATATATACAACTTAAGCAATGGGTGAATTCGACCTAAATAGCTAACTTAAAATTAAAAATCACCTGACTTCCTTAAGGGTGTGTTTGGTTTGGTGGTTAGGTTAAAAGTTCCATAAAGGAGTGTTGGATTCATAGCATCAAAAACATTGCTACGGAATGACATTCTTGGAAATCACATTTTTAGAAGTGGGATAGCTATTTTGTGGGAATATTTTTATTTGTTTATAATATATATATATAGGAATGTGTATAGGATTTGTATGTCTATGTTTGGTAACATGAGAATTTCCAGGAGTTTCAAGATGACCATTATATTCTTGACGTTTGTATTACTAATATAGGTATAATAGTTATAATTCCATCACATGAATAGATACATAATTAATATATGTTTATATATTAGTTTAAAAATTTAACACTTACAAAAAGCAATAACTAAAATAATTGAAGGTAATAGAGTCTATATATATATTAACCATTATATTAATTTATTATAACACAATAGTTTGTTGCTTTTATTTTATTAATAATTTATTATTTTAAATATAATAAGAAAGCATGATAATTGATAAAATTTTCGAAAGAACAGCAATAGGTTTTCCAAATCAATCAATCTTAGGCACATGAATATGAAACTATTAATAATTGAGATTATTAAAGATGTGTACGTTGCACCACAAATTTTGTTGTTTCTATCCAAAACAAACTTTATGCGTTTCAGGAGAGCTTGCTATCCTTTTTCCTTTCCTTGATGCATGACTTGGTAAGGAGCGAAACTCAAATTAGGATGAGAGCGAGACCTCTCCATGTTGCTTAAATATTGGCATAAGCAAACTACCTATCATTGGCTCCTTTTGCAAATAAGGCCCATGTATCACTTGACACAATGCTCCCAAAATGTTTGATATTCATTTAGTGTGAGTTTTATAAAATTAACTATGTAATTTGATAAAAATTCTAGCAATAGCCCACTTTGATTGCAACTAAATTTTTATAAAGAAAGAAAAACTCAACTAAATGACACCACATTTGGCCAAAATAATAAATGTCAAATCTGAGCAAGCATTATACAATCATAAAGGGTCTAAAATGAGATTATATAGATCTAACAGGTGTTGTTCATGATTCGGGTATATATTTACCAAACTAAACCAATTCTATCGATTTAGAGATTTTTTTAACCAAAACCTAACTGAATACTTCAATTAGCCAACAGAATGATTAATTGACGGTTTGATACAGATAATCAATTTGAACCAAATAGATATCTTTGCAAGTTTACTTGCAAGATGACATATTTAGCAAGGTGGTTACGGATGTGGCAAGAACTTGACGAGTAGATCTAGAAAGGTGGCGATATATGTGGCAACTAGCGACAACTTGAGGTAGCTAATGGAAGATAGCAAGGTGATTGATGGTCAACACTCGACAAAAAGCAAGCTTTGGTGGGCAAGGCATAGAGCAAGTTTCGGTGTGAGGGCCAAGGCTAAAGGAGAACAAAGGTTAGGCAAGTCTAGTGCAGCAGCCAGAAAGGAAGCTTTCGTGGACAAAAACAGATCGAAGGCAGCTGTATATGGGACTGCTCAGTGGAGGCTAGGTAGCCAACTTCTTGATGAAGGCTTGAGAGAGTTGAGATGTGAATTGCAGAAGAGGAAAGGAGTTGTGCCCTAGACCCTAGCTAGTTACTATAGTCAAGGCTTGTTTAATTTACCTTTTCTTTTTATGTTATGATTTGGTATATTAAGGCACACACATTTTGATTTTTTAAGGTCTTAATCTACTAATAAAATATAGCCATTATTTCATTTTTATTTTTAAACATTATATATTTATATTATTATAATTAAATATTTATATTATAATAATATTATAAAAATATATAGTAACTGTAACGACCTGTTATTTATTCAACATTTTTTTTTTTATCATTTGTCTGAAATACTAAAAATAACATCTCAGACCCAAAGAGCACTGAGGAAACTCTGTTTGTCATACATATCTAAGCAGCGGTACACAAAATTGGGAACTACTATATACAATACAATACCAGAAAACTATAGAACTCTGGAATATATTTACAATACAAAATACCTAGTGATGTCACTATAATCTGAAAACTATCCCAAGACACTGTTATCTAAAAATACCTACCCTTCGCACAAGGGTAGCTCAAGTTAACCTCTACCCGCGAGCTTGATCTGCTTGCCTAACTGGATCTCTTAAAAAATGATAAGTCACTGAGATGAGACAATACTCACTAAGTGGAAATATGCTATTACTAGTGTGTGGCGGCTGAGTTACATATTTAAAATACTGAAATAATATTGAAACCTAAGAAAACTGATAAACTGTACAAAATATATCTATCTATCATGTAATTTATAAAATATGACTGTGTATCTGAGTTTGCTATCTGAAGGTACTTCTAGTATAATAATATAAATTGTTGTTGTGTGATATATCTGTACATAGAAACTTCTGCTATACTTTGGGATCTGTATATCATGATATAGCCCCTCATGATAGGGTTGTGCGGCCCGTAGGCTGGACTTACATCCGCCAATCTAGACCACTGCAATCTCTCCGGGCAATCTTCAAACTCTAACATCGTCTAACCGGCCACCTCAACCTAGCTCACTGGGGAGACTGCAATCTCTCCTGGCTCGGCTAGACGAAATCCACATACTATCTAATGTGGTTGCACTCTATTCTGTACTAGCAACGGTACCATGCTCTGCTGTATATTCATCTGTCTGTAATTTCCACAGGATTATGTAACTATTTAATACTGTATACATATATAAATATATAATAATCTTGCTGCTTTTAACATGATTTCAAACAACCATAACACTATATTTCTGTGCTATATTATCCGAGATATCTGACTCAAATATATATATTATCTATCTGTATTATCTGTGCTTTCTGTCTGAACTATCTGTAAAATATGTATAAAATATTTGTACATAATACTTGTATACTTCGTATATAATATTTATATGCTCTGTATATAATATATGTATGCTCTGTATATAATATCTGTGTATTTTGTATATTTGTTGTAGCATCTTGATGCTATCTCTGTATAATCTGTCTGAGTGTTATGGCTTAGAAATCATGTTTTTTTCTGTAAATATTGTAAGTCTCATTCATTTCTAATATTCTAAAATATCTGAATATCTATATATCTGTAACACTGTGAAATCTATATATATATGGTATTGCAATAAACTCATGCCACACATTTGAATAAACGTAGTCTTATGCTTAATTTCTATAATTCTTCTGTAAAATAATATTCATAATTTTCTGGAAAATAATATGATATACATGCTTGTAAATATACTTTCATAATCTTATGTATGCATATTAAAATTGCTAGCATAGCATATTTCTCTTACCTTAAATCTAAAAAAGCCCCTATAAAATTCTGGCTCTATACCCATAGGGTTCTTAACTCAACATCTTGAAAACAATATCCCTCATAACAAAACATCAGTATTTCCTTTCCTACAATATTTCTTACAACTACAAGGAAGGCATAATCTGAATAAAATGCCTTACCCTGGATTTAGGATGAATTTCAAATCAACTTTCCCCATGATCTGTTCCGGTTGACTTGTAGAGAACTTTACCAAGAGCGTCGTGGCGGCCTTAGATCTCACTCTGGCGAGAAATGGGGTCAGGATCGAAGAGAGAAGGGAAGGGGGTCGTAGGAGAGAGAGAGAGGAGGGTTCTACACTGAATATTTTGGTTAAAAATATGAGCTCAACTATTTATAGGCTTGGATTCGTCGACGAGACGCGTCACCTCATCGACGAGTTCTTAAGTAATTTTGTTAACGAACCCTACCTCCTCGTAGACGAAATTCAAACTAACTAAAAACCCTCTCTCGGTATCTTCTCGTTGACGAGGCATGGCTTTGTCGACGAGGCCCTGTGTAAAAATTTTCGAGTCATTATATTCAAAGTGCAATGTAGCCTACTGCCTACTTCTGTTTTTATTTCCTTTTCCCTCTCTCTTTATTATTTAAATACCATAATTCTTCGGGTTGTTACAGTACCAGTTCAGTTTGGGAAACTATCGGTTCGAGGCCAATACAAATCGAAACCAAACCAATATTTTAAAATTGGAAAATATTTGTATCAAGCTAAACCAAACAAATCAGTTAACCAAATTTTTAGTTCGATTTGACTTGGTTCTTCAAATCAATTAGGTTTTCAAAAATTTTTTAACAACCCTATATCTTACTACGCAAAAGGTTATATCTGATAATGATACAAACATCACGTAGGCCAAAATGAAATAATCATATCTAGAAGGGATGTTAGTATCTAACTTTTCCAAATATGAAATAATCATGAGGTGATACAAACCTCATGACCATCATATATATACCAGTCCAAAATGAAATCATGTGTATCCAACAATATAAATAGTCATATTTGGAAGGGATATTTGTATTACACAATCAAAACACACGCAGCCTCGTGACATCATCATCATGATATAAGAGTATGGTAAATACAACATGGAAAAATGTAATCAATATGTATGTTTTACAAATGGTCTAAGCATCTGTCTAATATGCTTAAACTTCTAAGAAGATTACCAAGACTAAACAAAATGCCTCAGCAAATAGCCAAATGAGAGTGCACCCAAAAAGTCTCCAATAATCTCATCATTTATCAGCATGCATATGCTTCACAAAAAGGTTAATAGAGACAAATACCAAAATATCTCAAAAACACATCTTAATGAGATAAAATCACAATGTCTTAGTGTTTTGAAAAATTAGGATAAATCAAAATGTCAATTGAGAACAATACGAAGATGTCATTAAAACACATCATAATAAGACTAAATTAGAATGTCCCAATGTTTCACTAAATGAGGTTAAATCAAAATGCCTTGACATTTTACAATTCATATTATGACCATAATCATGATTTACATAAGTGTACACATAATGCAATAATTAGCAATCAAATTGATCAATCCACATAATTCTTGAGTATAACATAATTATCAAAAATAGTTTGTATATGTTACAATGTTGCACTCCCACTTACTCAAATCATCAAAAGGATTAACTAAACTCATTCTTCTTGCAAGTTCTTAAAAAAACTATAGGATTTATTCCATTAGTTAGTGGGTCGTTGATCATGTACTTTGTAGCTATATGTGAAATCTTCTCTCTAGCAAACAAGAATTTGATATTTATGTGCATTGAAAGTGAAGAAATCATATTGTCATAAGAAAGTTAATAGCAGCAATATTATCACTATATATTAATAATGATCTTATAATGGATTCAATCACATGGAGCCCTATGATGAAGTTCTTTAACCTCGAAGCTTCACATATAGTCTCATAGTAAGCTATGAAATTTGCCTACTTGTTAAGGTAGCTACAATAGTTTGTTTAGCACCCTTTTAAGATAAAACTTTTTCTGACATCATAAAAAATAACCAGATGAAAATTTCCTATCATCTACGTATATAGTCTGTGTAGTTATCATTGGAATGCGATGAAAGTGATCTTGTCAAAGTTTATATAGCACTATCTCAAAACTTGCTTTAGTTCATAAATGGACTTCCTTAACTTGCATACTAGATGTTCTTTCCTATATTTATCAAAACCATCAATATATTCCATACCTACATCCTTAAATAGGCCTTCATTAAGAAAGATTGTTTTAGCATCCATCTAGTGAAACTCTAAGTCAAATGAGCTACCAAGACCATAAAAATAGTACTTTTTAGATGTTGAATAGAAGGTCACTTTGTGATTAATTCTTTATCTTTGATTATGGTCCTATGCTACCATTAGCCTTTTAACTTTCAATTTCACTTTTGAACTCACACTTGGTTCAAAAAAACCATTCACAACCAATTTTCTAGCATCAAATCTAATTATTTCATATGCCTTATATACTATTTCCTTTATATGCACTTTCCTCTTCTATAAACTAGAATAGATATGGAAGTATATCTCTAACACCTAATGGATAAATATGTATCATGATCTGGACTATTAATGAATATGTATGTCAATTCATATCAATTCATTTGTAGAATAGATGCTTATACAAATTAATCATATGCTAGGAACTAGACTTGAACTGGTAACACGAGGATTTTCAGTCCTCCTCTACTCTACTAATTAAGCTATCCCAAATATTCCCAACACATCATTTTCGTTTTACTAGATGATTGGGGCCTACGTCAATTAAAAGGATGGAAAAAGTACTACAAAGTCTTATCTAGCTCCTAAGATTTCAAAAAATGCCAAACTTGATCATGATCCATATTGCCAACTCGTCACTTATAACATCCATCCACTAGATGCTCAAGGGCTATCCAATAAATTCATATAAAATTATATGTTTCCAAAATATTTGAGATCTCATTAATGGAGATAGTATGGTTTTACTCAATCACTCTAATATTATGGGAAGTACAATAGATACTAAAGCATTTTGAGCTAGTGTAATACCTAATAAAGTGAGCACTAATAGTTTTAATGTCAAGTTTCTTTTACTGTGGATGATCTAAACTCACTTCCACTTTACACTATAAACATGTAAGTATCTCAAGCTATGTTTCTACACCACAATCATAGAGAATTTAGTCAATGCAAGGGCAATGATTCAACTTAATTTCATCACAGTACCGCCTGCAATACCCCTCACCCTTATCCACTCATAGTTTTGATCCTCTTCCCTATCTTGAACTAAACTAAGGCCTTAAAATCAAAAAGGGAAAACAGTCATATTTTT
Source organism: Malania oleifera (assembly GCF_029873635.1). Classification (NCBI taxonomy): domain Eukaryota; kingdom Viridiplantae; phylum Streptophyta; class Magnoliopsida; order Santalales; family Ximeniaceae; genus Malania; species Malania oleifera. Next base: position 82,462,467 of record NC_080417.1, on the reverse strand, counting down.
CATAAATGGTCTCAATAAAATCATAATGGAAAATTCATTAATAAAGACGATAAAACATATATGACTACCTATCACAATAGAGTAAGAGAACCACAAGAATTTGTATAAATTAATTCCAAACATTTTGACTTCTATTAGCCCCGATGGTTCTAGCTCTAGCTATAAGTTTCCCTTTATATAATCAACACAAGTTTTGAAATCATGTAACCTTCCTTAATCAATCTTTTCATTCTCTCTCTTTAGAAGTATGCTCAAGTGAGTTTTCCATCAAATTTTTTATGTATCAACAAATCAATCATCTAAAGAGGTCCTCTATCAATCATCATAGAGACTAATAGATATATTAACAAAATCATAGTTCAATCAACTTTACCATTAACAAATGAAAGGTTCTTACTAGATCTCTTAAAAGGAAACAAGTTTTGTTTAATGAAGTTAATATAGTAGTGTTTCCATAATCCAAAAGTTATACCAAAGTCATTAAAGCCTTACAATGGTTATTTGCTACACTTTAACTTTGGCTTTGTTCCCAAAGTTGACCTTTTAATATTTTATTAAAATCCCTTGACTTTTGAAAGTCTTCACATAGAAGTTTTTTCCCATTTTATTATTATTTTATAATAATATATTAAATAATACATTGTTTAGGAAAATTATTCCCAGTTTGATGCTAACGTAATCTCGCTGCTTGATCCAACGAGGTTTGTTTGCTTGGGAAAAGGATACAGCATTGGATGCATAGAAAATCTCGCTGGTCCATCCAACCAGATTTGCTTTGGAATTGGGTTTCGCTGGTCCATCCGTCGTTGGATGCGTGCCAAAACTCGTTGGACCTCCAGCAAGTTTTTCTTGAATTTTGACTTTCCTCCTTCCTTTGCTTGCAAACAAATTGCAAAGAGATCAGAGAGAGGTTTTGCAGAGCAGAGGGCAGAGAAGAAGGTAGAGCTGGCTAGATGATTGGATGGGAGAGTAAGTTACCGTTGGAGAGGACTCGCCGACCGTTGCTCGTCAAACGTTGGGGAGAAGGTATAAAAGGGGAAGATAAGCTACGTAACTTCCTCAACTCTTGCTCATGTTATTGATTTTTTGAACAATCTATTAGTTTGTTTCAAAGTGTTTAATATATTCGTTGTTGATTGCAAGCATTTGCTAGAAACCCCCCAGATTGAGGTTAGGGTTATTATGATTTTGTTGTTGATTTACTTGAATTTGATATTGTACTTCCTCCTATTCATTTCATGCATATGTAGATTGTCTATATAATTTGTATTGAAAAAAAAAAAAAGAAATTATTTTCTAGTGTATTGTGTATGTGTAATTGGTATTGAAAGAAAAAAATGATACAAAGAAATTACCATGTGTTTTAATAAATTACAAAGAAAAAATTGTAGGGAACCTCTGACTTAGCTCCTTACCATGTGTTTTATGATTTTACTCCAAAGAAATACACCTCATTATCCAAGAACCTCATTTAAAGATTTAATAATTGATGTATAAATTTTAATTTGACTAAGTGAAATTTAACCATTTGATCAATAGATTAAATCTTTGTATAAAATTATTTGAGTATTTTTGGTTGTTGCTATAATTTAAGCAATATCAATTTATTTCACAATCAAATTAAGTGAATCTTTAAAAAGAGACACATAAGTTGGTACATTCTGGTTCATGGTTTGTGATATGTAGGATGAGAAAATGTTATGTTTATAGACGGCATGCTACCAAATTTTTTATAAGATTTTTCCCACCCAAAATAATCAAAGTGTATAAACCATGTGTCAAATGATTAACAAATGCTGCATGTTGGACTTTATTTTAAAGGACTACTGCATAATTAATGGAGTCATGATTATAGTTAATTAGCTTACCATGAATGAAATGAGTTGTTATGCCATGCTCTTATATATACAACTTTTTTTTTTTGTACATTTTTTTTTTTAATTCCTAAGGGTCAATCTAAATGGCAGAAAGCTCAAGAAGTATTTCAGTGACGGTGTTGTTGTATACAGGGGGGAAATTATCATCGAAGTAGAAGGTGTTAGTCATAGTGCTAAGCCAGTTCGACCAATTTGAATTGGCTATAGGAGTAAATTAAATAAATTGTATTCAAAGACATACAAATATTTGCATATTGATCCAGATCAAGATGCATTGCGAGTGACCGCAAGATACCCTATGCGAGGGTTCAATGATACAGTCCTCTATAAGGTTGTTCCTATAATTAATGATTACAGTTTGCGCATTGTGTTGGATGCACACTGCGTAAGTCCGACATATTTAACTGTGCAATTATATGTCAAAACCATTCCTCACATGGGTGTCATCACAGATAGGCAAATGGGGATGTCTTCCGAGCATGCGGTTGAAGTGTAGGAAGACACCCAACAAACATGTCATTATAATATGACTTCGAAGAAGTTATTGAACCATACACGAGTGCGAAGGTTGGTGGGATTCCTGTTGTGGATTTCAACGAATGTCTGGGATCGTCATTTGAGTCATCGACGCACGAAAAATCTGTTCTTCACATGGATAATCAGGGAGGTTACGCAGAAGTTCAGACAGAAGGTATAGGATTGTTGTTTGCCATTGCGAACAACGCGTTAGACGAGGGGATGAATATTACGAACGATGTTAATTTACAAGATGAAGACATGTACGAGCAGGAAACAGGTGAAGGGTTAAATGAGTTCATCGGTGATGTGAACCCAACCACCCACCTCCCCCCCCCCCTCGGTGAAACGAATGATGCCAAGTTGACACCGAGTTTATGGTCGAACCTCCAATGTACGGTCAAATTAACGTAGATGCTGCAGATTTATCATGTAAAGAGGAGCTTCCTATATGGGTAACTTGTTGGGATGAATCGTTTGAGCTAGGTAGGGGGATGCTATTCGGGTCGAATGATCAGTTGATAGTGGCAGTGCGAATATATTTCATGCTCAAAACCACCATGACTTCCACATTGCAGATGGAGAGTGCGAGCAATGTATTAAATGAAACACCGGTTATTCGAAATCACCTAATATGGTGGTCTACACATGTGTTTAAATGAACTTCTCTTGCAGGACCATAACCAAATCACATCATCCCTCATTACTAAAGAGATAATGAATATGATGAGGGGAGATGTGTCGACATCAATCGCCATATTGAAAGAGTTCATAGATCATCGCTTTGGCTTTTTAATCTCATATAAAAGGATCTGGTTGGGCAAATAGAAGGCAATTGCCCAAGTATTTGGCGATTGAGAGATATCTTATTAAACTTTGCCAAAGTGAATGGAAGCGATGTGTGCGTACAATCCTAGTACTGTAGTAAAGTGGAGGTGGACTCCTGTACCAAGTTGTGAGAACACCACAACATTTGTGTCCATATTTTGGTTGTTTGTGCCATTTATTTATGTTTGACATCACTGCCCTCCCCTTATATGTGTGAACGAGACACACTTGTACGGTAAGTACAAGGGTAAACTCCTAATTGCGATGTGCTCGGATGCAAATAGGCAAATATTTTCCCTTGCATTTGCTATTGCCCAAGAGGAAAGCCTAGACACATGGAATTGGTTTCTATGTTGTCTTCGTTCCATTACTGATAGGGACAACATTTGCCTTTTATCAGACCGGTATCCAGGAATTCTCACTGTAATGCAAGACAATCCTAATTGGCAACCACCATGTGCCCACCACCGATTCTTCCTTCGACACATGGTCAGCAACTTTAATACAAAAGTACAAAGTGTCAATCTTAAGTGTATGGCTAAGCAAGTGGGAATGGAGCGTCAGGTAAGAAAATTGGACCAGTGGATGGAGAGGATAATCGATGAGGGTGGAGAACCAGTAAAGTCATTTTTCGAGCAGATCCCTCCTCATATATGGACTCATTGCCACGATGGTAGACGAAGGTATGGGAACATGACCACTAACCTTGTGGAATGTTTCAATGCCATCCTGAAAGGAGCTTGTAGCCTCCTAATAACGGCCCTTGTACAACTAACATTTTATCGTGTTGCATATTATTTCAATAGTCGATGAGAGGCTACTCGTAACGCAATATCTAGAGGAAATGAATTGACTCTGCATATCCTGTTAGCGATGGAAAGAAGGAAGCTGAAGGTGATTGGACATCGAGTCATGACATTCAACCAGTCTAAATGTACATTTAGTATCACAACCGCACAATTGGGGCCACATAAAGGAAACAACATCCAAACTTTAAGCATAAGTAGACACGAATGCTCATGTGGGAAGTGGAAAAATTTACATTTTCCCTGCTCCCACCTTCTCGTTGCATGTGCAGAGACACGATTGAAGGTTGTCCAGTATATTAAGTCATGTTGGAGCACTGCCGAATACTATGCGACATATGCTACGGATTTCCATCCAATTATGCATGAGGCGTATTAGTCAGCATCCTCGTTGCCGACTTTGCAGGCAAATCCTGCATATGCTTGACATAAAGGTTGGCCTAGGAGCTCACATCTACACAATGAGATGGACACAAGGGAAGGTAGGAAGAAGATCATGTGCAGGATATGTTATCAAGAAAGACGTAACCGTACAAGGTGTCTGAGAAGGACACAACCTAGGGATGCAGATGGGCCTTCGTATTGACTTGTTATGCACTTGTAGGGGTTTGCCTACACATCCTATTATTATTATATTTACTATATTTCACTAGTACCTTTTGTAGGATCGATCTAGAGCCATCTGATCGCAGTGTCTAGATGATAGGCGATGCACACTAGTCCAGCTAAGCGTGAGCTGATGGTCACACCGACCCCTTGTACTACCAAGGGGGCATGCATTTTGTGATGTTGTAACATTTTATGTCATGTATATGTCTTCTCCATGTTCATGCATTTGCATTTCATATTCTTGCATCCTCACTACACCACATGAATCCTATACCTAGACTTCACACCTTGTAGGAAGTAGGAGAAGGAAGAAGTAGTAAGGTCTTTTGTGGGGCTTTGTCTCTTGTATATATATAATAAAAATTCCTTCACTCAATTTTTTCTACTTAAAGACAATTCAGGAGCCTTTAAAGTTATGTTATATAGATTTTTATCATGCATTGGATGACTTTTATCTAACACCATAAAATAGAGACTTTTACCCAATGTTTGGTGTTAAACAAGAATGCTAAAACACAAGGAGCCATAGACATTATCTTTATAGGCATATCATTCATTGTGTGTTTTGTTAACACATTGTAAAGTTTGGCTACATAAAATATAACATACCAATTGGATTGATTAAAGAGGCTTTTAAGCCAAACTAATGTCAAGACTATTTGATATGTTGCACTAGTTTATGCTATTAAATTCTATCCTTTTCTCGTCACTCATGCATTTTCCTAGTGTAATGTTTGATTTCTTTTTATAAGCCTTAATTCATATAATCTTCATAGGATAATCAATATTCCACCAAAAAGGAATCTATCTAGCTACTCATGATCCAATCATTAATATAGCTCAATCACACAACATAGAGTTGTCGGAATCTAGTCAAAATGAGGAGAATGTGGTAAGAATGGAATCTCCATTTGATTCAAAAGGGTTGAGAATTTGGAAAAGTCTATAATGAGTCTATTATAGCTCATAAATGGAAAGTCACCTATAGTGGATGAAGCTACACCACATATTTCTTAAGGACCTATTTTCATCAATATAACTAGGCAAGGAATAACTACTGAACTAGATAAATCAAAATTAACAAAGTCAACCAAAATCAAGGAAGAAGAAGATAAAGATCTAATGACTCATATTAAAGGAAAATTTATGTCAATTCAAGGCATACAAGAAGGAGGTGTAGGGGATTTTCAAGATTGATGTCTTCTCAGTGATGTAGACATTCCAAAGAAATTTAAAATACCTGACATTGATAAGTTTAGAGGAACAAGATGTCCTAAAATTCATCTTCGAATGTATGCTTGAAAGATGGCTCCGGAAAGATGCCTTAAAGATGGCTCCGTATACCAAAAATCAAAAGCTACTAGTTAATGTATTCCATGAAAGCTTAACTAGTCCAGCTTAAGGTGGTATGCTTCACTTGATAAGAATCGAGTTCAAAGGGCAAGATATGGCCAATTTTATTTTGAAACAGTAGCATTTCAATGCTGAGATTGCTATAGATCGAATGAGTCTTCAGAATAGTGAGAAGAAAATTACAGAAAATTTTAAGGACTATGCTCAAAGATGAAGGATGATTGCTACTTAAGTAAATCCAACACTATTGGATACTAAAATGATTAGTACTTTTGTGGGAGCACTGAAAGGTGTCTACTATAACAAGTTGATTCCACAAATTTGATCTAAATTTGCAATAGTTATTCCTATTGCAAAAAGAACTGAAAGTGGGCTAAAAAAATTTGACTAATTACACTACTCTGAAATTAGCTAAACAAGTTACTTGGAAAAAAGTCTTCATCAAGAAAGAAAAAACTAAAGGAGAAGTGAATGTAGTTTTTAAAAACAAGGCACAAAATCCAAATCCAACTCAAGCTATATGCACCTACATTGCTCAACATGTTATCAACTTACAATCAAATCATGTCAATCCTAACCTAAAACCAAGAAAAAAATTCACTACTATTCTAATTCCCTTGGTTGATTTGTACCATCAACTTCTAGCTCAAGGGAAGATTATGCCAATACCCGAGGTGATTGTGGAAGTTGGTGGTCATCTATGAAAAAAAAAAAAATTGGCTTCCTACAAGGCTTAATGAGCTAGCAAGTGATGACTCAATATATTAGGTATACAAATTCTACAAAAATTTGTCAACCAATTGACGACCACCTATACTGGGTCATAACCTATAATCTTGGTATGATCGAAACTTGTTCTTCAATGTGGCTTTTTTCATAAATCTTTTTTCATTTAGTGAACCTGTCACTCTTTTTATACCCTCATGTAGGGGTGATCCTTGTTCAAAGTTTAAAAATAAATGTACATGCAAGCTCAAGTTGGGATATCAAGAGGTGCTTATAAATCATTTGGATATCAAAACATAGGTTGTTCTTCATCCCAAGGGTTAGTTGCTCATTTTGAAAAACCATTATCTCATTTATGCCAAATGTGGCATCAAGGTAGGGAGAAGTGATGGAAAATGGTAAGATGCAATGATGGGCGATAATATGTATGGTAGTAATGGATGATAGGGCATATGATGGGATATAAATGTAACCTTAATGCATGGCATGCGTCAATCTTTAGAGCCATAAATTAAGATGTTGGAGATGATGTGAATGCATTGATGGGGGTAAAAGGATTATAACTTTGATAGGTTATTCAATGGTAGAAAACTGTGTATAAGGTTGCCAACAAGAGCAGCTTAAGCGTAGCCACAATATAAAATACTGACAATTGAAATCAAGAATTGCATATTTAGTGTGAAGTTTACAAATTTTGTATACTCAAAATCATAAGGAGTGGATGGAGCTTAAACAAGACCTATTGAAAGATACTCTATAGGATTCTAATGACAAGGTATAATCTTGAAAAGGAAGTATTATTATTATTATTATTATTATTATTATTATTATTATCATCATCATTGTTATTATTATTTTTATTATTATTATATTTATTGTCATTGTATTATTATTATTATTATTATTATTATTATTATTATTATTATTGTTGTTGTTGTTGTTGTTGTTATTCTCATTATTATTATTATTATTATTATTATTATTATTATTATGATCATCATCATCATCATCATCATTATCATTATCATCGTCGTCATCATCATCATCACCACCATCTTTATTGTTGTTATTGTTGTAATTATTATTATTATTATTATTATTAGAAAAATGGATGGGGCATTGTAAAACGTATGCATGGTCAATATTTGACTATGAACTCAAGGGGTCCCCAAACTAATGATGAAATTGAAAAGGGAAAGTGCCCAAAAAGATGTATGAAAGAAAAGGATTAAGTGATAACTCTCACAATTATTGAAAGAAGCATTATACAAAGGATTAAGCATCAAAATTTACAAAGAAAGCCCCTAGGGGGTCCTAAAGAGGGAGAAGACTATGTATGGCTTCTACTTTGATCCCTAATTAATAGATGTACCCAAACCCAACTTGGGTATTAGCAGAGTTCCCAATTCTTCTCTATTTCAAGTTAATAAAAAGGGTACAACCTGAATGAAATGATTTGCGCACCCATGGAGACTTGTCCTCCTTAGAACTAATGCTACTATATTTTCTATCTAACCTGAAAGAACAACCTGACTATTAGGCTAGGGAAATTTTATGAAAAAATGGGTTGAATAATAGCCAACAATTGCAAACAATAATGGAAGAATCAAGGAATCCTAATAAATTTAATTTAGGGTAAATTGGCTTGACTTTCTGAAGTCCCCAACAGAGTTGCTAAATTGTCAACATATCCCATTGCACCAACCCAGATGTGATGTGTGATTTTGGGTTTCAATATGTTTAATGGAGTCACCACTAATCCATTATTTTCTAAAGTTTGGCTAGTTCACCTAAATTTTTAAAAATTTCAAGTTTTTAAGTTGAACCTAGGTTAGGAACAGGTAGTCTTGATCTGCCTAAAAAGTAAGGTTTAAAAGTATGGTTAGTGCCCCTCTATATAGCCGTCTTAATAATGGTGCCTAGTTAACCTATGATTACCCATTTTGAACTTAATCAATCAACTCCTGACCCTTGCATGTTTATTTAATTATTATGTATTTAAATATTAAATAGCTCCACCATTGTGGAGGCTACTCTTATCTCTAAAATTCTGAAAGGACATCATTACCCCACCTTCGAGTTCGATCGTTGAATTATTTAACCATTTTTGCACAAAATTATGCATAAAGCAATCAAATATGCAGTCTATTATAGCACCTAGGCACCCTCCTTAAATACTTAGGAGAGATGATATTTCCCCATCTCATATCTTTGTTTCTAATCATAGGGGTTCACATAAGCATGCAAAAAATTCCAAAACTAGTTTTAAACACTTTTTTTTTTTTTGAATTTTTCTGTTAAAATTAACATAAGCATGTAGAAAATGGTTTTTTGGTTTTTCTCTTTGTTGATTAAGGTGTAATTCCAAGAGGCGGGGTGAATTGGGTATTTTAAAATTCCTTGAACCTATTTACCACTTAATCCCTATTTGTATATTTACCAAATCAATTGCTAGGATTTATAACTAACTTAAATTGATTTTATCAATAAGTTTTTTTTACCCAATTAATTGTGTATAAAGTAATTCAACATCCACGTGCAATGCAAATAATATAATTTAATACAGAAAGTAAAGAGTTAAGGGATGAGAGAAGACAAACACAGTTTTTACAATGAATCTGTAAAACACTCAAAATTGCTTCCAACAAAAGCTAGTGAGTACAATTCAAATTCCTAATACATTAACATATGATCAAACTAAAAACTCAAAATGTATGAAACAATGCAATCGTTTATGTATGATATGCTTCCACACACAAAATCGTTTTTATCAAATCTCCCAAAAATATTTATATAAATCACTACTTTGGAGAACTTAGTTTAAATCTTTGAATACAAAAACAACTTTGAAGATTACAAAGATTTGACACACACTTTGTCAAAAACAATATTTCTCTCAAGATTTTAATCTCAATGTGATCTTGGAAGTATTTGCCCTAATGCATATATATATATATATATATGTGTGTGTGTGTGTGTGTATCTATATGATGAGAATACCAAGGATCAAAAACTTAATATATGATTTTCAGTAAATATCCTTCAATATGTATAGATATAGTTATGCACTTATTAGGATATCTAATCAACTAATTTAGAAGTAACCAAAATATCACATTTTTAACTTTGAACACACTTGAATGATTACTCTTTAAACAATGGCCAAATAAAAACTTTCTCAAGTATTTAACTCATCACAAACAATCCTTATATGAATATGGAAAGCTCAATATCAAACTTCTCTAAAGGTATTCCATAACAGATGTTGATATGAGAATCTATTGGGAAAGTTAAATGAATCAACCAAACCTCAATACCAAGAAGAACGAAAGATGTATGAGTGAGATCCCTGTTGATTTTCTGAGTTGATTAGCACAAAGAAGATGAATATAGGTTGGAGTGCAGGCAATCGTATCGCAATAGGCTCAAGTTTCTCAATAAGATGTATTCTTCCCCTCTTGTGTGTCTTAGCTTTTCAAGTTTCTCTTTTCGCTTGGCTCGTCTTAGCTAACATACTAGAGTTTAGATATTTAGTATTTATAGTGTCTTACTGTAACGACCTGCTTATCTTATCATATAATAAAACATGCTTAATAACAAAGTCAACTCGAACCCGTGGGTAACGGGGACACCTCTGACATTCACAACGGAAACCTAAGCAGTAGTAAATATAAATCATCATTCTCATAACCATAAAATATAAATACCAGAGTCAAGTACATTCCCAAATATCTGTGTTTATGTACAATCTCCAAAAATACAACATACATATAAACATATCTAGGAACCCACAACACACATCTACTGTCCCTAGATCAAAACTTACCCTCCTAGTAGGGTAGTATTACTAACTCAACAGCGGCCTCGACCCGCCGGTTTTTCTGGGTTTCCTAAAAATTATATAAGTTCGAGGTAAGACACCTCTCAGTAAGGGAAAATAAACTAAATACAGTTGTATGGCAACATGAACATTTAATGCAATTATACATATACAGTACATTTCATATATCTATAAACATTCATTATAACATACTGAATTAATCATATACTTTCATATTTTCTAATAAATCATACCATTCATAAAATGTCTGTTATAGTTGATAATACTGAAAACATACTTAAGATGAATAGCTAGCTGGTGTCAGGTATTACCCCCCATGATGGGTTGTGCAGCCCAAAGGCCGGGCCCAACAATGGCTGGCCAACCACTGCTGAGTCAAAAATATTTATAAGTACGATGGGCCTACCACACCCTAGTCCGAACTGCCAGGTGGACATCTACAGCTCTACACTGAAAGTCACATCGACTATCCATCTCCCACCCCCTTATAGGGTGGTTAGCACAAGTCTGAACATAGATATCTGATCTATATAGCTACGGTACCGTGCTCCTAAAATTGAACTAAACTAACATTCGGGTTCTGGTAACATATAGTACATGATAATATAGAATTTAACATAAATGGATTGATAGCATTTCTATTCTTTTGTAAATAAGGCCTTGCACCGAACATTTCGTAAATACGGCCTTACGCTGAACATTTCATAAACATGGCCTTGTGCCAGAAACATATAACATACACGGTCTTGCGCCAACTATCAATCACGACCTTGCGGTGAATATCTCATACATATCATTCTGAACAAATAAATTATTTATCGTGTACTTCAAAATCATAACGTACTGTATTATTTCATAAAACCTAAAAACATGCTTACTCGTAAAATTGCCATAACATAATACTTATCACATAAAATAATATTCATGCCACACAATGCTGAGTAAAATCATATATTTCATTCTAAAATTATATTTCCTATATAATAACCGTATTTTCCCAAATATGCATTCTCTCAATAATATTCAAATATAACATATGCTTTCCTAAAAATTAATTTGTTGATAAATAATACTAAAATTGCATGGAAAAATAACTTCTTTAGTTTATTCCCTTACTTGAAACTGAGAAAAACCCCCTAAAAATCCACTCGTCCTGCACCCACAAGGTTCCCCGTCCAACACTCTGGATTCAACAACTCCCGAAACTAAACGTCAGTATTTTCATATGAATATCATTTCCTATAACTATGAAAAGACCAAATTCTGAATATTTAGCCTTACCTTGAATCAGGGATGAATTTCGAACTAGCCCCACTGACGATCCACTCCGGCAGATTTGCAGAGAACTTCCCCAAGAGTGTCATGGTGGCTTCTAATCATTGAACCGGCGTAAATCTGACCCAGAAACTTAGAGAGAAGGAGGAGAAACCGAAGGGAGGAGAGAAAGAGTGAATTTCCTAATTTTTCTGTGTTTAAAACTAAGTTTCACACTATTTAAACTAGGGGCTTCGTTGATTAGCCACGTCACCTTGTCAACGAGGTCAATAGGCAATTCGTTGATGAAATTTAGAGTCGCCCAAAAAAATCCTCTAGGTATCTTCTTGTCGACTAAATTCACCTTCGTCGACGAGCTTATAATGCTTCACATTCGTCGAAGAAGCCTGTTGTACCCCCTTTTCCCTGTTTCCATTTTTCCACTCTCTTAATTATTATTTAAATACCATTATTCTTTGAGTCATTACATTCTCCCCCTCCTTATAAAATTTTGTCCTCGAAATTTACTATTTATATAATTCATCATCCCTTAAGGCAAAACGGTCTACTTATTTTATTACTTACCCTCACTTATGGCGGAGGAATACCGTGGTTACATTCCAAGCCCTGAGAGATTACATATATCGAAAGAAAATTTCCCCAAAACTAAAATACCACGTACTAACTAAAGTATTACATGTACCTGCGAAAGAAATACTACATATTTACTTACATTTCCTAATTATATATGAACTTCTCGGAAAAATTGTGGGTACTTCTATCTAATTTGTTCCTCGAGCTTCCAAGAAGCCTCTTCTATTGTGTGATTCCTCCATAGAATCTTTACTAGAGGAATCTTCTTATTACGTAGTTCTTGTTCTCTTCTGTCCAGAACTTGTACGGGTACCTCTTCATAGACTAGTGAATCACTGAGCTCTAACTCACCATAACTAATAATATAAGAAGGGTCTGGGACATATTTCCTCAACATAGATATGTGGAATACGTCATGCATCCTAGATAGTGTAGGTGGCAAAGCTAGCCTATAGACCACCAACCCCACTTTCTCTAAAATCTCAAACAGACCAATAAACCTATGGCTAAGTTTACCCTTCCTACCAAACCTCATAACCCCTTTCAACGGAGCTATCTTCAAAAATACATGATCACCCACATCAAACTCCAAATTTCTGCGATGATTATCGGCATAACTCTTCTGTTAGCTCTAAGCTGCACTAATTCTATCCCTGATGAGCCGAACCTTATCGTACGCCTGCTGTACAAGCTTTGGCCCCATAACTTGTCGTTCCCCCATCTCATCTCAATACAAAGGAGATCGATATCTCCTACTATATAAAGCCTCAAATGGCGTCATGCTAATGCTAGCCTGATAACTATTATTATACGCAAACTCTACCAGTGACATGAACTAAGTCCAGCTACCCTGAAAATCTAATATACATGCTCGGAGCATATCTTTTAATATCTGTATCGTCCTCTTAATCTGCCCATCTGACTAAGGATGGAATGTTGTGCTAAATGATACCTGAGACTCTAGAGCTTCCTGTAAGCTTCTCTAGAAACATGACGTCAAACGCGAGTCTTGATCTGACACTATAGATACTGTCACCCCATGGGAACGAACTATCTCCTGGATATAAATCTTTGCTAAACGGCTAAGGGAATAGTTGATCTTGATAAGGAGGAAATGGGCGGCCTTAGTCAACCGATCTACTATCACCCAAATTGCATTCTGGCCATGCGATGTCGTTGGCAGCCTTGAGACAAAATCCATGGAAATATAATCCCACTTCCACTCTAGGATAAATAGCAGTTGCAGTTGACCCGCTGGCCTCTGGTGCTCAGTTTTAACCTACTGGCATGTCATACACTGGGCTACATACTCAGCAATCTTTCTCTTTATACCACTCCACCAATAAAACTCTCCCAGATCCTTGTACATTTTTGTACTGCCAGGATGAACTGTATATAAGGATCTGTGAGCCTCCTCCAAAATAGTCTTCCTGATGTCAGCATCAGTAAGAACACATAATCTGGAACGGAACTGTAAAGCTCCATCATCTAAAATGCAGAATTCCTCTCCCTGACCAGTTTACACTCTATCTATCACCTTTGCTAATTCTGGATCTTCCTTCTAAGTAGCTTTAATTATTTCCTGCAGAGTAGGCTCTACCACTAGGCTGGCGATACATACTGGAAGATTACTATGGATCAATTCAATGCCGAGTCTCTCTAGATCCATCATAATCAGATGCTGGATCTCCATAGCCGCCAACGTTGATTCCCTAGACTTCCTAATCAGTGCATCAGCTACCACCTTAGCTTTCCCTGGGTGGTAATTGATAGTACACTCAAAATCCTTAATCAATTCTAACCACCTTCTTTATCTCATATTCAATTTCTTCTGAAGAAATACTTCAAACTCTTATGGTCAAAGAAATTCTTGCACTGCTCGCCGTATAGGTAATACCTCCAAATCTTCAATGCATGTACCACTGTAGCCAATTCAAGATCATGGGTAGGGTAGTTCTTCTCATACTCTCTCAACTATCTGGACGCATACGCCACCACCCTGCCATGTTGGATCAATACACAGTCAAGTCCCTTTAAGGATGCATCACTGTAGATATTATAACCCTCACCTCCTCACATAATGATCAGTACTGGTGTTGTGACTAGCCTCTACTTCAATTCCTAAAAACTCTGCTCGCAGCTATCGTTCCATTTGTAATCTAGTATTTTTCCTAGTCAATTGTGTCAAAGGCCCTGATAAAGCTGAGAATCCCTCAACGAAATAATGGTAATATCCAGCTAACCCCAAGAAACTCCTGATCTCCCGGACGTTCCTCGGTCTAGCCCAATTCACTACCGCATCAATTTTATTGGGATCCAAATAAATTCCATCTCCTGAGATAATATGCCCAAAAAGCATAACTTTCTCGAGCCAGAAGTGATAATTACTGAATTTGGCATACAACTTTTTTTCCCTAAGCATCTGCAAGACCTGCCTTATATGTACCTCATGCTCCTCATAGCTCCTCGAATAGACCAGTACATCATCAATAAAAACAACAATAAATTGGTCTAAAAATGGATGGAAGATTCTATTCATCAAATCCATAAATATCGCAGGAGCATTCGTCAGACCAAATAGCATTACAAGGAACTCGTAATACCCATACCTAGTCCTAAAAGTTGTCTTCGATACATCTTATGTCCTTACCTTTACTTGATGGTAGCCTGATTTAAGGTTGATCTTAGAATACACCCGTGTACCCTGGAGCAAGTCAAACAAATCATCTATACGGGGTAAAGGATACTTATTCTTGACGGTCACTTTATTAATCTCCCTATAATCTATGCACATCCTCATAAACCCGTCCTTCTTCTTTACAAATAATACTAGAGCTCCCCACAGGGATACACTAGGATGTATGAAACCCTTATCAAGTAAATCCTATAACTGATCTTTTAATTCTGCTAACTCTGCCAATGCCATTCGATACGGTATTTTAGAGATCGGCATTGTACCTGGAAGTAGATCAATAGGGAAATCTACCTCACGATCAGGTGGCAGACCTGGTAATTCATCTGGAAACACATCTGTAAATTCTTTCACTACAGGCGTGTGAACAAGTTTCCATTCATTCTCTGACATTTCTTTTACAAAGGCTACAAATCCCTGACGACCACTTAGGAGCAATCTCCTCACCTGGATAGCTGAGATCACCTGAGATAAAGATTGCACTCATGACCCTGTAAATCTAAATTTTAGTCTTCCTGGCGGTCTAAATATTATTTCTCTTGCATAGCAGTTTATACTAGCAAAATTAGCTGCTAGCCAATCGATGCCAAAAATAATATTAAAGCCATGCATTTCTAGCACTACCAAATCAGTAGATAGAATCCTCCCCTAAACATCAATTGGACAACCATGAAGTACCCTACCACATCTCACCGCTGATCGGTCGGTGTAGCCACTAATAAGTCAACATCTAGAAATCATGTGTCTGCCCCATATAATTTAACACACCCCGAAGATACAAACGAGTGTGTGGAACCTGGATAAAATAGTGCAATAACTTTAAATGAAAACATATTAATCGTATCTATCACCACGTCGCCGGCTGTCTCAGCATCACCCAGCGTCAAAGCAAAAACCTTGGCTGGAGCCATATTCCGCTGCTGACCTCCACGTGGCACTTGGTAGCCTCCTCGAGCAGGTCTAGGAGAAGGAGCAGCACCAATATGAGCCTGACAATCCCTCATCACATGCCCTAGCTCCCCACAGCGGTAGCAGATACCTCATCCTACACGACACTCCCCTAGGTGTCTCTTCCCACAAGTTAGGCAAGCTGGAAGTGGTTGCATACCCTGAAAACTTCGAGTCATTATCTTCTGCCTCCGATCTCTGTAGTAGCCACCTCTTTTCCATAAACCTCGGCCAACACCCTACTGGGAACCAGATGGTGCGGATCTCTTCTTCTACCTCTGCTCCTCAGCCTCCAACCGCTCTCCAATCTCTGCTATAGTGACTCTATCCACTAGCTCAGCAAAATCCTGCAGCTTCAGAATCGACACCTGCTTGTATATTTCTCTTTTCAAACCTCTTTCAAAATGTTTACCTTCTTTGCTTCATCTGGTACAATGTATGGGGCGAAGCAAGATAGTTCAATGAACCTTGCCAAGTACTGCTACACAGTATGCTATCCCTGCTATAGATTCAAGAACTCCTCAATCTTAGCTTCCCTAGACGAAGCAGGAAAATACCTATCAAAAAATATCTCCTTAAACCGCTCTCATGTCATCTCCATAGGTACTGTCCTCTACTGTTCTAAGAGTTTCACCGCTGACCACCATCTCTCAGCCTCCCCAGTCAATTTGTAGGTAACAAACAACACCCTCTGCTCCTCAGAACACTACAGTTTGCAAATATTTTCTCTATCTCCTGTACCCAATTTTCAGCGACTGCAGGATCTGTTCCCCCTGAGAAAGCCGGAGGATTCATCTTTATGAATTTCTCTATCAAGCTACCGTGGCCTGCCGATGAACCACCATGTTCCCTCGAACTCCTAGAAGTTTCGGCCATAACTTGTTGTACCACGCTGCATAAGACAGCATCTGAATCACCGCCCACAGCGTTTAATAACTTAACTTAGAACCCCTTTGACATCAATCAAAAAGAGATAAGTAGCATAGTCACGAGGAGGCTTAGGATAGAACATAACAATAAGCATGGTCATATAGGTATCAAAAAAGTCATAATCATAGGGAGTTACAAGCCAAACCAACAGAAAAACAAAAAAAGCAACACAAGGGAAAATCCAATACATAGATATTACTGTAATACAAATGACAAAGAGATCAATCATCAGAAGCATTGTCATCATTTGTTGCATCATCAGCTGCATCATCATCGTCTCTAGTACCCGCTTCACTTCCTTCTTCAGATTCTTCATCAAATGAATCATCACTATGAGGGGCAGAGCTGGTATCCATGGGATCAACACTCCGAGAAGAACTAGCCCTATACTACTCTATGTGAGTAAGGTGCTGGTCAAGTGAGGAGCAAGTAGTGTGGAGTGAGGATACGTTCTCCTGAAGTGACTAGAGGCCCAAACGCATGTCTCTTCTAAATGTAGTGAACTCATGGTGGAAGGATACAAACCAAGAAGGAGTAGCAGATATAGGTTCTTATTGTTGTTTTGGAGGTGGAGGTACAGTTGCTGGCCTTTTTGGTCTTCCTCCTTTCAAAAACCAACCCTACTCATGCTTTTCGTATCCTATTTTCATTAGGGTCGTAGAATTGAAAAGGTCATACCGAGTACCCTTTACGAACAGTTCAGTAGGGGTAGTGACACTAAGATGGGCAAAGATGAGATTAAGAACACCTCCATATGGAAGAGTGACTCGTCGAGCTTCTAATTTAGCCCACATCCATTTCAGAATTAAGCTAGATAGATCAAGTTTCTTCCCTTTCAGCAAACACCATAACACAAAACAATCAATGTAGAAGATATGATCATATGAACTGGCTTGGGGTAGGATATTGTTTGTTTATTTGAAGGATTTGAGCTTGTAGGTTTAGCTATTTATACATTGGAGGATGTCCAAAGTATACCGGTGCTTCTACCATTATCAGCGGCAAAAATTCGTCGGGAGTGAAACCATGCTCCATAATCCAAGTTTAAGCAAGTGCAAGACATTCAAATTCTCCCGGGCTAATATGCAAAATTGGAGCTAGAGTTTGTGGAGTTAGGACTATCTTTTTTCCCCTAACCTCAGTGGTTAGTACATTTTCTCCGTGTATCATATTTGTACAAAATATTTTCACTAAGTTAGGGTACAACCCTTTTGATTGGTAAACGACAAAGTTCTTCCAACCATTTTCTTGAAACATCGGCAGGATGTCAGGAAATTCGGAACGAAAGAAGGATGTATCAAGAATTTTACGGAATATTGGTTTCTTAAAATGAAGATGTGTTCAATATCGATGCTTGGATAGAGGAGTTACAAGTCATTGTTCGATGTTCCCGTCATCTCTCCCTGAAAAAGTACCTCGGTTTGTCGTAGTTTTGGTGCGAGGCATCATGATTGTAGAGGAGCAAACGAACCAGCCAAGTGAAACTCTAGAAATTGTGGGAAAAGATGTAGGAGAGTGATTGTGAGGCTTTGATTCAAGGTATTTTGAGTTAAGAATCAAAGGAAACCAAGAGTAGGAGCCTCGAGTGAGTGAGGGGATAGAGGTCAGTAACCTAGGATCTAAAAAGTTAGGTTTTTTTGCGCTTAAAATACATAGGATCCGCAAGCTCGGGCACCTAATGATTTGGGCTTAGTCGCCTAACAATTTATAAAGATCAACTTACAACAAGCAGTGCAACATCAGTCGCCTGAGGTCAAATGGCTCAGGCGCTTAACCCTCCAATTTTCACTGCTCGGTTAGCTAAGCTTCCAAGCTCAATTGCCTGACACCCTTAATCTTTTAAATTTTCTCTTTTCACTCAACATGAACTCTTCTTAAACAACTTCCCTACTATATAATAAAACCAAGTTCTCTTCTAATTGATATAAATTTCTCTTCAGGAAGGGGTTATGTGAAAATATCCGCTCGTTGATCGTTTGTATTTATGAATTCAAGTAATATGTCTTCTTTTTGTATGTGAACTCTTAGAAATTGATGTCTTATATCAATATGCTTAGTTCTTGAGTGTGATATCGGATTTTTGGAAATGTTTATTGCATTTGTATTATCACACTTAATTGGTATAGCTGAGTACTCTAAATTAAAGTCTTTTAATTGTTGTTCATATAGAGTGTTTGTGCATAGCAACTACCTGCTGCCACATACTCAGCTTCAACGGTTGATAAAGCTACGGAATTTTGTTTCTTGGAGAACCAAGATGGAAAAGACCATCCTAGAAAGTGACAAGTCCAGCTTGTACTTTTCCTATCAATCTTACAACCCGTGTAATCGGCATCCGAATAACTAATCATTTCAAATATGATGTCCTTAGGGTACCAAAGTCCTAAATCAAAAATTCCTATCAAGTATATTAGGATTCTTTTCTGCTATCTGATGGGATTCCTTAGGAGCTGAATGAAATTGGACGCACATACATATGCTAAACATTATGTCTGATCTACTAGCTATCAAATATACAAACTTTCTATCATACCTCTATAGGACTACATATCTACTGATTTTCCTTTTTCGTCCTTGTCAAGACTTATGGAGATACTCATGGGGGTACCTATGGGCTTACTTCCTTCCATGTCAAACTTTTTAAGCATATCTCTTATATATTTTGATTGATTTATAAACGTTCCATTTTTAGCTTGCTTGATTTGTAATCCTAGGAAGTAATTTAACTCTCCCATCATACTCATCTCAAACTCATCTTGCATACACTTTACAAATTCCTTACATAATTCATCATTTGTAACATCAAATATAATATCATCAACATAGATTTGTATGATAAGCATGTCTTTATGGACTTAATGAATAATGTGTTATCCACCTTTCCTCTTGAGGAACCTTTTTCTAGTAAGAATCCACTTAATCGCTCATCCCAAACTCTAGAAGCTTGTTTTAACCCGTACAATGCTCTTGTTAATCTAAATACGTGATCGGGATTGTTTATGTCCTCAAAACCAGGAGGTTGTTCCACATAAACTTCTTCATTTATAAAACCATTTAGAAAAGAACTTTTTACATTCATTTGATATAGTTTGAATTCTTTATGAGATGCATATGCTAACAACATTCTAATAGCTTCCATTCTTGCTACGAGAGCAAAAGTCTCATCGTAGTCTATTCCTTCTTATTGATTGTATCCTTGAGCTGCAAGTCTTGCTTTATTTCTTACAACTGTACCATTTTCATCCTTTTTATTCCTAAATACCCATTTAGTTCCAATTATTGAGTGGTCATTGGGCCTAGAAACTAATTTCCAAACTCTATTTCTTTCAAATTGATTCAATTCTTCTTGCATAGCTATTATCCAAGAATCATCATTTAAAGTTTCATCTATGTTTTTAGGTTCTTCTTGTGATAAAAATGCATAGTGATTACATAAGTTCTTCAATGATGATCTAGTAGTTACTCCTCTAGTAGGTTCTCCTATGATTTGATCTTTAGGGTGATTTCTTACATATTTCTATTCCTTTGGCAACTCAAAATTTTCTGTAGGATCATCATTTGGAGTTTCTTTATTTTTCTCTTTTTTTTCCTCTTTGATTTCTGGATCTTCTAGTTTTTGTGAAGTATCATCCTTTTCTTCATTCTCAATTTCTTTTATAAAAGGATTAGATTCATCAAAGGTTGCATGGATTGATTCAATAATTGTTAGTGTTCTTTTATTATAGATTCTAATTTGTTGCATATCCTAGAAAGATACCTTCATCTGACTTAGCATCAAATTTCCCTAAGTCATCTTTGTCATTAAGTACAAAACACTTACATCCAAAAACATGAAAGTAAGCTATGTTAGGTTTTCTTCCTTTCCATAATTCATTGGGATTTTTTTTTAGGCTTGATCTAATGGACACTCTATTTATTACATAACATGCAGTGTTAACCACTTCTGCCCAAAAGTACTTAGGTAGTTTGTTTTCATTTAACATTGTCCTAACCATTTCTTGAAGGGTTTTATTCTTTCTTTCATCAACTCCATTTTGTTATAGAGTTATAGGTGCTAAAAAGCTATGTCTAATTCTATGTTCATTGTAAAATTTTTCAACATCTTTATTATTAAATTCTCTTCCTTGATCACTTCTTATGTTTAAGACACCATAGCCCTTTTCATTTTGAATTCTTTTACACAAGTTGTACTACATGTTTCATCTTTTGAGGCTAGGAAGAGTACCCCAGGTAAACCTGGAGTAGTCATCAACAATGCCAAAAGCATATTGCTTTCCTCCTATACTTTGTTCCTAGTGGGACCAAATAAGTCTAAGTGAATAAGCTCTAAGGGCTTGTTAGTGGAGATGTGTTTCTTCTTCTTTGTTGACCCTATGGGTCATACCCTGTTTTGATTATGAAAAATACTCTAGTATTTAATGGTTTGATGAGTTTGTGTGCAGGATCGATCAAAAGTATCCTATGGTGCACGCACACGACACATGAAGTGAAGACCTGAAGACCCTATTTATGTTGTATTGTAATTTAATCATTTATTTGGGTCTATAATAGTAATTAGGAGAAGATGGTCTGTAATAATTAATACCTTACCTGCATGGTAGGATTGATAAGCCCAAGACCATAGATGGACCTTAGGAAATACACTTCGGTCGACCGACACTGAATTTTTTCGATGTCTTAGATTTGGACACAAAATGACCCTAGGACACTCACTCATGCATACATATGTTTGAATATTTAACTTAGGTGATTGCACGCTTGAAAAAGGACAAAAAAGTACAAGTCTTGTACTTTCAGTCGACCGACCCACATAGGTCATTTTCTCTTGGTCGACCGAAATCGGTCCGAGTCAACATGTTGACCACTGTCCGATCAATCGAGCCCTTACAGTTCATTTGACCCTGGTCAACTGAACCACCTGGGAGTCAACATTTTGACCTCTTGGTCGACCGAGCCCTTACAGTTCATTTGACCCCGGTTGACCAAACCATCTGGGAGTCAACATTTTGACCTCCTGGTCGACCGACCACTTTTGTACTCCAACTATCTGATCGACCGGAGGGTCCTTGGGAAATTTCCCAACGGTCTGGTCGACCAAACCAGGTAGTTCAAAATGGCCTAGTCAACCGAACCTCAAAAATTTGAAAAATCGGCTATCCCGATCGATCGACCATTTAGTTTAATTTTCTCCTGGTCGACCGAATCTAAAAAAATTGCCCTTGACACATATATATGGTTGACCGAGCCCTCAGTTCAAAAACCTGCTAGTCGACTGAACCATTTGAGTCCTGGTCAACCAAAACATTTCTGGTCGACCAGACCTCTCGGGTTGCCCCTTAATTTTTACCGTGGTTAATATTTTTAAACGGGGTTAACTTGGTTAAAATATAATAAAACTTTCCTAATAATCCCATATGTGTCCTTAACGGTTATATTTTAAGGGTAGTCTATATATACCTCCTTATTTGGAATAATTAGCAAGAGATTAGCAAATATAATTAGCTAAAATCCTCTCAATCTCAAAAAGCCCATATTTCATATTCAAGCTTTAAACTCCTACTCTTACTCATTTTATATTGCAAATACCTCCTTGTAAGAGTATTCTTGTGCTTATCTCACCTAGCTTAAACTATCTTTTGGTTGTTTTATTTGTGATCTATATTTCATAGAGAGTAAGCTACAAGTTCTCCCTGGGGACTTCGTAAATAAGCCTTCCATAGGAAAACTTCCTTGGGCTTCTGAGTTTTGCATTTTCATTGCGATACTCAAGAATTCATATTGAGTTTTGGTTGCGAAAAATATTTTACAAATTGTTTTTCAAATATCTCTTGTGATTTATCTTGAGAAAAATATTTTGAGATATTTGCTTGTGTGCTGAAGATCTTTGTTACTATACTTTTTGATTGAGAATATCTCCTTAATACAAAGATCAAATAAATATCTTTGCAAACCATCTTTGAGTATTTCTTGTAGTTTATATTGAGAAATATTATTTGTTAAGATATTTGAAGTGTGTTTGTGATCTTTGTTTGTGCATTGTGACTGAAATATTATTTTGACACAAAGATCATACCATTTACACTCTCACGCACTGATTGTTATATTTGCATAAATATTTGAGAGTAAACACTTAGACTACATCGAGCTTATAAAATCTTATCCTTTGGTAGTGTATTGATTATACTGTGCGTAACTGGGTACATATCTTCTTTACACGAAAGCACAATCACTGTACCATTTGATTGTATTTCAAATCTATTGTATTTCTAGGCACGGGCCTGAAGTGGGAGACTAGCCTTGGAATAGTCCCGGATTGGCTTAGACCCGGTTAGGAAAGCTAGGTGCGTCATCTTGTTAAGGTGTGTAGGTTGAGGTCAGTCCCGCTAATTGACCTGATTAAGGTTGAGGTCAGCCCTATGTTAATTTGACCTGGTTGTAAACGGTGTCGTTCCACCCTTAAGTGAGCTATTAGTGGAATCCTCTGGCTTGTGAGTTAGAGGCGGGGACGTAGGTACTATTGGCCGAACCTCGATAACATATCGTGCATGTTCATTTACATTTCCGCAATTTACTTACTGCACGTGTATGTTATATTGTGAATGATTAGGTTTACATTTGCATAAACAAACCCTAGGTTAAGTAATACTGTTTATCTAGTTTAACCTAGGCGATAAATTTTAAAAATCCAATTCACCCTCCCTCTTGGGATTGCACCAAAGCTAACATTCTTAAAGCTCGTCTTAGTTTGTTTTCCTAATTAACAAGCATTAAAAATTTTATCTTTAACAAACTTTGTGCTAGGTAGTCCTCTAACTAAGTTCTTCTTAACTAGTATCGATAGTAAGTCCATACTTGCATGACCTAGCCTTCTATGCCATAACCAACTTGCCTTATTCATAGTTGCTAAGCATGTGATGTTTTGAGATTTTAACTTTTCAAAATTTATGCAATGTATATTATCAATTATTCTAGAGGTGAATAGAATATTTTGTTTTTCTCTATTTTCAACAACACATTTGTCTTGCTTAAAGATTACATCAAATCCTTTGTCACTTAATTGACTTATGCTCAATAGGTTATGTTTTAATCCATCTACCAATAACACGTCATCAATGGTGAGGGAAGATTCTTTACCTATCTTACTGATCCAAATGATTTTTCTTTTGGCATTGTCTTCGAATGTAACGTATCCACCATCTTTTAGCCTTAATGAGGCGAACTTGGATTTATCCTCGGTTATGTGCGTAGAGCGCCCGCTATCCAAGTATCATTTGTCTTTAGATGAGGTTGTCCTAAGGTAGACCTACAAGAAGGGTTCAATACATTACTCTTAGGTAGACAAACTTTCTTAGGTTTCTTTATTTCATATTTGTTTTCTTTAATTTTCCAAACTTTCTTGATTTTCACATTCTTTCTTTTAAATGGGCAATCAAATTTTATGTGTTCCTTTTTCTTATGTAAGAAGCACGTAGTATGTTGATAGATATTAGATGAAGATGTACTTGCATAATACTTTGATTCTTTAACAAAGTATCCCATATAAAGATTCTTCTTATTTTTGTTCTCAATTCCATTAAATCCTATTCCTTTTTTATCTAATGACATTTTTTGTTTTCCAAGAAATTATTTAAAGTTTTCCTTTCCTTTAATAAAATTGTAATTGATTTTCTCCTTGTCTTCAACTTTACTTTTAAGGTCTTTTATTTCTGAGTCTTTCTTGCTTTCACCATTTACTTGTAATTTAACTAAGTCGTGAGACAAGTCATTTATTTTCTTCATAAGCTCATCAATATGTGAGTCTTTTTCTTTTTCAACTGATTTTGATGTATCTAGTTGATTTTTAAGTGATTCATTTTGTTCTTTTAAGGCAATGTTCCTTTTAGTTACTTTTACGAACCTATTGTGTAAGGAAAATAATTCAGCTTGAATTTCTTTGTATGACAGCATACTCTCACATGAATCACTACATGATTCATCATTTGATTCTTCACATGGACTATAGTAGGAATTTATCTCATCATTATGAGCCATGAAGCATACGTTGGCCATCTCTTGTTCACTTGATTCGTTCTCCAATTTTCTTGAGCTTGTATCATCCCATGTAGCTTTCATTGCCTTCTTTTTCTTCTTTTTGTCTTTCTTCAGCTGTGAACAATCAAGTTTAATATGTCCAACCTTTTTGCAAGCCATGTTAGGCCAACAATATAAATATAGTAAAATAGTTTTTATCTATGTCCTTCTATAACCATTGTTAACACTAGGCTCGAGTGGCCCATTTGGTTGCCAACATATTTTGGTGACGATTTCAAAATCAAGCAATTATAGAATATGTTGGAATTGGTGTATTCCTAAGAGAGGGGTTGAATTGGGTATTAAAATATTTCTCCTAAGTTTGGTCCAAATTAGTAGCAGTATAACACAACCTAAGGTCTATTTATACAAATTCCACTAACCCAACAAAATATAACTGAGTAGATAATTAAAGTAAGTATAGCAGGCTCAATTTATCCCAATCATTCACAATATTAAAATCATAAACATTCAAGTGCTTAAATTTAAAATGTGGAAATTAAAAGCAGGCACGAGAAATGTTACCAGGGTTCGGCCAACTGTGTCTATGTCCTCACCTCGGCTCACAAGCTCAAGGATTAACACTATTGCTCACTTAATGGGGGGAGTAGCACCATTTACAACCATGTCGAATTACATTAGGGCTGATCTCAACTTTTACAAACTCTTATTATAGGGCGGAGAAAGTCCAACTGATCTTTACAGGTTAGATCAACGCCCCCTCAAGCCACGCCTTGAATACAACAATGAATATAAATTTTTGTGTACAAATGAAGATGCTTCTAATACAAGCAAATTTATACCGATATGCACAAGCAATAATCAATGCACTTCCATATGATATATCTATAAGCTCAATGAAGATATGTGTAATAACACTCAAGGTAAAATCAATAAGCAATCAAGCATGCGAGTGTATTATCAATCAATCTTTGAAACAATATATAACTATATATCAATCACAAGTAGGGTTTCAAAGATTTCCAAAAAATGTAATCAAATATCTCAAAATGATATTCTCAAAATTTAAGCTCTAGAGATATTTGTAGCACTAGCTTGTCAAAAAGATTTTTGCTTTCACAAACAAGACAAGCTCAAGAGTCTTGCAATGCAAATGCAAAGACTCACAAGCTAAAAAGTTTCCCCAAACTATGGGTTCATTAATTAAATTGGGGGGAAGACTTTTGGCTAATATCTTAATAAAATAATCAACAACCAATCAAAGCAGTGAGAGTTTGAGCTATAGAAGGGAGTGTAGGTAATCTCAGTATAATCTCACTCAAAGATTTTTCAAAAGAATAAGATAATGATGAGTATTAGGGTTTGAATGTGAAGGAATAACTCTCAAAAAATTCAGAGGAAAATTTTCTAATCAAAATCCCTAATCCTATCTTAATTTTGACCGTTGGGGACATAAGAGTAATATTTAAAAAAATTTAAACCATGTTTAACAAAAATGAACTTGATTTACCCTTAATTATCCGCAGTAAAAATAGGCCAACCTGAGAGCTTCGGTCACCTGAGCCACAGGTTCGGTCGCCCGAACAGACACATAAAGAAAAGGCATTTTTGAAGTTCGGGTGCCTAGTGAAACATTTCGGTGGCGAAGTCTAAGGCGATGTCCAAACTGCTCGAGGTTCGGTCACCAAACTTGCAACTTCGATCGCCTGAGGTATTTTTGAACGTCAAGTTTGGGCGCTCGGGGAAGGTGGAAAAAGTTACGGCCAAGGTTCGGTCGACTGAGTAAGATATGTTCATATTGGGTTCGGTCGCCCGGGCCTTAGTCAATTTTTTCACTTTCCATACATTTGGTTGACCGAGGCATTTTCAATACACACAGTTTGGTTGCTTGAAGTCCTTTCAAGCTTAAATTTTGATCCTAATTTTGAGTATAAGTTACCCCTGACTGCATAGATATTGTGTAAGATAGTAAGGATTTTCCTAAGTGATTGTGCAAGGACCTAATAGTCGATCTAAGGTCTAGGATTTTTAATTATTACAGACCTTGGATTATTAATATTACAGACCCGAATGAATTGAATATAAATTACAACAATAAACACTTTGGGTCTTCATTTCCCTTCAAGACTCCTTATACATCATAAGATAATGCGAGTTCATGCAAAATGGATCCTGCACACAAACTCGGCAAACATTAAATACCATGATATTTATCATAATCAAAACAGGATATGACCCATAAGGTCAACAATCTCTCCCTTTTTGATGATGACAAATACTTTATGTAAAAGTAGGTACAGCCAAGAAAGGCTCCCCCTGAAATATGCATAAAGGAAATGTATACCCATTTACCCAGTTTTGCCTACTTCTCCCCCTTTTGGCAACAGAAAAAAGAGCTAAGGAAAAATTGAAGTGTATAGGCAAGCAATGGATAAACATCATTCAAATACAAGATTATGGTTTTGGGAAAAAAAATATTTAGAAATTTCAGCAGCATGCTGTTTGAAAATGGAGCATTTCCCCCAAAAAAAAATATCTGTAAGACAATGACCTGATTAATTTCAATAATATATCTTGCAATAATTTTCATCAATCAACTCAAACAGTCCAGTATATTAATAAGTATTACTTTCAGCATTCAAAAAGATAATATAATCATACAATGCAAAATGAATGACAAAGATAACCTCATAAAGTATGAAATATAGCAATTAAGCACACAAACAATATAACTGGTTATTAAAGGATTTTAATGACATGAAAAATATAGTCAGACCAGAAGTATACACAAACCATTGCAACTGAAACATATCATAAGACCCGTGAAGGATTTGAGTTTAAAGCACACGACATATGATAGCAAATAGTTGGTTTGAGCACAAACACAGTCTAACTAGTTTGCATGCATTTTCATGAGTGGTTATCAAACCAGTTATACAATTCAAAAGCATATATGTAGATATATAAGTAATAAGGCAAGACATAAAAAATTTAAGTTTTGAAATTAGTTATTGCCATAAATAAATAAATAAAATCTATGTAAATAAATATATATGTATCTATTAAAATATATATCCCCCTTATGATGTTTGCTTAAAGTACTGGGGTTGCTTGCCAAAAAAATTAAAGATCGTGCAAGCAAGCAACATTTTTCTAGTTTGTTAATTAAGCACACAAATTGTAACCAGAAAAACACAACCACAATGATCCTAAAGATATCAGACAATTTACAGCAAGGATCATATGGCTACGCAAATAACTATGACAAAAAAATATATTTCAACTTAAAAATTTCAATCAAACCAATACATTTTAGCACATACCACAGAGAATTACAACAAAGATTTAAGCCTCAAAAATTGGTGAGCATATCAAGATGGAATTTTATTTGGGATGCTCCCCCTATCAATTTGAATTATAGTTTAGATGAAATAAATTTCTTATACTTTACAAGGAATTGATTTCATTAGATATGCCAAAGTATAAGCGAGCACTCAAACAATTCTTCAACAACTATACTGGATATTTATTAACCATATTCATCTCTGATCAATATAGTCATCCCTATAGGCCATAGATGCATCAGAGAATATATATTAAGGCATGCTATGTAGTTCATGACCCAAGAACATTTCAAACCAAATCTAGGATATAATGATCAAGGATATCAGAAGAGCCTCAATATTTTGATAGATGAAAGTGATGCATGATGATCATTTATGCTCTTTCTATAGGGATGGAACTAAGCTCTTCTAAATACCTAATGACTATGTAAGGATGAAATTTAATATTCATTTTATTTTCACTCATCCTTTCAAAAATATTTTAACATTAATTTTATCATAATCATCTATGTACAAGGTTTTACTTTTGGGAAAATTCCTGTTAAAATTTTGGCAGCATGCCATCTATAAATCAAACATTTTCCCATAAAACTTGTACTTGATAGCTAGTTGTTCTCAATAGAATATTCATATAAATCATGCAACAACCTAAAATCCACTACCAGCATGCAATTCACATCAACTGCATCCGCCATACAAGAGACATTCTAGACTAAGCATGATATCAAGTAACAATCAACAATGATACAAAAGATAAACTATGCATTAGAAGATATACTCATTTAACGCATAATGAATAGTAGGAATTCAGTGCTTTTCATATGAAGGCATATGGCCATAAAATAAAAAATTATGAGAGCATTTAATATAAATAGTCATGAAAGATAAATGCTCCCCCTGAGTTAAGCAATCAGCCGAATTTTGCCTTTTCTACTTTTCAAATTCTTTAGCCAAGTGCTTTCAGAATTTCAATGATTTAATCTTGGCGTGAATGCTTTAGGCTTACCGGACCAAAAAGTCACAATGAATATTTATTTGAGTGCTCTAAGCTTATAATGCCTCTTCTCTTATGAATCTCAATGCATATGAGAGGCACAAGATCAAATGGCTTTGAAATATAAATGCATGAGCATAAGTCAACTTGAATTTTATGCATTCATCTGGATAGAGACCTAGTGCAATCATATTAGACATTCAATTTCATCATCGGGATATGAAGCTCTAAGGATTTGATTTAAAATTTTGAGAGCTATTGAAGCAAGATAGAATAAATACTCTTAACAATTAAATTATCATTAAGTTCATAAGAGTATTTAGGAGACGATGGACATCTTCCAAAATATTTTCGTGATAGTAATCATGTCCAGGCTTGGTCATAGAGTGACACTCTAAAAATGAGTAGCTCGGAAGTTATCCCAAGTATAGGAGTTTTGTCGTGTAATATTCAGCCCAAAGGCTAGATCATTTCCTTCGGCAATGCAGTTAAATCCCAAATTTTACATATTTCCAATCAAAAATAAAAAGTCACTAAACTCAATTCAAATTCAGGTTTTCTAGAATTGTGAGATTTTTTTTTATCAATTAAATGAACATGCAATTTAAATCCTAATCCCTAACACGTACTGAATTAAATAACGAGAAATAGAAATCCTACATCTAATCAGGCAGGAATTGAAATACGTGTTTAACTTTGTAAAAAACTAAAAACAATAACTTTCTGGTGTGGCTGCAATCATTCTATTAAATAAAAATACTAACTATGCTAAACAATAATGAAAATTCAACTAAATAAAGATACTAGTTTTAATACGGAGATCATACAAAATTAAGTTCTAACAGAATTAACGAACACAAATATTAACTTCACCAATAACATTCCCAAGAAATTATTTGAATCAAAGAAAAGTCTTTAAATAAAGGAAAAATTAAAGTAAATAATCCCAAACAAACTAAAGGCAATAATTAATTCAAGAAAGAAAAAAAAACAAACTGAAGATTAATACAACTAAAGAAAATAAATTTAACATTAAAGGACTTCAATAAAGAAAATTTACTTAAGAGATATTGTTTATGACAAAAAAAAAAGGAACTTTAAACTAGAAAAATAAAATAAGGAAACTAAGAGCAAAGTAGGAGATATGAGAGAGAGAGAGAGAGAGAGAGAGAGAGAGAGAGAGAGAATGGCTCGTGGGTGTGGGGCTTATGCAAAGACAGCAGCTGGCCGAGAGATGGTAGTCTAGAATAGAGCAGCAGGTTCTCGGGTTGGCTGGCTGCAGCTACAATAGCACCTAGTCTTCACGGGTAGCAGCAGAGCACGACAAGCGAGGAGTTGCAGCTCACAACACCGTACACAGCAGCAACTTGGACAGTGGAAGATTGCAACAGTAGCAACAAGCAAGAAGGAGGAGCTTCGGGTCTTCAGGGCATGGCAGAAGTAGGGAGTGGCTGGAGCAAAGCAGCAAGGATTGAGAAGGATAGCCTGAGCAGAAAGCAGTAGAAGGAGAAGAAGATAGCAGCGGCAGTCTAGGAGAAGTAGCAATAGCAACTGGAGATGGCAGCAAAGGCAGAGGCAAGGCAAAGAAAACTGAGAGGGAGAAGGAGAATAGGGGGAAATAAGAAAGGAGAGAAAATAAGAAGAAGAGAGGAAGGAGAGAAATGATAAGGGCAGCTGGGAGCAAGAGAGAGATAAGAGAGTTAAAAGGAAAGGGAGAAAGACAGAAGAGAATGAGAAGCGGGAGGGTAAGAGAAAGGGGAGCTGCCTCGGATGTGTGAGAAAGAGAAGGATATAAAGGAAGAGGAGGGGGCTGGTACCCTACACCAAGCTCAGCAAAGATTCGGGCATAGCTGCATGGCCAGGTCACATCAAGTGGTTTTTTTTTTTTTGTTTTTTTTTTCTTTTCCTTTTCATTATTCCTTCTTTCTTCTTCTTTTTACTTCTTAGAGAACAATGGCGAATTTGATCATCCTAGGGTCCGTATCTCTCAAATTTTAAAACACAGAAGTTGTAAATAATCTTCTCATCTTTCTCTAGAATTTTGAATCATTTCGATCAGAACTTGGACGGAAAAATTATGCATGAATTACGAACTAGTGCCGATTTTAGCTTGTGATAATTTTCTTGCGATAAAAAAAATGCCAAAAATTCCTAAATTGCTCAATAAAACCCAAATATTATAAATAGGACACCGTGTTAAAATATTGAGAGTAATTAGGTATATAATTAAAAATATAAGCCCCAATGCACAAATTAAAATGCCTAATTTTGCAGTTTAAGTGCGTAATCACACCCCCCCCCCCAATTAATGTTTTGCTAGTCTCTAACAAATAACGTGAATGATTTCAAGGGCGGTATCCACAAATACTAACTCGAGCAAACATGAAATTAATGCACATGCACCATATTCATACCATTTCACATAAAGGAATATAACTGAATTTCACACAAGCTTATTCATATTCAATGCACACAACTCCAAAGCACGTCACTCATGTAAGTTTCATCATTATATAGCATTTAAGAACAGTATACTCACATGAAGTTAACCAGTGGTATAATTCAGAGTTAATGTGATCATATAAATTCAAGTATAAATAGGTGAAATCTCGAGGAATGTGTGTGACTCGTTACACCTAAAATACCAATGGACACCTACAGAATAGTCATTTTGACTCGGCCTAACTGGTATACCCTAAAAAAAAACTCAAAAAGGATAGGTTCACTCATCATATGTGAGGAGGAGTGTCGTGATCAAACATCCCACATATTACAAGGAACAAACACTAAATGTATGAAGTGGACTAGGTTGAAAAGGATCTAGCCTATTTGTGATGTGTCGGGTCCTTCACCCTAGCATCTTCTCACCTACTCGTCATGTCCAATCGATACCACCCTAGATCAACTTATTCACAAACTTGGCGTGAATACATTTGAGACATTAACCGATTGAAGAATCTTTATACGTGGAAAACATGTGTCGTGTCCGTGATTTTTTGTGGTATTTGTGCAGAGCAGGCATTAGCATTTCATTTCATGTGCATTCCTATTTCTTATTCTTTCTTCTACTCATTCTTCAATTTCTATATTTTCATTATCAATTAGGACAATTATTACACTTCTTTCGTTGTCTTCATACTACTCATGAGAATTAAGCTCGAACAATAGTCCATGAATTAAGTTTATTTCTAGCGGTGGTTCAGCCTTCACATCTTGAGTAGGCTGCAAGACCTAGGTTTCTATCTCCCCACTAGATGTCACCTCTAGGCTAGCAAATCAAAACAAAGGCTAGTGTACAAAGAATCATCCAGAAGAAAAAAGAACTGAGTTTAGTGAACTCTGATTTGATGTTAACACTCAAAAGGACGATAAATAGCTCAAGGATATCTCACAAGGTGTCATAGTCGCCACGGGTGTTTTCTCAGTGCTCACAAGGAACCTTAAGTGCAATGAATCACGTGAATGTGTCTATTCAGCCTCATGAGATGTCGTGTAAATACGAGGGTTTATATAACTAGATTAACACGAGTGTACTACCAATCAATTCTTCATGGAGTTACAAAGTCATATAAAGAGAAACTACACATAAATGACTCAAGTGTATAATTCTTAGGTTATATACAAGTATGTGAAGGGTATAAGTCAGTGTTAATCATGGCATAAGTCAATGTAATTCCACAATACTCTTTCTTTCCTTCTCTTTTTTTTTTCAAATTAATATGAAACCCAACAAGTATACGTGCACAGTGTCACATGCAAATGCTCACCACCCCCCCCCCCCCCAAAAACTAAAATGGGACATTGTCCTCAATGTGAAAGCATAAAGGGAAATAGAAAAACTGTGCACGGGTGAATAAACTAATAGAAAATCACTACCAACTAATGTGACAAAAAAATAAAATAAAGATGCAAATAAAAACCAAATAAATGAAAATAAAAAAAATGAAAAACAAAAATAGGAAAATAGAAAGGTTAGAGGACTCCCCTACGGCCTTGCAGAAGCAAGACCTCTTTATTGGGATCGACGGGGATCGTGGGAGGCTTAAACTGCTGTTCATTGACCATGATGCTGTTATCATTTGTTGGATCCACCAGTTCTACTGCACCATGGGAATGATCGTGTTCAATGATATATGAGCCACCCCATCGGGATCTTAGCTTCTAGGGAAACAGACGGTATCTAGAGTTGCAGAGAAGGTCTTGCTGATTTGGGAAGAGTTGTTTATCCTTGATTTTATGCGGCAACTTCATCTACTTCTTCGCTAAGCGGTCCTTGTCATAAACTTTCCTCTTGGATTCTATAAGCTCACGCACCTGCAACTTTCTCAAACCTATGGCATTATCAAGTAAAAAGTTAATCTGTTTTATAACCCATAATGCATAATGTTGAATCTTAACAGGTACATAACATGTCTTACCGTAAATCAACCTATATGAAGTCATCTCTGAATTTTTCTTGAATGCAGTTTGGTAGGAATAGAGCGCATCAACCAATTTCTCCAACCAAGCTTTTTGGTTAGGACAACCCGTCTTCTCAAATATGATCTTGACTTCTGCAAAGAACTGTCGCTTATCCCACATTATCCCATGTTTTAGCATTTGATCAGTGGCAAAGTAGGTCACAATATCATCAACCCAAGGGCCGCGTGACATGTCGGTAGTAGGATAAGTGGTGTCTAAGATTTTCAGCACTTCTTTCTTTATCACCTTCGTCATGGTGGGGTTCGGTCTCCATCGCTCCTCACAGACTGGTATTGCATTTATCTCTGTGGACTGCCCCTCATATTTTAGCAACACTCTAATCAAGGGAACTTTTTCATCATATACTTTAGGTAGGTCAAGAGATTCATTCTCAAATGCATCATCAGAACCAAATGTCGAAAACAGCTCTAACATATCCAAGTCATCTACCACATCTAATGCGTGTACCTCTGAATCATCATACCTAGTCGACATCTTATTAAACACGTTCATCTCCAATGTCATGTTTCCAAACGTGAACTTGAGTACTCTACTTCAACAATTAATCAAGGCATTATAAGTAGCAAGGAATAGTCGGCCAAGAATAACAGGGGCCTGATATATGGTGGAAATAGGCTGCTGCATGTCCAAAACAACGAAGTCCACTGGGTAGTAAAATTTGTCGACTTGAATCAATACATCCTCAACAACGCCCCATGGAGCTTTTATGGATCTGTCTGCCAACTATAGCATCATAGTATTTTTCTTCAGCTCACTTAAACCAAGTTGTTCATATATCGAAAACGGGAGCAAGTTCACACTACTCTCAAAATCAAGTAGAGCTCTCCTGATACGAGATTCACCAATCATGATCAAAATAGTGGGAGAACCAGGGTCTCTAAGTTTCTGTGAAGTCTAACTCAATATCAATGCACTAACTTGCTCAGTCAAGAAGGCCTTTTTCTTCACGTTCAATTTCCTTTCTACTGTGCATAGGTCTTTCATAAATTTAGCATATGCAAGGATTTGTTGTATGACCTTTAGAAGTGGAATGTTGATCTTCACATGTTTGAATATTTCTTAGATCTCAGTGTGATACTTATTTTTTTGACCAGATGTCAACCGCTGAGGATAGGGTACCACAGGTTAATACTCCTTAACCGGCTCATCCTCCTTATACCCAGACTTATTTGAACTTAAGTTGGCTTTTTTTGATTTTTCTTTTCCTTTATCTATCTCAGTTATCACTTCAGGTGTTGGAGTAACTATTTGTTGATCAGTGGGCATTTCAGGAGGGACAACTTCTTTTTCGCTTCTCAAGGTAATAACTGCCTTAGCTGACTTAAAAGCAATCCCTAAAACGTTGTGCACCGGTTGCAGTTGTTGTCGATATACCTGGGGATTAGGCTAAGGTTGTGCAGGAAATTTCCCTTTTTCTAGGGTATTCAGCTATGTACTTATTTTATTCACGACATATCTCAATTCTCTTGTGGTATGGCATGAAACTGCATGAATTGCTGGAATATGTTTGCCATCTGCATCATGCTATCAGCAAGAGATTTCTTTACTGGAATAGGAGCTAGAGTTGGTTGGAATCCCGGTGGTGCGTAGCTCTAAGAAATATGTTGTGGTTGATACTGCAGTTGAGGAGCTGTAATTAGGTGATATATCGGTTGCGGAGGCAGTGTAAAAGATTGAGGAACTTGCTGATATTATGAGGATGATGGACCAGATTGATCATTCCTCCATGAGAGGTTCAAGTGATTCCTCCATCCAAGATTATAAGTGTTCAAAAACGGCTGATTCTAAGATTTGTTAACCCAATTCACTTATTGCACCTGGTCAGATCTACTCTCCTACCAAACCAGTAGTAAACGACAATCCTGAATTCTTTGGTCTGAGGTCTCATAGATAAAACAATCCTCAGCTTTCACTTTTTCTGATTTCACCACCTCTAGTTTCTTAGACAACGCAGCAACAAGAGCTTGTAGGCTAGTATTCTCTTTGACCTCATATCTACCGCCGCCACTAATCACTCTGAGAGGTTGTGTTGCTATTGGTGTCTGTTCATGTCTTGTGTTCCATTGTTGGGCACTCTTAGCTAAATAATCGAAGAATGATAGAGCCTCATCTGGTTCCTTGCTGAAGAACTCCCCGTTGCACATAATTTGGACAAACTGTTTACATGCAGGGGTTAGAGCAGTATAAAAATAATTCACTAACCCCCAAGATTTGAATCCGTGATGTGGACATATGTTCATCAGGTCCTTGAATCTCTCCCAGCAAGCCTGGAATGTCTCGTCACCTTTCTACATGAATTGAATGATTTGCTCCTGCTGGTACTGAGTTCTCTAAAAAGGAAAGAACTTATGTAAGAACTCATGCTGCATTTCAGCCCAGCTAGTAATAGAGTTAGGTCGTAGAGAATTAAACCAGATTTTTTTATTATCTTTCAAAGAAAAGGGAAACAAGCGAAGTTTGATATACTCATCAGTTTCATCCCTATTAATGAAAGTGGTTCTAACCAACTCAAAATCTATCAAGTGTTGGTATGGACTCTTAGAATCCATCCCATGAAATTGGGATATCACAGATAACATGTCATGCTTAATATTGAAGTTCAGTGCATCTTATGGTAACATAATGCAAGACGGTGTGGAAGTGCGTGTAGGCTGTAGAAAATCCTGAAGTGTACATGGTGCAGGTGCAGCCATGACTTCCTTAAAGAATTGGTCAAACAGATTGCTCAAATCAATTTCAGAATCACTCGTAAAAGTAACAGAAAAACAATCAGATTTTGTACTCTGTGTGTCCCGACTAGTGCTAAGTGAAATTTTAGACAGTCGATTCGAGTTATCTCATATCCAGGGCATCAAACATCAATGTAACAGTAGAAATCCACTAACAAAACAGCAAACAAGCATGATCAATTTTTTTCAAATTTTTTCATTTTTTCATTTTTGATTTTTGTTTATTTTTTTATTTTTTTATTTAATGAAAAAGAAAAAATAATTAGAAAAACACAAATTTTGAAATTAAAACTGGCACTCCCCAACAACAGCACCAAAAACTTGACTCACTCTAAAAATGAGCAGCTCGAAAGTTATCTCAAGTATAAGTGTTATGTCGCGTAATATTCAGCCCAAAGGTCAGATCGTCTCCTCAGGCAATGCGGTTAAATCCCAAATTTTACGTACTTCCAATCGAAAATAAAAATTCATTGAACTCAGTTTAGATTCGGGTTTTCTGGATTTGTGAGATTTCTTTTTATTAATTAAATGAACATGCATTTTAAATCCTAATCCCTAACATGTACTAAATTAAATAACGAGAAACAGAAATCCTACGTCTAATCAAGCAGGAATTGAAATACGCGTTGAACTTCGAACAAAACTAAAAACAATAACTTTCTGGTGTGGCTGCAATCATTCTATTAAATAAAAACACTAACTATGCTAAACAATAATGAAAATTCAACTAAATAAAGATATCAGTTTTAATACGGAGATCAGACAAAATTAAGTTCTAACAGAATTAATGAATCCAAATATTAAATTCACCAATAACATTCCCAAGAAATTATTTGAATCAAAGAAAAGTGTTTAAATAAAGGAAAAATTATAGTAAATAATCCCAAACAAACTAAAGGCAATAATTAATTCAAGCAAGAAAAAAAAAACAAACTAAAGATTAATACCACTAAAGAAAATAAATTTAACATTAAAGGACTTCAATAAAGAAAATTTACTTAAGAGATACTGTTTATGACCAAAAAAAAAAAGGAACTTTAATCTAGAAAAATAAAATGAGGAAACTAAGAGCAAAGTAGGAGATATGTGTGAGAGAGAGAGAGAGAGAGAGAGAGAGAGAGAGAGAGAGAGAGAGAGAGAGAATGGCTCATGGGTGTGGAGCTTATGCAAAGACAGCAGCTGGCTGAGGGGTGGTAGTCTGGAATAGTGCAGCACGTTCTCGGGTTGGCTAGCCATAGCTACAAAAGCAGCTGGTCATCACGAGCAGCAGCAAAGCACGGCAGGCGGGGAGTTGCAGCTCACAGCACTGTACACAGCAACACCTTGGACAGTGGAAGATCGCAACAACAGCAACAAGCAGAAAAGAGGAACTTCGGATCTTTAGGGCACGACAAAAGCAAGGAGTGGCCGGTGCAGAGCAGCAAAGACTGAGAAGGATGGCCTGAGCAAAGAGTATCAGAAGGAGAAGGAGGAAGAAGAAGAAGAAGCAGCAGCAATTGGAGATGGCAGCGGAAGTGGAGGCAAGGTAGAGAAAACTGAGAGGGAGAAGGAGAATATGGGGAAATAAGAAAGGAGAGAAAGGAAAAGGAAAAGAGGAAGGAGAAAAGAAAAGGAGAAAGGAAAGGGGCAGCTAGGAGCAAGAGAGAGCCGAGAGAATTAGAGAGAGAGGGAGAAAGAGAAAATAGAAGGAGAAGGATAGAGTAGGAGAAAGGGGAGCTGCCTCGGATGTGTGAGGAAGAAGGATACAAAGGAAGAGGAGGGGGCTGGTACCCTATGCCAAGCCCAGCAAAGAGATCAGGACCCGGCTGCATGGCTAGGTCACATCAAGTGGTTTTTTTTCATTTTTTTTTTCTTTTCCTTTTTATTATTCCTTCTTTCTTCTTCTTTTTATTTCTTAGCGAACAGTGGCAACTTTGATCATCCTAGGGTCCGTATCTATCGAAGCTCAAAACACAGAAGTTGTAGATAATCTTCTCATCTTCCTCTAGAATTTTGAATCATCTCGATTGGATTTTGGACGGAAAATTATGCATGAATTACAAACTGGTGCCAGTTTTGCTTCTGATAATTTTCCTGCAATAAAAAAATGTCAAAAATTCATAAATTGCTCAATAAAAGCCAAATATTATAAATAGGACACCGTGTTAAAATATTGAGAGTAATTAGGTATTTAATTAAAAATATAAACCCCAATGCACGAATTAAAATGTCTAAGTACGCAGTTTAAGAGCATAATCACAGTGCATATAGGAGAATATGAATATTTTTTAACAATGCTCTTTGGAGATTGGAAGGGATATCTTTTGAATAAGCACTTTGAAATATTTGGAATTTATGATCATCTGTGCTTAATCCTAGAGTAATGTCTAAGTTTTGATCCAAGCCTTTATATTAAAAGATAAGCTTAG
The DNA here is from genome assembly GCF_029873635.1 of Malania oleifera. Taxonomy (NCBI): domain Eukaryota; kingdom Viridiplantae; phylum Streptophyta; class Magnoliopsida; order Santalales; family Ximeniaceae; genus Malania; species Malania oleifera. Next base: position 82,423,505 of record NC_080417.1, on the reverse strand, counting down.
ATGTTAGCTTTACCGTGATCCCAAGAGGGGGGGTGAATTGGTATTTTTAAATTTTATCTCCTAGGTATTCCTCCTAGCAGCAGTATGTTCACAAGCCTAGGGTCAATCTAGTGCAAATAATGTAAATATACCAGAAATTAAATAAGGCAGTTTAAACAACCATACAAGCACCAGAAAGCAGTAAAGAGAGGATGACACGCAGATATGTTATCGAGGTTCGGCCAATTGCCTACATCCCCGCCTTGGCTAACCAGCACAAGGATTATCACAATACCTTGCTCACTTAAACGGGTGGAGCGGCACCTATACAAACCAGGTCAAATTACCACAAGGCTGACCTCAACCTTTACACCAATCTTTATCAGGCTGGATTACCGCCCCCTCAAGCCACGCCTGGAATCTCTCAGATATACAATCAAAGGTACAATACAAGAGTGCTTTCACGTAAAGCAGATTTGTACCACAAGTGCGCACAAACACAAACACCACAGATGATTTAATAATGTAAGCTCTGTGTGGTCTAAATATGTCAACTCTCAACAATGTTTTCTATCTGTGTAGCAAGTACGTGAGAGTGTCAATAATAATCTGCGTACTTCAAATATTCAGTCAAGAGTGTTCACACAAAATATCAAACAAGCCTCAATATTATCAATCAATAGAATGAGTATATGCTTGGATTGCAAAATAGATAATCTTTGTTTTCGGTAAATGATATATATACTTGTATAAATAATACCACAAAGATTGATATATCACACACACGAATATCTTTTCACAAATATATCAATATGAACACCACAAGATATTCGGATATGTTTGAAAGTATTTTTGCAATCTCCAAACAAAAACGAACTTCCTAAGATATTGCAACTAGAATGCAATACTTGGGATGTCACAACAAGTCTTTCTTAGGGCAAGCTTATTGGCAAAGCCTCCTAAGAAAACTTAGGTTATGCTCTCAAAAATTGATTCAAATATGCAACAATATGGAGAGCTAACCTCTAAGTAAAAGTACTCAATACACTTACAAATAATTTAGATGGATGAAGAGTGTAAGCTTGAGTAGGTATCAAAAGAAGTGTGAGTAATGAGAGGCAAAAATGAGTATTTTGGCTTGAGAGAAATTTTGCTAATCTTTTTGCTAATCCGTACTTAAATCACCAAATGAAGGAGTATATATAGACATACTAAAAATTTTGACCGTTGGGGACTTATTAGGGATTTTTGGAAAAGATTAATGACACTTAGGATAATTTAACCCCGTTAAAAAATTATTAACTGCGGTAAAAAATGGGAGCAACCCGAGAGGTCCGGTCGACCAGAAATGGTTCGGTCCACCAGGACTCAAGTAGCTCGGTCGACCAGGGCAATTTTGAACTGAGTGGCTCGGTCGACCGGAGAGGGTGATTTGCCAAATTTCTGAGGTTCGGTCGACCGGGGCCTTTTTGAACTACAAGGCTCGGTCGACCAGGCCGTTGGGAATTCTCCCAAAACCCCTCGGTCGACCAGGTAGTTGGAGTACAAATCTGGTCGGTCGACCGGGAGGTCAAAGAGTTGACTCCCAGAAGGTTCGGTCGACCGGGCCTGGGTCAAATAGTTGACCCGGACCGGTTTCGGTCGACCGGACCAAATTGAACTGAGTTGGCCGATCGACCAAAAGTGCACCAAGTGTGCATTTCGGTCCCTTCTTGCAACATATAAATCCTATTCAAGTGTCTATTACATACAAGTGCAAAGGTGAGTGTCTTAAGGTCACTTGGGGTCCAATTTGAGATCACTGAAAAAGGTTCACCCTAAGGTCTTTCTATGGTTCGGTTTGAGCCTGCAAATTAAATCATACATGTGTTGTGTGTGAGCTTATTACAAACCGAAAATCCTAATTACTATTACAAACAAATTTCATTTAAAAACTATTACAATTAAGAGTATGAAATTGTCTTCAAGTCTTTGAGCTTTTCACGTGCCACTGAAGATATGCTAATATGAACCTGCACACATGAACTAGATATGAATTAAATACAATCGTATTTGTCATTATCAAAACCAGGGTGTGACCTATAAGGTCAACATTTTCCCCCTTTTTGATGATGACAAACCCAATTGGCAAAACTATAGGGTTAAGCCCTAAGAAGGCTCCCCCTCACAAGATGCATCCAATTTGCCTCTCTTTCCATCTCCCCCTTTTGGCAGCAGCAAAAAGGGTCATCAGAATTAAAGGTCTAGGCATGGGTTGTTAAGTACATTTATACAAGAATAATTTTGGAAAGGGATTTTGAAAAATTTCGGCAGAGTGCTGTTTGTAAATAGGACTTTCCAAAAGTAAACCTATGTAAGTGTAACTTGTTTTGAGTTTATGTTTCCTAATAGTTTATCCACAACTACTCAAACAGTTCAGTATGGTCCAACATAATAAATAAACTGTCAAAATGGCCATGAATTGGACAATGATGCAATCATAGATAATAGTCAATATGAACATGCAATAAATGAGCGTATGACATAAGCACCCAATCAACAACCAATTTTCACAATATCTCAAGCAAAAAGATAAATCAACAATAAGATTAGTTGCTAAGACTTGAAAAGTTAGCATAAGAGGGCTCCCCCCTAAAATTATGCAAGTTATGAGGCATTTTAGTTTAGGAAGCTTCTCTACTATGCATTAAGCCTAACTTACGTCTAATTTGTATGAATCTATCCTTAGGTAGTGGCTTAGTGAATATATCGGCCCACTGTTCATTTGTGCATACAAACTCAAGAGCCACATCTCCTTTTTGCACATGATCACGAAGAAAATGATGTCTGATCTCAATGTGTTTAGTTCGTGAATGTGAGATAGGATTTTTAGAGATGTTGATTGCACTAGTATTATCACATTTAATCGGTATTGTTTCATAGTACAATCCAAAATCCACAAGTTGTTGTTTCATATAAAGAGTTTGGGCACAACAACTTCCAGCTGCAATATATTCAGCTTCGGCGGTGGATAAGGCAACTGAGTTTTGTTTCTTAGAAAACCAAGAAACAAGAGATTGTCCTAAGTAATGACAAGTGCCGCTAGTGCTTTTTCTATCAACCTTACTACCGGCAAAGTCAGCATCAGTGTAACTAACAATCTCAAAGGTAGTATACTTAGGGTATCAGAGTCCTAACTCTATAGTTCCAACTAGATACCTAAGAATTCGTTTAACAGCTTTCAGATGGGATTCCTTAGGGTCAGCCTGAAATCTAGCACACATGCACACACTAAACATAATATCAGGCCTACTAGCAGTGAGATATAGGAGACTTCCAATCATGCCACGATATAATTTTACATCAACAGGGATCCCTTGCTCATCTTTATCAAGCTTTATGGAAGAGTTCATAGGTGTGCCAAGGATTTTACAATCTTCCATATTAAATTTCTTTAGCAAGTCCCTAATGTATTTAGATTGGCATATGAAAGATCCATGATTAGCTTGCTTAATTTGTAGACCTAAGAAGAAACTAAGTTCACCCATCATGCTCATTTCAAACTCACTTTGCATGCATTTGGCAAACTCATTACACAACTCATCATTGGTTGCTCCAAAAATAATATCGTCCACATAGATTTGAACAAGGAGCATATCATCATTTTTGGACTTGATGAAGAGTGTAGTGTCAATTTTGCCACGGGTAAACTTATTTTCTAATAGGAAACCACTAAGCCTCTCATACCAAGCTCTAGGAGCTTGTTTCAATCCATACAGGGCTTTAGACAACCGGTAAACATGATCGGGATATTTATGATTCTCAAAACCGGGTGGTTGTTCTACATATACCTCTTCATTGATGTAGCCATTTAGAAATGCGCTTTTAACATCCATTTGAAACAATTTAAAATTTTTAAAAGCGGCAAAGGCAAGTAGCATACGAATGGCTTCTAATCTAGCAACAGGAGCATATGTTTCATCAAAGTCAATCCCTTCCTGTTGGTTATACCCTTGGGCAACTAATCTAGCTTTATTCCTAGTTACTATCCCATTTTCATCTTTCTTATTTCTATATACCCATTTAGTTCCAATGATGGTGTGCTCATTTGGCCTAGGAACTAAGGTCCACACTTTGCTTCTTTCAAATTGATTAAGTTCTTCTTGGATGGACATTACCCAAGATTCATCTTCTATGACTTCTTTAATATTTTTAGGTTCTTCTTGGGATAAGAAAGCGGAGTGGTTTACTATATTTCTCAATGATGATCTTGTAGCTACTCCACGGGATGGTTCGCCTATAATTTGATCTATAAGATGACTTCTAATGTATTTCCAATCTCTAGGCAACTCTTGATTTCCATTCTCATTATCCTCAAGTGATTTTTTGTTTGCTTGTTGATTTTCACTTGCATTATTTTCAATGGACATTTTCTCTAAACATTTTCTAATATCGATATCATCTTCATCATCTTTGTTAGAGAATGAATTAGACTCATCAAACACAACATGAATGAATTCAATTACAGCTAAAGTTCTTTTATTGAAAACCCTATATGCTTTACTATTAAGTGCATAGCCTAGGAAGATGCCTTCATCAGATTTAGAGTCGAATTTTCCTAGATGCTCATTATCTCTAAGCATAAAGCATTTACAACCAAACACATGAAAATAGGAAATATTAGGCTTATGATTGTTCCACAATTCATAAGGAGTTTTATTAATTGATGGTCTAATCAACATTCTATTCATAACATAGCATGCAGTATTAATGGCCTCGGCCCAAAAATATTTAGGTAAGTTATGCTCATTCAACATAGTTCTTCCCATTTCTTGTAGTGACCTATTCTTCCTTTCAACTACACCATTTTGTTAAGGTGTCCTAGGTGCAGAAAAATTATGTGATATGCCCTCTAAGTCACAATATTTTTCTATGCTTTCATTTTTGAATTTCGTGCCTCTATCACTTCTTATGTGAGTGATTTTATATCCTTTTTCATTCTGAATTCTCCTACAAAGTTTGGTGAAATGTTCACATGATTCATTTTTATGTGCAAGAAATAACACCCATGTGAATCTAGAAAAATCATCCACAATTACAAAAGCATAAGATTTACCACCAAGACTTTGCACAGAATTAGGCCCAAATAAATCTAGGTGAAGCAACTCCAATGGTCTAGTAGTAGATATGAATTTCTTTTTCTTAAAACTAGACTTTGTTTGCTTACCCATTTGACATGCATCACAAATTTTGACCTTTACAAAAGACATTTTAGGCAAACCTTTAACCAATTCTTTTCTAACAAGTTTAGACAACAAGTCCATGCTAGCATGCCCCAAACGCCTATGCCACAACCAACTAGCTTCATTTATAGCAGAAAAACATGTTACTTGTTGTGAAGCTAAATTATCAAGAGATGTAGTATAAACATTTTCATATCTCTCAGCAGTAAAAAGCACTTTGTGGTCCGTTTTATTTTCTACTATGCATTTGTCATTTTCAAATGATGCTTTATATCCTATATCACACAATTGACTTATGCTAAGTAGATTATGTTTCAATCCATCAACCAACAGAACATTATCAATAGTAGGAGAGGAATCCTTACCAACCTTACCTACCCCGATGATGCGTCCTTTGGAATTGTCGCCAAATGTCACGTAGCCTCCATCCTTGGGAACAATTGAAGTGAATTTTCCCTTGTCACTAGTCATGTGTCGTGAGCACCCACTATCTAAGTACCACCGGTCCTTGGATGAGGATGATCTTAGGCATACCTGCAAAATAAGCTAAGTGACTGATGCTGGTCCCCAAATTTTATTGGGTCCATGGGGGTTAGTAGCAGGGTCTCCTTAACTACCCATACCTTCCTAATTTTAGCGTGCTTATTCCTAAGTGGACAATCAAATTGAATGTGACCAATCTATTTGCATTTAAAACATATCAATCTACACTTAGGTTCTTTAGGAGGGATATGAGATTTTGACTCACATGTAAAATGTCCTAAGTAAAGATTAGGTCGTCTAATATTTTCGATGCCATTAAAACCACGACCCTCTTTACTTAAGGAATTTCTTTGAACACCAAGTAATTTTTCAAAATTTTCTTTACCCTTTGTGAATTTAAAGATGATTTTGGAGCTATCCTCCAATTTACTCTCAAGCTCAGCAATAGTGGTATCTTTTTCTTTTAAAATAGATGCATGAGAAGTTTTTGCCATGTTAAACAATTTTGACCAATTTTCACATTTCTTTTTCAAATCATTTTTCTCTTTGGTCATTTTGCCTAGCAATTTTGAAACACGAATATATTCAAATTGCAATTCTCTAAATGTAGGCATGATGTCTGAATCACAATCATCAGATGAATAATAAGAAGATGATGAACTAGAAGACAATACCTCATCCCCGTGTGCCATTAAGCACAGATTAGCGACCTCCGTGTCACTATGATCTGAATCCGAGTCACTGCTGCTGAATTGATCCCATGAAGTTCCGGCTTTCATGGCTCTCTTCTTTTTCTTAGCCTCCTTTTTCAGTAGTGGGCAGTCGGGTTTGATGTGCCCCACTTTGTTGCAGTTGTAGCATGTAGGAGCATTTGATTTTTCCTTTCTTTTGCTGGACTCTCCCTTCTCATTAGTGGAGTCTCTATATTTTTTGAATGGCTTCCTGGACTTCCTGAAAAATCTACTAAATCTTTTGGTTAGCATTGCCATTTCCTCATCAGTGTCAGACTCACTATCTTCACTAGATGTGTCATTTGATGCTTTTAGTGCAGTCACCTTCTTAGCCCTGTTATTCTCATTAAGTCTTTCATTTATGGACAGTTCATAAGTAATCAAGGAACCTATCAGTTCATCTAAGCTCATGGCCTTAAGGTCTCTACCCTCAGTAATGGCCGTAGCCTTTGCTTCCCAAACAGGAGGTAAGCCTCTAAGGATTTTCCTAATCATCTCATATGTGGGATAGGTCTTTCCTAATGCATGCAGTGAGTTTATGATGTGTGTGAATCTAGTGTACATGCTCTGAATGGACTCACCTACATTCATCCTAAAGGCCTCATACTCACTAGTCAACATATCTATCCTACTGTCTTTCACATCTCTAGTACCCTCATATGTGACCTCTAACTTATCCCATATTTCTTTTGCAGTTGAACATGCCATAATCCTATTAAATTCATTTACATCAAGACTACAATATAAAATATTCATAGCAGTGGCATTAAGACTAACAGCTTTCATATCATCATCATCATATTCATCCTCAGTCTTAGGAACCCTAGCTGCACCCTCAATTCTCATAGGGACATAGTTTCCCTTAGAGACAATCCTCCACACCTTCCAATCAATATTTTGAAGGTAGATTCGCATCCTCTATTTCCAGAAGGTGTAATTAACACCGCTGAAAACGGGAGGTCGTGTGGAAGATGGTCCCTCAGGGAAAGGGGTCACGGAGTTATGAGCCATGTGTGATCTTTGTGCAAAATAACAATTAGTCTATGCTACGTGGCTCTGATACCAATTGTTAGCTTTACAGTGATCCCAAGAGGGGGGGTGAATTGGTATTTTTAAATTTTATCTCCTAGGTGTTCCTCCTAGCAGCAGTATGTTCACAAGCCTAGGGTCAATCTAGTGCAAATAATGTAAATATACCAGAAATTAAATAAGGCAGTTTAAACAACCATACAAGCACCAGAAAGCAGTAAAGAGAGGATGACACGCAGATATGTTATCGAGGTTCGGCCAATTGCCTACATCCCCGCCTTGGCTAACCAGCACAAGGATTATCACAATACCTTGCTCACTTAAACGGGTGGAGCGGCACCTATACAAACCAGGTCAAATTACCACAAGGCTGACCTCAACCTTTACACCAATCTTTATCGGGCTGGATTACCGCCCCCTCAAGCCACGCCTGGAATCTCTCAGATATACAATCAAAGGTACAATACAAGAGTGCTTTCACGTAAAGCAGATTTGTACCACAAGTGCGCACAAACACAAACACCATAGATGATTTAATAATGTAAGCTCTGTGTGGTCTAAATATGTCAACTCTCAACAATGTTTTCTATCTGTGTAGCAAGTACGTGAGAGTGTCAATAATAATCTGCGTACTTCAAATATTCAGTCAAGAGTGTTCACACAAAATATCAAACAAGCCTCAATATTATCAATCAATAGAATGCGTATATGCTTGGATTGCAAAATAGATAATCTTTGTTTTCGGCAAATGATATATATACTTGTATAAATAATACCACAAAGATTGATATATCACACACACGAATATCTTTTCACAAATATATCAATATGAACACCACAAGATATTCGGATATGTTTGAAAGTATTTTTGCAATCTCCAAACAAAAACGAACTTCCTAAGATATTGCAACTAGAATGCAATACTTGGGATGTCACAACAAGTCTTTCTTAGGGCAAGCTTATTGGCAAAGCCTCCTAAGAAAACTTAGGTTATGCTCTCAAAAATTGATTCAAATATGCAACAATATGGAGAGCTAACCTCTAAGTAAAAGTACTCAATACACTTACAAATAATTTAGATGGATGAAGAGTGTAAGCTTGAGTAGGTATCAAAAGAAGTGTGAGTAATGAGAGGCAAAAATGAGTATTTTGGCTTGAGAGAAATTTTGTTAATCTTTTTGCTAATCCGTACTTAAATCACCAAATGAAGGAGTATATATAGACATACTAAAAATTTTGACCGTTGGGGACTTATTAGGGATTTTTGGAAAAGATTAATGACACTTAGGATAATTTAACCCCGTTAAAAAATTATTAACTGCGGTAAAAAATGGGAGCAACCCGAGAGGTCCGGTCGACCAGAAATGGTTCGGTCCACCAGGACTCAAGTAGCTCGGTCGACCAGGGCAATTTTGAACTGAGTGGCTCGGTCGACCGGAGAGGGCGATTTGCCAAATTTCCGAGGTTCGGTCGACCGGGGCCTTTTCGAATTACAGGGCTCGGTCGACCAGGCCGTTGGGAATTCTCCCAAGACCCCTCGGTCGACCAGGTAGTTAGAGTACAAATCTGGTCGGTCGACCGGGAGGTCAAAGAGTTGACTCCCAGAAGGTTCGGTCGACCGAGGTCAAATGACCTATAAGGGCTCGGTCGACCGGGCCTGGGTCAAATAGTTGACCCGGACCGGTTTCGGTCGACCGGACCAAATTAAACTGAGTTGGCCGATCGACCGAAAGTGCACCAAGTGTGCATTTTGGTCCCTTCTTGCAACATATAAACCCTATTCTAGTGCCTATTACATACAAGTGCAAAGGTGAGTGTCCTAAGGTCACTTGGGGTCCAATTTGAGATCACCGAAAAAGGTTCACCCTAAGGTCTTTCTATGGTTCGGTTTGAGCTTGCAAATTAAATCATACATGTGATTTGTGTGAGCTTATTACAAACCGAAAATCCTAATTACTATTACAAACAAATTTCATTTAAAAACTATTACAATTAAGAGTATGAAATTGTCTTCAAGTCTTTGAGCTTTTCACGTGCCACTGAAGATATGCTAATATGAACCTGCACACATGAACTAGATATGAATTAAATACAATCGTATTTGTCATTATCAAAACCAGGGTGTGACCTATAAGGTCAACATTAGAGATAAAGGATATATAGTGAGATGAATCCCTAAACCTCAACTTTGTGAAATGGACAAAGTATGCTTAACTTAAGATGTTTATATTAAAGCACGAGTTAAGCAGTAGGAAATATATACCAAGCACAATTGCCCTGTCCATTTGGAAGCGGATATGTATACTAAGCTTCTATATTTTGAACCAAAGCCACCTCCCAAGCCTATTGACATTACTAACCCCTAAATCTAATCCTAGGGTCTAAGGGAAAATTAACTAGTTTGATAAATTTAATTTAAATGCATTTTTCCTTAGGTCCTATGGCGTTTGCTTTGCTGATTATCCATTTCATTTCTTTTTCTAAGCCTCTGGAACTTCTGGATGAGCAAGTAAATCGAATGTGCCTTTTTATTTTATAGTGTAAGTAGGTTTTGTAAATACGTGAAATATTATGCTTACGATTCTTATGATTGCTCGATGAGGCACGAAAATGGGAATCACATGAAAATCCTAAATCCTTTTTGAAAAGATTTTTTAATTTCTAAGGATTTATTATGATTATTCTTTTTAATTTTAGCTTTGGGTGTTATGCTAGAATAATCATCCATTACTTCTTCCAAGAAAATAATTTTCATGATTTTCTTAATCTTTTTCTTTTCAAGAGTGGCATTATATTCTTTTAATTCTTTCAATATATTTGCCACTTTCGTATTTCTATTTTTCAAAATTGTTTTCTATTTAGACATCTAAACTAGAAGCTTGTGCATTTTCGATAAAGCATTTTCCAATTTTTCACGCGAAAGCATGTGTTCATTTATCAATTCAGCACATGATTCGTTTATCAACTCAGCACATGATTCATCATAAGATATATCACAATTATTACATGAATCATTGCATGCTATGTCAACAATAATATCACAACATTCAACAGATGATTCATCAAGTAATGTGTTGTAGGAATCAATAGATGAATCATCACATGCAATATTAATTAAACCAAAAGGAGAAACATATACCTCCTCATTGGTTATTGCAGTAAGCTCATGATCTGCCACTACCTGATCATCTAATCTTGGAGTTTCTAGAGTGGCAATCTCCTTCTCCTTGGTCTCTCCATATCTCTTTTCCAGCTCAACCTAGATCTCCCTCGCATTTGTACATGCCATAATCTCAAGTAGAATATTAGACTCTGAAGCGCAATACAGTAAATCCATGGCATGTGAATTTGCATGCGTTAAATCAATATCATTTTCAATAACGGGCATACAAATTCCCTTATCAATCATTTGCCAGGCCCACCAATTTATAGATTTTATGAAAATGCTTATTTCTAATTTTCCAGTAGGTGTAATTAGCACCACAAAACAAAGGATGACTGAAAGGTGATCGACCCTCTTCGAATGGGGATACGCCAACGTGAGCCATTGTGATCTTTTACAAAAGTTGTTAAGCCTAGTGCAATGAGGCTTTGATACCAATTATTGGAATTCATGTATTCCCAAGAGGGGGGTGAATTGGGTATTAAAAAATTTCTCCTAGGTTTGGTCCAAATCAACAGTAGTATTACACAACCTAAGGCCTATCTATACGAATTCAAATAGCCCAACAAAATATAACTTAGCAGATAATCAAAGTAAGTATAGCAGACTCAGTTTATCCCAATTATTCACAATATTAAAAGCATAAACATTCAAGTGCTTAAATTTAAAATGCGAAAATTAACAGCAGCACGAGAAATGTTATCGGGGTTCGACCAACTGTGCCTACGTCCTCGCCTCGGCTTGCAAGCCCGAGGATAACCACTATTGCTCACTAAAAGGGTGGAGTGGCACCATTTACAACCAGTTCAAATTACACCAGGGCTGACCTCAACCTTTACAAACTCTCCTTATGGGGCAGAGAAAACCCTACCAATTCTTACAAGTTAGATTAACGCCCCCTCAGGCCACGCCTGGAATACAACAATGAATACAAATTTTTATGTACAAAGGAAGATGCCTCTAATACAAGAAAATTTGTACCAATATGCACAAGCAATAATCAATGCACTTCCATATGATAGATCTATAAGCTCAGTGAAGATATGTGTAATAACACTCAAGGTAAAATCAATAAGCAATCAAGCATGCGAGTGTATTATCAATTTATCTTTGAAACAATATATAACTATATATCAATCACAAGTAGGGTTTCAAAGATTTCCAAAAAATGTAATCAAATATCTCAAAATGATTTTCTCAAAATTTAAGCACAAAAGATATTTGTAGCACTAGCTTGTCAAAAAGATTTTTGCTTTCACAAACAAGACAAGCTCAAGAGTCTTGCAATACATATGCAAATACTCACAAGCTAAAAAGTTTCCCCACACTATGGATTTATTAATTAAATCAGGGGGAAGACTTTTGGCTAAACTCTCAATAAAAAAAATCCACAACCAATCAAAGTAGTGAGAGTTTGAGCTATAGAAGGGAGTGTAGGTAATCTCGTTATAATCTCACTCAAAGATTTTTCAAAAGAATGAGCAAAGGATGAGTATTAAGGTTTAAATGTGAAGGAATAGCTCTCAAAAACTTCAGACGAAATTTTTCTAATCAAAATCCCTAATCTTATTTTAATTTTGCAAATGAGCTCATATTTATAGACACCCTTACAGTTTTGACTGTTGGGGACATAAGGGTAATATTTAAAATTGTTTAAAACATGTTTAACAAAAATAACCTTGATTTACCCTTAATTATCCACGGTAAAAATTGGCCAACCAGAGAGTTTCGGTCGCCCAAGCTATAGGTGTAGTCGCCCAAACAGACACATAAAGAAAAGGCATTTTTGAAGTTCACGTGCCTGGTGAAACATTCGGGTGGTTGAGTTTAAGGTGATTTCCAAACTGCTCGAGGTTCAGTCGCCTGGTCCTAAGTTCGGTCCGCCAAACTTGCCACTTCGGTCACTCGAGGTATTTTTCAACATCAAGCTCGGGCTCCCAGGGAATGTGGAAAAAGTTACGACCAAGGTTCGGTCGACTGAGGAAGATATGTTCATATTGGGTTCAGTTGCCTAGGCCTTAGTCAACTTTTTCACTTTCTATACATTCGTTCGACCGAGGCGTTTTCAATGCACACAATTCGGTTGCCCAAAGTCCTTTCAAGCTTAAATTTTGGTCCTAATTTTGAGTATAAGTTACCCCTGATTGCATAGATATTATGTGTAAGATAGTGGGGATTTTCCTCAGTGATTGTGTAAGGACCCAATAGTCAATCTAAGGTCAAATCTTCTTAATTAAGCCCAAAAATCTGGCGTTGGTTGACCTTCGATCAATCGAAGTCTTGTCTTATTTGTAACCTACTCTATCTACGGCATTACTGAGCTAACAGCCCTACCATGCATGCAGTACATTAATTATTATAGACCTTGGATTATTAATATTGCAGACCAGATTGAATTAAATATAAATTACAATAATAAACACTTTGGGTCTTCATTTCCCTTCAAGCCTCCTTATACACTATACGATAATGTCAGTTCATGCAAAACGGGTCCTGCACACAAACTCAACAAACATTAAATACCAAGGTATTTGTCATAATCAAAACGGGATATGACCCATAAGGTCAATAGAATACAAAACCATTAGTTATCTAACTTACTTTTTTCCTTTAGAAAATAGTTCACCATTTTTTTAGTTTTGAAAAAGCAAAATAAAGGAAAACCATTTTCTAAAAGAGATTTAGGTACGAGAGTACCATTGTGAATAGGGAAGGTACTTCTTTCAACTTCTTTTTGATGGAATTGAAAGGACTATCACCTTGTAGTACCCATTCCATAAACTGTTAATGTACTTACATTGTGTGTGTCTCCCTTTTTGGAGAGTAATTTTCCAAAAATGACGATTTTAAAAACATGGAAAACAAGTTATAGCAATGGTCGACCGACCACCTGCAAAGGTTGAACAATTGCATGTTGTAGCATTTCATTCCTTTTGTTTTTTTACCAAAAACCTTTCATACCCTAACCCTTTTTGAAAAGGCTTTTGTGTGGTGCATACAGAGGACTTAACCCCATGGAGACCACACTACTTTTTGCCACTTCAAAACGAAACATATATTTATGCATAAAAGAGGAGATAAGAGGAAGAAAGAAGGAAAAAGGAAAACTTTTTGGTTTTTTAGTTGCTATGGTTGGATCTATAGAGTAGGCTGCCTACATATATTTTAAAGAGGAATCAAGTCATCTATAGTTTTCAAAAATATTTTCAAATTTTAATTTTAAAACATTTCATAGATTATTTGAGAAAATACTTGAATTTTGAATGCTTTCATTTCTTTGGGAGGAAAACTACAAGACCTAACTTGAAATGCCTAATTTAGCTTTTTAGAAAAAAAAAAAAATTAATATACCAACAGCCACATCATGGAAAGTTAATTAAAAAGGTAAATCTTCTAAAATGGTGTATTTGGTTTCTTTGGGAGGAAAACCATAAAATCCAACTTGACATATTTGATTTCATTCTTACAAAAGAGGCTTTTCAACTACCCAACAACCACATCATGTATAATTTATTAAAAAGGTAAATTCTCTATAAAAAAAAAAAATTGGCTTTTTGAAGTGCAAAAGTTGTAAAAATAAACTTGAAAATTGATACTTTTGACTTTTTTAAGAGAAAAACCCATAAAAATGACACCAGTCATTACCAAAAGACTCAATTAATCTGATCATATAATATGTAAACATCACGGCACTTCAAGAAATCACAGGAAAATGCACAAAAAAAAAATTAATCTTCCAAAGTCTGGCTGCATAGGTCGAATGTCCCTAAAAAGGTGGTTGATTGCTTGTATGCATGCTTCTACTATATACAAATTCTCACGCATTTTTTACTAAATCTAGAATACATCCGTACTCTAAATTGTTCCTAAATGACATGCTATCATCTAAAAGCAACATGCATATGTAAAAATCAAGAAAAATCAATCACACTAACTCACATTCAAATATGAAATAAAGCAAAAATGATGTGCTAGTAAATTCAAACAAAATAATGTAGGATTGACTTGAAAATTGTTTTCCAATGTAGATCAAAGAGGAAGAATTCTAATTCAAGAGAAATATAAAAAGATGGAATGAATGGAAGTATGAAAAAAGTTGAAGAAATAATGGAAACTTAAGAATGAGAGATCTCCTCTAAGTATGCAAAAAAATCCTCTAAGTCTTTGCAATTCTCCTCTTTTTCCCCTCTATAGATATGTACCAAAATGGCCCTTGCATGACCTTTTTATAGTCCATACAAAATGAACGAAAACAACTTTCAATTTTGAATTTTCCCCTCTATAGATGTGTACCAAAATGGCCCTTGCATGACCTTTTTATAGTCCATACAAAATGGACAAAAACAACTTTCAATTTTGAATTTTGAAAATTCAAAACTCAAACTAAAATAACTATCAACAACCAACTGCTTACGTCCTCACTCATAACCTAACACATGGCAACAATTAGGGAGTGGCATAGCAAGAATGGCCAACCAAGAAAAGGATAGGAAATCAAAATTCAAACTTGTACTAGGCTACTTAACCACCCTTAGAAGAGTGGTCGACCATCTGTTGCTGTCAAAACTCCTTCGCGCATGCACAAAAAAATAGGAAAAAGGGGGACCAATCAACCATCCATAAGTGGTTGGTCGACTGCCTTGTGAAAAATGTACTTCCCTCTAATTTTGTCTTGAATTTTAGTATCTTCAGCTCCATTAAGATTTGTTTGGTTCAAAAATGATTAAATACATTTGCCCTTTTTTTCTAACATTTTAGCATAAAATATTAGAAAAAGATAGAGATGTCATTTTTTTACCAAACTCCAACAAGAAAGATATAAGCATTGACACCCTTATGACCCAATCATTACTTTAGCTGAAGACTTTAGCTAAAGTTACCAAAATCGTCAATGAACTTGTCAACACCGTCAATGAATTCTTCTCATCTGCTTCATTAGAACATATCTTTTGGATCCCATTCTTGGTGTCAATGTTTTTCTAAACATTTTGAGAATAGTTTGGTTTCCAAAATATAAATGGAAAGGCTAAAATAATGAAGGCAAAAGGTTATGAAAACTAGGTTAGAGCAAGTGTTGAGTCACATTGGTGGGATCATTGTTGATTGCTCTTATACTACTTTCATTATCCTTCATTAAATATGATAAAGAACTTGCACAAAAGAATAACCTTTGAAAATGATGCCCACTCCCTTAAAACTGCCCTAGTTAAAATCTTGATAATCCACAAAAATCCTTAAATTGCCCTAATATCGGCTTAGCGAACCTTTATGCAAAATTCTAAGTCTTGACTTAATTGGAAGATTTGATTTCTAAAACTAGATGACAAGCCACTAAATTCTTACTAAAAACCTCAACTTTGTGATTGCTTAGACTGAACATATTATTTGTATCATAGGTTGCTTATGTACCCCTTTTTAAGGGATCAAAGTCCATTAGTAGTTCAAAATCATTAAGATGATAACTTGAGAAATCTTTTCCTCAAAATGATAAATATTTTTTTTCTTTTTCTCTTTTTTTATTTTTTTGAAAATATCATCTCCAATGAACAATTCAATTAGAAACTAAAATTACAAGCACAATGAGGCAAAAAACTTATGCCTTACTGCTTGTCAAAAGGTCATTACACCATTTTTGAAACATAAAACTCTAAGTATAAGACTTAGATATACTTGATTACATCTTAGAACCCCTCTTTGTCTATTTCAGCTAAGATTTCAGCTCTTTCAAAGAACACTTTCACTACACAAGGCCCTTTGTAGTGATGAACCGTTTTGGTTGATGAAGTTGTCTATTGTATCCAATCTCTTTGATTGGTCTAATCAAATGAACATTTCCTTGGCCTCCATTAATTCTAGTTTGACGACATATACTAATTTTCCACCTTTTATAGAGAATCTTCTATCCATATTTTATATATATTTGATCTTTATGCTTCAATCATTTTCAAAAGTTCTTCTACTTCCTTTAGTTCCTTATCTCTTTCAATCGGACTAGATAAAGTACTTCATAGCAATCAACAACTTCTTAGGGTTGAAGAAATAATATAGGAAAACAACATAATGGTACAGATACAAGGGAAATGAAATGGATAAGCATGTTTACAACAATGAATCTTTCTTTGGCCATATGTCAAACAAAAAAAAATATTGAATGTTTAGAAAAATTTTCATGCATGGGTAGGACCTCAACAACCCCATTACTAAGAAATTTTGATGCAAATATAAGAAATCTAGTTTACGCTCCTCTTCGTGAACTGATACTCTTCTCTCAAATGATTCGATGAACTCCTTAAGCTCAACACATTCCTTTGGCACAGTCTCCAATCCAATATTCATAATACATGTGGGCTTTAAAAAAGTATAGCAAATATTTGGGATCACTAGTCTAATCTCATATGGAGTTTTTCCTTCAATTTCATCTTCCTATTTCAACATTTGTTTTATAGTCATCATGTTAACTCCTATAAGTCTTGGTTCTAGAACTTCTATATTTTCACTACCAAAAGTTGGATATATTATCTCAATTGTGTTGAAAAGACAATCCACTAGCTTAATTCCAATGAAGGGTACTACAACTAATTTCACAACTCCAATATTCCCTTTGCCTTTTAAAGTAATAAAATAATATCCATGAATAAACTTCAAATTTTGATGCAATGAAGATGGCATTGCCCCAAGTGTGTGAATCCACGGCATACTAATAGCAAATTAAAGGAAGGCACAATTTCCAAGACCTAGAAAACAATTGTGAAGGTATAAGGACCAATTTCAATTTCAAGATCAATCTCTCCTATAATTTGTCTCATGGTTCCATCAAAAGCTTCACTGCTGTTTTTATTATTGATGACTCACCTTTTCTCAATTTCACCAATGTTTAATATGGACATACACTAAATGTTAAACCATTATCAACTAAAACTTGTGGTATGAACTTTTGTCCATGTTTTATAGCTACGTACGATGGACTCACATGACCTCTTCAATCTACTAGAATTTTATCATCTGTGTAAACAATATTGCTAACTACCAACATGGAGTAGATTATGTTCTTGAATTGTTCAACCAGCATGTTCTAAGGTACATGAATTTCTTTGAATACTTTTAGTAAAACATTTCTATTACTTATGAAGTTGTGAGCAAATATTAAAACTCGAGCATGAGTTTTTTCAATTGTTCTACTATTTGTAATCACTGATCTTAAGTTGTTGTAAAGATTTTATAACCTCATCATCACTGAGTTCCTTTTTTTTTCTCTATATCAACTTCTTTTCTCTCTCTTCACCTACCTTGTCTTCACCCCTTCTCTTTTTTTCCAATTCTTCAAGAGTGTAACAATGACCACTTCTTGTCCTACCACCAACATCAACTACCTCAGCTACTCATGTAAACTTGCTATCTCTATTTCATACTTCCCAGGCACAACTCAGTTCAAGGAATATAAAAATAGAGTAGGTGATTTGAAAATCAAAGGTTTAGCATTAGATATGGACACTAGATTATATTGGATAAGAGTTAATGTAAACTGATGGTAATTGAAGATGTTGATTAGTTGATGCCAAGGATTTCAGATACTTCAAAAGTATTGATGGATGTGCTTCCGTGATCTAGTTCAAGGGTTTGTTTTTACGTTCGAATTAGAAGCATTTTTGACTTGTTGGAATTTCAGGATATTGACATTAGTGATATCTTAGACTTAATGTTTAATGCCTAAACAATCATTGGTAACATGACTAGGTGCATTCGTATGATAATCAAAACTTTGGTTTGGATCTTAAAACCTCATATTCTGCCTCGATTTCATAGGTATCAGTACAATCTTCCCGTACGCTAATAACTAATGATACAAGTCAATCAAGGGAATTGGAAAAGTGGTGAATTCTCTTCTTAATCTTGAGTTAGGATTGACTTGATTTGGTTTGGCATTTGATTAGCTTGGCATGTTGGCTTGTGAGTTGACAATAGGTTGGGTAGTGTAGGTGCAAACTATTTAGGTTAAATTTTGATCATGTGTCGTACCTTTAGAAACTACATTCACCTATCCTTACTCTTTTCTTTTTTAACAATGATCTTCTTCCTGAGAACTTGTTCAGCTAACTTCCAAGTAGTATAATCAGTCAATTTCCCAATTTAAGTCCGCTTTCAATTCTTTTCCCAATAGCTATAATTGTCTCAAAGTTGGATAGACTTTAGGGGATAAATTTGTCATAGTACACCCCTTTTAGTGTACCACAAAAGCATTCACATTTTTGTATCCAGTAATAGTAGATTTACTTAAACAACAGCCATCCTTCATCTTAAAGCAGAGCCTTTGAAAGTTTCTAAACTTTTATTCTCGAGGTTCTGAAGAATTATTTAGCCTATAGTAATGTTGGCATTGAATTGATACTGTTTCAAAAACAAATTGACCAAATCCCGCCATTTTTTAACTTAGTTCTTGTCAAATGAAGCATACCATTTCAAAGTTGGACCAATTAGGCTTTCATAGAGTGCATGCATCGGCAATTTCTAGTTTTTAGCATTGGGAGCCATCTTATGAGCAAACATCTAAAGATGGATCCTAGAGCACCCAATCCTATTATACTTATCAAAGTCTAGTACTTTGAACATTTTTGGTATGTCCACATCAGTAAAAAGACACAAATCTTCAAAATCTCTGACACTTCCATCCCATATGCCTTGAATTGACCTTAAATGTTCTTCAATGTAAGCCATATGATCTTTACCACCAACTGACTAACCTTCTTCCTCCTTAGATTTAGCTAACTCAAATGGCTCAGTACTTACCCCTTGTCTAACTATGTTAATGAAAATGGTCTCTCGAGAAACCAGTCATACAACTAATGGTTTGGGCTTCATCAAATACAGGTGGCTTTGTATTTATGAGCTAATCTAGATTTACTATTGAATTTTTCAATGTCTTAATTCTCTTATCGAACAGAGATTGCATTCTATATTCTCTTTATTCTGGCTAGATTCTAGTAACTTTGTGCTTTGTGGCAGAGCTCTAGTAATAATTTCATAGGCAGCTGAATATATTTTCCTCCTTAATTGGAATTTTAATCCTTTGAGATTACATGAATCATGATGTGCATAAAGAGAAAAGAAATATTCCACAAGGCACATGCACATACAACAAAAAGAATTGAATTCAATAGTATAATTAGTACAATATATCAAAACAGTCTTGATATAAGTTTAGCCCAAAAGCCTTTACCAGTAATCCAAGTGATATGTTGTGCTTATTATGCAACCAAATTCTACAAGGCTAAGGACAAAAGCACACAATAAAAGATTGACATGCCACTATGGATAATATCTACAACTCCATATATCTTAATAAGTTGTTCACCTTCAAACACTAGGTAAGGTTCTATCCAAAGATATATGATAAAGTTCTCTAGTGCGTAGTTAGGTTCTACACATAACACAACATCTAAAGTTTCTCAAATTGTCTTCAAAGAGAACAAACACTGCGAAGAAATTCTCATAAGACCTATATAGAGGACAAAGCCCCACGAAGGCCTCACTACTTTTTCCTTCTATAACCTAAAGGGATAGGAGTTCGGGTGTGGGACTTATGCAGTATAGTGTAAGTGTATGAATCGGAGCATAATGAAATACAAATACACATGAACATAGCAAAGCATACATGACATGGCATATCATTACTTTCCATATGACATAAATACAACAAATAAACATATGTATCTTGTAACAACTTGCCTATTTTTCCATATATTATTTATTTTATTTTTTTTTACAATATACATGATAACCTTGATATCCTGCTGAACTGCCAAAGTCATGATCAACCTAAACCCATGGGTACCAAGGATATACCTGTCATACATCTCTGATACCTAAGCAGCGGACAACGTAAAATTACATACATACCATATAACACCAAACACAATACCAGAGTTCTACTGAGTCTGTCATATATATATATATGCAATCATCCACAAGAAGACCAAAAAGTATTCTAAGGTCTCAATCCAAAAACCCATATGACCCTAGCTCAACTACTTACCCTTCTGACAGCGTAGCTCGATCAACTTCTACTGCTGCGGGGCTCTATCCGCCCTCCTACCTAGATTTCCTGAAATGTTTATAATGTTGGGGTGAGACACCTCTCAGTAAGGGAGATAAACAAAAATCAATGTGTGGCAATATGAGTATTATCGTGACATAAACATGAACTATACTTAATTGTATAACATGTAAAACTGCTTGTATAGTTTCTATAAAACATGATTTGACATAACATAATATAACATTCTAAATTTATGTACATGCGAATCATTTTATATAATTGTACAATGCTTGAAAATAATACCGAGGATGGATAGCTAGTTGATGTCATGTCTTGCCCCCTACATGATAGGGTTATGCGGCCCGAAGGCAGAACCTAGCAATGGTTGGTCGACCACACTAAGTCAACATAAGTATGTAAGTATGATGGGCTTGCCCCATCTAGTCCGGACTACCAGTGGGACACCTACACTACCATGAAGCCACATTGACTGTCATCTCCCACACTCTATCTGAGATGTACGGTAGCACCAACATAAACATAATCTTGAACATATAGCTGCAGTACCGTGCTTCGTGAAACTAAACTAAGTTATCCGAGTTCTGATAACATATAATACATTTCATGATACTGATACATAGTTGTTTCGTATTCATAGAAATATCTGACATGATCATATTTTCATGAATTCTGACATAACATAGATATTTATGGCATCTATGCCAATATAAATCACGGCATCGGTGCTAACATATCATAACATTTAAATCATGGCATCTACACTGGCATATCATATCGTATAAATCACGGCATCTGCGCCAGCATAAACATAACATAATGAATCTTGATACTTTTGCACTGTTAATGTATTGTTTAAAAACCATAGTTCCTATACTGTTTTTATGGTTTTTCTGAAAAATACTATAACATGCTTATTCTAAGAATTCATAATATTCTAGTATAACATAATTTTCATACAAATTATACTCATGCCACATAGATGTGAGTAACTTCCAAACACATAATCTGATCTAAGAAAATATTTTCTCATAAAACGTATTAAATATACTTTTCTATTCAACAATAGTATTCCCAAACACTATACCATAACATACATACTTTTCTAAAAATAAATGTTGTTTAATAATAAATAATTCCATGAAAACTGCTGACTTAATTTATCCCCTTACTCCATCCTGGAGTAATCTTCTCGTCTGCATTGCTAACACTAACTGAAGCGGGGAATGCACCTGCGACCCCGCAAATCTGAATTCCTACTTTCCTAGTGGTCTGAAAATCACCTATTTTAGATGACAGTCGATATTAGCATAGTTAGCTGTTAGCCAGTCCATACCTAGTATTATATCAAATCCATGCATATTTAGCACAATTAGGTCAGCTGGTAATACTCTCCCCTAAATTTCTACTGGATAGCCCCTAAGCACCCTATGACACTTCACCACTAACCTTTTCGGTGTTGCTACTAACAATTCAACATCTAATAACTGTGTCTCAACACCATACAATTTAACGTATCCCGCTGACAAAAAGGAATGGGTGGCACCTATATAAACTAAAACAATATCTTGACATGATAAAGCAATAAGGGTACCTGTCACGACGTCGCCTACAACCTCCGCGTCTCCCAGCATCAAAGCATATACCCTCGCCAGAGCTACATTCCTCTGCTGGCCCCACAGGGTCCTGATAATCTCCCCGGTAAGATCTGAGAGCAGGAGCGATACCGGGTGATGTAGGGCAACCTCATACCAAATGTCCCAGTCTATTGTAGTGATAGCAGACGCCTCTCCCTACTCGACACTCTCCTAAGTGTCTCCTCCCACATGTCTGAAATAAAGGTTAGGTCTACACTCCCTAAACCTCATGGCCCCCAGTCTCCTGCCTCTATCTTCTGCCATAATTTCCTCTCCTCCACTAGCCTCGACTAGATCCCTGTTGAAAGCCTGAAGGCATGGACCACTTCTTCTGTCCCTACTCCTCTGCACGCATCCGCTCACTAGCCTTAGCTAGAGCTGCTTTGCCTACCAACTCAGCAAAGTCCTGCACTTTCAACACTACTACCTGTTTATAAATTTCTCACCTCAGACCTCTTTCAAAATGTCTCGCATTCTTTGCTTCATCGAGAATGATATACGGGGCGAAATAGGATAATTTTATAAACCTCACTGCATACTATACTTTGGCTATCCCTACTTCAAATTCAGGAATTCCTCTACTTTGGCTTCTCTAGTAGTGGCTGGGAAATATCTACCAAAGAACAATTCTCTAAACCAGCACCAAGTCATAGCTATAGGTACCGCCCTTTGTTCCTCTAATAGTTTTACCGCAGTCCACCATCTCTCGGCCTCTCCTAACAACCTTTAGGTGGCAAATAAGACTTTTTGCTTCTTCATGCACTGTAGCACCGCCAATACTTTTTCAATTTCCTGCATCCAATTTTTGATGATTGCAAGATCAGCTCCTCCTGAAAATGTTGGAGGATTCATCTTGGTAAATTTCTCCATCGTACACCCATGGCCTGCAGACGGGCCACCCTGCTCTCTAGAACTCCGTGCGATCTCAGCCATGACCTGCTGAGCTACACTGTGTTGTACCACATCTGAATCAGCCCTGCCAACATCTGAGGGCGCTGCACCCTTGCTACCGCTCGCATGAGTACTGCCACCACTAAGGTCCATCTTAAAAATACAATAAACATGACTTAGGGACCCTATCCCTATCATTTACGTATCTAACCAAAATCTCATATTTTTCCCATTATCTTGACATCCTTATCCTAATTTAAGATTCAGTCCTACACTTTAGAAATACAGCCCGATAATGGTTTACTACGGCTTTCCTGAAATTGTCAACCCAGGAAAGACACAGAAACCACCATGGAAGTCCTGCCTCCAGACTGCAGAACAAAACCTCAAATCTTTTTCCTTATACTCTAGTATTATTTCCACTGCACTCTAGAGTCTACAGAACCTAGCAACCTAGGCTTTGATACCAAACTGTAACAACCTACTTACTTTCCCATATATTATTTATTTTTATTTTTTTACAAAATACATAATAACCTTGATTTCCTGCTAAACAACCAAAGTCATAATCTGTCTAGACCCATGGGTACTAGGGATATACCTGTCATACATCTCTGATACCTAAGCATCAGACAACGTAAAATTACATACATACCATACAACACCAAACACAATACCATAGTTCTACTGAGTTTGTTATATATATATATATACAATCATCCACAAGAAGACCAAAAAGTATCCTAGGTTCTCAATCCAAAAACCCATCTGACCGTAGCTCAACTACTTACCCTTCTAATAGGGTAGGTCGGTAAACTTCTACTGCTGCGGGGCTCTATCCGCCCTCCTACCTGGATTTCCTGAAATGTTTGTAATGCTAGAGTGAGACACCTCTCAGTAAGGGAGATAAACTAACATCAATGTGTGGCTACATGAGTATTATCGTGACATAAACATGAACTATACTTATTTGTATAACATGGAAAATTGCTTCTATAGTTTCTAAATAAAACATGATTTGACATAACATAATATAACATACTAAATTTCTATACATGTGAATCATCTTATATAACTGTACAATACTTGAAATAATACCCAGGATGGATAGCTAGCTGATGTCATGTCTTGCCCCCCACATGACAAGGTTGTGCGGCCCGAAGGCAGAACCTAGCAATGGCTGGCTAACCACGCTAAGTCAATATAAGTCTGTAAGTACGATGGGCTTGCCCCACCTAGTCCGGACTGCCAATGGGACACCTGCACTATCATGAAGCCACATCGACTGCCATCTCCCACACTCTATCTAAGATGTGTGGTGACACCAACATAAACATAATCTTGAACATATAGCTATAGTACCGTGCTTCATCAAACTAAACTAAGCCATCCGGATTCTGATAACATATAATATATTTCATGATACTAATACATAGTTGTTTCATATTTCATAAAAATATTTGACATGATCATATTTTCATGAATTCTGACATAACATAGATATTTACGGCATCTATACCAACATAAATCACGGCATCTGTGCCAACATATCATAACATTTAAATCATGGCATCTACATTGGCATATCATATCGTATAAATCATGGCATCTGCGCTAGCATAAACATAACATACTGAATCTAGATATTTCTGCACTGTTAATGTATTATTTAAAAATCATAGTTTCTATACTGTTTTTATGGTTTTTCTAAAAAATACTATGACATGCTTATTCTAAGAAGTCATAATATTCTGGTATAACATAATTTTCATACAAATTATACTCATGCCACACAGATTTGAGTAACTTCCAAACACATAATCTGATCTGAAAAAATATTTTCTGATAAAACGTATTAAATATACTTTTCTATTCAACAACAGTATTCCCAAACACTATACCATAACATACATACTTTTATGAAAATAAATGTTGTTTAATAATAAATAATTCCTTGAAAACTGTTGACTTAATTTATCCTCTTACCTGACTTATCGAGAAATCCACAAAATTACCCAAACTTGCTTAATATGTGTTTCCCAGCTCAACACCTGAAATTCACATTTTCCCCACAAAACTCCAGTATTTTCTCACCTAATACATTTTCCTCGGTCCATAAATACCAAATACCTTATAAAACTTAAAATAACCAACTTACCCAGATTTTGGGATGGTGCCTAAGTTGGCCTAACCAACAATCTACTCTAGCAAACTTGTAGAGAATCTTCCTAGGAGTAGCGTGTCGGCTTCCGATCGTCAAACTAGCGAAGGACGAAGCCGAAAAGAAGGTAAAGAAGACAAATTTTAAAGAGAGAGAGAGAGAGAGAGAGAGAGAGAGAGAGAGAGAGAGAGAGTTTTGCATGTGATTCTCTATCAAAAAATGTGATTTTTGGCCTTATATAGAGTGTTGTCCACATGTCCTCGTCGATGAGTCGCGGCGCCTCGTCAACGAGACCAAGAAGGAAGTTCATCGATGAACACTTAACCCTCGTCGATCAAATTCGGGCCCTGAGAATAACCCTCTCGATGAATTCTCATCGATGAGACACGCGTCCACGTCGACGTGCCCAAGAAGGCTGCTCATCGATGAACACTTTGCGCTTGTCGACGAGACCCTGCTGAGTCCCCCCTTGAAATTTTCCTTTTCTCTCCTTTCTTTTATTATTTAATTACTATAATTTTTTAGGTCTCTACATATCTAAACCACAAACACATGAAAAAATACACACAAGCACACAAAAGGCAACTCGACTCTCATAAGTCCCCAGCTAAGTTGCCAAAGTTGTCAACACTAGGCTCAAGTAGCCGGTTTAGTTCCCAATTAATTTTTTGTTCTAGAAAATGAAGTTGCCACTTTATTTTAGTTTTAAAAGGTACAATAAAGGAAAACCTTTTTTAAAAAGAGATTTTGGTTCAAGGGTCAATTGTGAATAGGGAAGGCAATTATTTTAATTTTTTTTTTATGAAATTCAAAGAATTAGCACCCTTAGTACTCATTCCATGAATGGTTATTGTACTTACCTTGTGTGTGTCTCCCTTTTTGGAAAGTAATTTTCTAAAAATGACCTCTTAAAAACATGGAATATAAGTTTTTAATAATGGCTAGTCTATTACAACATTCATTCCTTTTGTTCTTTTGTAGAAAAGTTTTCATACCTTAACCCCTTTTGAAAAGGCTTTCGCAAGGTTCATAAAGAGGACTTAAGCTTATGAAAACCCCTCTACTTTATGTCATTTCAAAAATGAAACATATATTCATGCATAAAAGAAGAAGATAAAAAGAAGAAGGAAGGAAAAAGGAAAAATTTTTGATTTTTTTTGTTGTATGATTGGCTCTACAAAGTAGGCTACCTGTATATCCTTTAAAGAGGAATCAAGTCATCTATAGTTCTCAAAAATATTTACAAAATTTAATTTTGAAAACATGTTTTAGATTATTTGAAAAAAAAAATCCTTGGCTTTTGAATATCTTGGTTTCTTTGGGAGGAAAACAATAAAACCTTACTTGAAATCCCTTATTTAACTTTTTAGAAAAGAAGTTTTTTAATCTACCAACAACCACATCATAAAAAGTGCACTAAAAAGGTAAATTTTATAATAAAAAAAAGATTGTTTCACTTTCTTTGGGAGGAAAGCCATAAAATCCAACTTGAAATCTTTGATTTTATTTCTTAGAAAAGAAGTTCTTTTAATCTATCTAACAGCCACATCATGGATAGTTTATTAAAAAGGTAAATTCTCTAGAAACAAATTTTTGCTTTTTGAAGTAGAAAAATCATAAAAATAAACTTGAAAATTGATATTTTTTTGCTTTTTGAAAATTGATATTTTTTACTTTTTCAAGAGAAAAGCAATAAAATTAACACCAATCATTACTAAAAAAAAGTTGACCAATCTCATGATATAACACATAAACATCGCAACACTTCAAGAAAACATAGGAAAATGCAAAAAAAAAAAAAGATTCTTCTAAATTCTAGTCAGGTCAGTTGCTCTACTATATACAAATTCTCATGCACTTTTTAATAAATCCAAAATACAATCTTACTCTAAATTGATCCTAAGTGACATGCTATCATCCAAAATCAGCATGCATACATAGAAATCAAAGAAAAACAATCACACTAACTCACATTCTCATATATAATAAAGCAAAAATGGCATGACATGCTAATGAAGTCAAAATGAAAGATGTAGGACTAACTTGAAGATTGTTTTTCAATGTAAATCAGAGGAGAAGAACTCTCACTTAAGAGAAATATGAAAAGATGAAATGAATGGAATTATGGAAGAAGTGGAATAATTGATGGAAACTCAAGAATAAGACACCTTCTCCAAGTATGCACAAAAATCCTTTAAGACTCTGCAATTCTCCTTCCCCCCCCCCCCCCACCTATAGGTGTGATACAAAATGGCACTTGCATGGTCTATTTATAAACCATGGAAAATAGAGGAAAAAAACTTTGAAAATAACTACCAATGCTGCTTAAGATGTGGCAACAATTAGGGCACATGGCATAGCAAGAATGTAGCAACTCAAAAAATAAAATAATAAAAGAAAATGAGAAAATAGATTTTTGACTGGAGCAGGAGAAAACCAGTGACGGTTTTCTGTGAAGTTAGGAAAATCGTCCATAGTTTTTGTTAGCAATGCTAAAAGTATAAAATACCGAGAGCTCATTTGAAAATCAAATTAAATACTTCTCTCTCTCTCTCTCTCTCTCTCTCTCTCTCTCTCTAGAAACCCTACGAACCCTCTCACTTCTCTCTACAATTTCTGCTCCAATAAGCCTCCTTTCGACGATCAGGAACCACCACGGGATTCCTACAAAGATTCTCCACAACGCAGACGAAGTAGAATTTCAATTTGGGGTTTAGGGGCACCATCCCAAAACTGAGGTAAGGGTGTTATTTGGGTAATTTTTGGATTGATTATTAATTTATTTAAGGTATAGGCCTAGATGTGAATGTATTTAGGTGGTTAAATTGAGAAATTGGGATTTTTGTAAAATTCAGGGTTGGTATATACACGGAAGGCAGGCTAAGAATTTTTAGCGGGTGTTTTCAGGAGCGCAGGTAAGGTGATAAATAGTTTATGAACTCAGGAAATGTGATTATGAAAACTATTCTGAAAATTCAGTAGATTACAGGAAAATATGTATGTGTATAATTTCCATTTTCCTCCCTCTTCTATTATTTAATTATCATAATTATTCGGGTCACTACAGCAGTATTTTTCCAAATATACATTTTCATAAATATGCTCATATATAATACATACTTTCTAAAAATTAAGCTGCTACTAAATAATAGTAATTTTCATGGAAAATTAATGCTTAAGTTTACTCCCTTACCTAACTACTGAAAAGCCTCATATAGTATCTGGTCCTACACCCATAGGGTTCTCCGTTCAACACCCTAAAAAGAATATATCTCTGAACAAAACTTCAGTATTTCTTCGGGTACTACATTTTCTACAACTGTGGGAAAGTTAAATACTAAATAAAAATCCTTACCCTGAATTTGGGATAGACTCCAAGTTAGCCCCACCAACGATCCACTCCAGCGGACTTGAAGAGAACTTTCCTAGGAGTGTCGTGGTGGCCTCGGATAATCGAACTGTCAAGAAACCGGCCCAAAATCTTAGAGAGAAGGGGGAGGAGATGAACAAGAGAGAGAGAGAGAGAGAGAGAGAGAGAGAGAGAGAGAGAGTTTTCGCGTGATTTCTAAGAGAAAAATCGAGTTTAGGCTATTTATACACCTGCACTCGTCGATGAACCACGTCACTTCATCGACGAGGCCATGAAGGAAGTTCTTCTACGAATGCTCATTCCTTGTAGATGAAATTCAGAGTTGAAAATAGCCTTTCGGTAACTTCTCGTCGACGAGACACATGTCCCCAATCCTAATAAGCTACTTCGTTGACGAACGCGAAGCGTTCGTTGATGAGGACCTGCTGTAACCCCCTTTACAATTTCCTTTTTCTCCCTCCTTTATTACTAAAGTAACATAATTCTTTGGGTCTTTACATTATACCCTCCTTATAAAAATTTTGTCCTCGAAATTTACTATCCATATAATTCACCATCCTCTAAAGGCAACCAAACTACTTATTTTATTACTTACCCTAACTTATAGCGAAGGAATACCATGGTTACATTCAGAAATCTGGAATATTACATATATAAAATAAAATTCTCACAAAACCAAAATACTACTCACTAACTAAACTACTACATATACTGACTAACCTGCAAAAGAAACATTACACAATTACTTACACTTTACCTGATTATTACTAAACCCCTTGGAACAATTGCGGGTATTTCTGTCTTATCTTTTCCTCGAGTTCCCAAGAAGCTTCTTCTATTGCGTGATTCCTCCACAACACTTTTACTAGAGAAATCTTCTTATTACGTAATTCTTGTTCTTTCCTGTCCAGAATCTGTACTGGTACCTCCTCATAAACTAATGAATCACTGAACTCTAATTCACCATAACTAATTACGTGAGAAGGGTCTGGGACGTATCTCCTTAACAGGGAGACATGGATTACACCATGTATCTTGGACAACACAGGTGGTAAAGCTAACATGTAGGCAACCAACCCCACTTTCTCCAGAATCTCAAACGGGTCAGTAAACCTAGGGCTAAGTTTACCTTTCCTTCCAAATCTCATAACCCCTTTTAACGGAGTTATTTTCAAAAACATATGATCACCAATATCAAATTCCAATTTCCTACGGCGGTTATCGGCGTAACTTTTCTGTTGGCTCTAAGCTACACTGATTCTATCTTTGATGAGTCAAACCTTATCATACGCTTGCTGCACTAATTCTAGTCCCGCAATTCTCCGTTCACCCATCTCATCCCAATATAGAGGAGAATGACATCTTCTATCGTAAAGTGCCTCAAATGGTGTCATGCCAATGCTGGCCTGATAACTGTTATTGTCTGCAAACTCCACCAGCGGCATGAACTGTGTCCAACTACCCCCAAAGTCCAGCACGCATGCTCGAAGCATTTCTTCTAATATTTGAATCATTCTCTCAGTATACCCATCTGACTGAGGATGGAATACCGTGCAAAAAGATAATTGAGACCCTAGAGCTTCCAGCAAGCTTCTCCAAAATCGTGACGTGAAACGCGGGTCTCGATCTGACACTATAGACACTAGCACACCGTGAGACCAGACTATCTCTTGAATATAAATCTCTGCTACTCGATTAAGGGAGTAGTTGATCTTGATAGGAAGGAAATGGGCGGTCTTAGTCAAACAATCTACAATCACCCAGATTGCATTCTAGCCATGCAATGCCAATGGTAGCCCTAAAACAAAATCCAAAAATATGTGATCCCATTTCCACTCTAGATAAAAAGTGGTTGTAACTGACCTGCCGGCCTCTGGTGCTCATCTTTTACCTGTTGGCACCTCAAACACTGTGCTACATGCTCAGCAATATCCTTCTCCATACCACTCCACCAATAAAACTCTCGCAGATCCCTATACATTTTCGTGCTGCCAGGATGAACTGTGTACAAAGATCAGTGAGCCTCTTCTAAAATGGTCTTTATAATATTAGCGTCAGCAGGAACACATAATCTAGAATGGAACCGCAGAGCCACATCATCTGCAATACAAAATTCCTCTCCCTGACCACTTTGTACTCTGACCATTGCCTCTGCTAATTCTGGATCCTCTTTTTAAGCAACTTTAATCCTTTCCTGCATAGTAGGTTGTTCCACTAAACTGGCAAAACATACCTAAGGATCACTCTTGACCGCCTCTATGCCAATTCTCTCCAGATCCGTCATGATCAGATACTGAATCTCCATAGTTACCAACGCTGGTCCCACAGACTTCCTGCTCAACGCATTAGCTACCACGTTTGCTTTCCCTGAGTGGTAACTGATAGTGCAGTCAAAATATTTAATAAGCTCCACCCACCTTCTCTACCTCTTGTTAAATTCCTTCTAAGTGAAAAAGTGCTTTAAACTCTTATGGTCGGAGAAGATTTTGCACTGCTCGCCATACAGATAATGCCTCTAAATCTTCAATGCATGTACTACTGCAGTCAATTCAAGATCATGGGTAGAGTAATTCTTTTCATACTCTTTCAAATTCCTGGAAGCATACACTACCACTCTACCGTGCTGCATCAATACATAGCCAAGTCCCTTCAAGGACGCATCACTATAGATAACACAACTCTCACTCCCTGACGGGATGATCAACACTTTGCTTCAATTCCTGAAAGCTCTGCTCACAGCTGTCATCCCATTCAAATATGACGTTCTTCCTGGTCAATCACGTCAAAGGCCCTGATAATGCTGAGAATCCTTCAACAAAACAATGGTAATAACCAGTCAGCCCCAAGAAACTCTTGATCTCATGGACGTTTTTAGGTCTAGCCCAATTTACTACCGTATCAATTTTACTAGGATCCACAGAAATTCCATCCCCTGAGATGACGTGCCCCAAAAACACAACATTCTCAAGCCATAATTCATATTTGCTGAACTTAGCATACAACTTCCTTTCCCTGACCATCTGTAAGACCTGCCTCAAATGCATCTCATGCTCCTCATAGCTCCTCAAATAGACCAGTACATCATCAATAAAAACAACAACAAACCAGTATAAATATTGGTGGAAGATTCTATTCATCAAATCTACAAATATTGTAGGAACATTCCTTAGACCAAAAGGCATAACAAGAAACTCATAATGCCCATACCTGGTCCAAAATGTTGTCTTCGATACATCTTCTACCCTTACCTTTACTTGATGGTAGCCTGATCCGAGATCAATCTAAGAATACACCCGTGTACCCTGGTGCTGATCAAATAAATCATCTATACGGGGTAGAGGATATTTGTTCTTGATTGTCACCTTATTAATTTTCCTATAATCTATACACATCATCATGGACCCATCTTTCGTCTTCACAAATAGCACTGGAGCTCCCCACGGGGATACACTGGGCCATATAAAACTCTTATCAAGCAAATCTTGCAATTGATTCTTTAATTCTACCAACTCTGCTGGCGCCATTCGGTAAGGTGCTTTAAAGATCGGCGTTGTACCTGAAAGCAGATCAATAGGAAAATCTACCTCACGATCAAGTGGCTAGCCTGGTAGCTCATCTGGAAAAACATCTGTAAACTCTTTTACTATTGGCGTACTAGTGAGCTTCAATTCATTCCCTAACATTTCCTTTACAAAGGCCACGAATCTCTGACAACCACTTAGGAGCAATCTCCTCGCCTGAATAGATGAAACTAACTAAGATGAGGATTGCACTTGCGACCCTATAGACCTGAATTATGATCTTCCTGGAGGTCTGAATATCACTTCTCTTGAACAACAATCTATACTGGCAAAGTTAGCTGCTAGCCAATCCATGCCGAATATGACTTCAAGCTCGTACATGTCTAGCACTATCAAATCAGCAGACAAAAATTTCCCTTGTATATCCACTAGACAGCCCCAGAACACCCTACTACACCTTACTATTGACCTAATCGATGTAATTACTAACAGTTCGGTGTCTAATAACTGTGTTTCTGCCCCCACACAATTTAATACATCCTATAGACATGAACGAGTGTGTGGCCCCTAAATCAAATAATATAATAACTTCAAAGGAAAGCATGCTAACCATACTTGTTACCATATCGCTGGCTGTCTCAACATCACTCGGCGACAAAGCAAAATTTCTAGTTGGAGCCATATTCCTCTACTGGCCTCCACGTGGCGCTTGATAGCCTCCCCGAATAGGTCTAGGAGCGGGAGCAACTCCAATCTAAGTCTAGCAATCTCTCATCATATGTCCCAGCTCCCCACATCGGCAGCTGATACCACGCCCAGCACGACATTCCCCCGAGTGTCTCTTCCCACAATTCTGACAAGCTAGGAATGACTGCACACCTTGAAACCCACAATTCCCTGACTCCTGCCTCCAATCCCTGTAGTAGCCATCTCTCTTCCATGAACCATGACAAAACCCTTATTGGGAACTAGAAGGCGTGGATCTCTTCCTCTGTCTCTGCTCCTCAGCCTCCAACCGCTCTCCGACTTCTGCCATAGTTGCCCTGTCTACCAACTGGGCAAAATCTTACAATTTCATTATCGACACTTGCTTATATAATCCTCTCCTTAGACTCCTTTCAAACTGTCTTACCTTCTTCGTCTCGTCCAGAATAATGTACGGGGCGAAGCGAGACAATTCAATAAACCTCGTCGCGTACTACTGCACTGTCAGCGGTCCCTGCTTCAAATTCAAGAACTCCTCTACCTTGGCTTCTCTGGACGAGGTTAGAAAATATCTATTGAAAAATATCTCCTTAAACCAATCTCATGCCATCTTTATAGGCACTGTTCTCTACTGCTCCAGAAGTTTCATTATCATCCACCATCTTTCAGCCTCTCCAGTCAGTTTATATGTAGCGAACAACACCCTTTGCTCCTCAGTACATTGTAGCACTGCAAAAACTTTTTCAATCTCTTGCACCCAATTTTCAGCGACTGCATGATCAGTTCCTCCTGATAAAGCCAGAGGATTCATCATAATAAACTTCTCAATCGAACTACTATGACCTGTAGACGGACCACCCTGCTCTCTGGAGTTCCTTGTAATTTCAGCCATGACTTGCTGTGCCACACTGCGCAGTACTGCGTCTGAATCACCACCCGCAGCGCCTGAGGGCCCAGCACCCTCATTACCACTGGCATGGGCACTACCTCCATGGTCCATTCTGAAAAGACAATAAACTTAGCTTAATACCCTATTACCATGACATATCACCTAACTAGTATATTATATCCTTAACTAATTCATTACCCCTGATCTTGATTCAAAGTTCAATCTTGCAACCTAGATACCCAACCCGTCAATAGTTTACCATGACTTTCCTGAAATTGTCACCCTAGGAAAGACACACAAACCATCACGGTAGTCCTGCATCTAGACTACAAAACTAGACTTCAAATTCCCTTATCCTATACTCTATTTATTATTACTGTTGTATTCTAGAGTCTATAGAACCTAAGCAGCAGTAAATATAAATTTCATCCACCCATCCATATAACACAGTATACCACAGTTGCCTACATTTTCACTATGTACTGTAACTGTATATATACAATCCTCAAAAACACTAAAAGATAAAACTAAGTTCTTACATCAAACCTACCGACCCTAGTTCAAAAGACTCACCCTCCTAGTGGGGTAGTATAACCGCCTCAATGGCGCGGGGCTCAGTCCACCTGTCTTTCTGGGTTCCCTGAAATGGTTTAAGCTGGGGTGAGACACCTCTCAGTAAAGGAAATAAAATAAATATAGTTGTGTGTTAACATGAATATTTGCATGCTATATAAATATACAGTACATGTTATATGCTTGAAAAACGTGGATGATATCATAACTGAATAATCATGCATTACATAGTTATACTGAAACATAATGTGTCTCAATGTTCATTAAATTGTCTGCTATAAATAGATTTTACACAGGATGTATAACTAGTTGATGTCATGTATTACCCCCCATGAAGGGTTGTGCAGCCTGAAGGCGGGACCCGATAATGGCTGGCCAACCACTGCCGAGTCAAAAATGTCTATAAGTACGATGGGCCAGCTACACCCTGGTCCAGACTGCCAGGTGGACGTCTACAACTCTACACTGAAAGCCACATTGACTATCCATCTCCCACCCCCTCTACTAGCAAGGGCAGTTAGCACAAGTCTGAACTGAACTGAACTGTATAGCTACGGTACCGTGCTCTTGAAACTGATCTGAACTATCATCCGAGTTTTGATAACATATAGTATATGATAATATACTGTTTAACGTAAATAAATTGATAGCATTTTTCTGAATTCTGTAATAACATAAATAATTACGACCTTGCGCCGAATACATTCATAATTACGGCCTTGCGCCGAATAACATGCATAACTGCGGCCTTGCACCGGCTATCAATCACGGTCTTGGCCCAAACATATCATACATACTGACCTGAACAAATGTACTGTCTATCATATATTCTGAAATCATAGTTTACCATATTATCATGTTATTGTTAAAAATAACTAAAACATGCTTTTTCTGTAAAATTGGCTTAACATAATACAATATGCATAAAATAATATTCATGCCACACAATATTGAATAAAATCATGAATTCTGTTCTGAAATCACATTTCCTGACATTTCATACTTAAAAATATATATTCCTATGTAATAGTAATATTTTCTCAAATATACATTTTCATAAATATGCTTACATATAATACATACTTTCTGAAAATTATGTTGCTACTAAATAATAGTAATTTTCATGAAAAATTACTGCTTTAGTTTACTCCCTTACCTAACTACTGAAAAGCCCCTACAGTGTCTACTCCTACACCTGTAGGGTTCCCCATTCAACACCCTGAAAACAACATCTCCCTAAACAAAACTATAGTATTTCTTCGGGTACTACATTTTCTATAACTGTGGGAAAGCCAAATATTAAATAAAAAACCTTACCCTGAATTTGGGATGGAGTTCAAGTTAGCCCCACCAACGATCCACTCCAGTAGACTTGAAAAGAACTTTCCCAGGAGTGTCATGGTGGCCTCGGATCGTCAAACCGGCATGAAATCTGCCCAAAATCTTAGAGAGATGGGGAAGGGGACGAACAAGAGAGAGAGAGAGAGAGAGAGAGGAAGAGAGAGAGAGAGAGAGAGAGAGAGAGAGAGGGAGAGTTTTCGCATGATTTCTGAGAGAAAAATTGAGTTTAGGCTATTTATACACCTGCACTCATCGACGACCCACATCACTTCGTCAACAAGGCCACAAAGGAAGTTCGTCGACGAATGCTCATTCCTCATCGACAAAATTCAGAGCTGAAAATAGCCTCTCAATAACTTCTCATCGATGAGACACGTGTCCCCATTGACGATCCCAATAAGCCACTTTGTCGATGAACACGAAGCGTTCGTCGACGAGGACCTACTGTAACCCCCTTTACAATTTCCTTTTTTTCCCTCCTTTATTATTAAAATACCATAATTCTTCAAGTCTCTACAGTCATACTAATGTTTCTTAGTACCAGAGTGAGAATATCATAGAAAACATTTTAAAGGAGGGTGAGTGTTCATCAACTTGCAAAACTCACTAGCTAAACTCACTAGCTGTTGTAAATGTGTTTAGCCTATTTACCTCCCTCACTGGACACACGTTGTTAATGGAGGTGTTGATAATACATTACATCTCTTCAATGTTTACTACTTACATGTCATTTCTTTCATAAGTTGCTTATCACTTCCATTTATATTTGTTTGAATAACAATGAAAGTGTTTTGTTGGTGAATTGTTGTAAATGCCAGACTAGCTAGTTAAAAAAAAAAAAAGTGCTTTAGCTAGTGTCACATGATCCTTTCAAAAATATGTGAAATATTTGGCCCATGACACTTGGTATTAGAGCTCAATTATTTGCTAAGTGAGTTTAGTTGCCTTCATTGTAGGGTTGGTAAAGCTTTGGTAAATGACAATGCTGACCACTATCTTAAAGAATTGATGTGCTAGAAGCATAGGCTAAGCCGATAGCCAATAATGTGGCCGTAGAGATGGCTCAACTGACGAAACGTGTTGATGAATTGAAGGGATCACAAAGACATCAACAAAGTTCAATGGTGGAAATGTCAGAGGACTTTCACCACACTATAGAAACCTTGCAAGCACATATAGCTTATATGTCTATGAAGATGAATGTAATGGTTCTTGCTATGGGAAACTCTGACACTTCGAGGTTTAGGAATACCAAGGTACCAGAACCTAGGATGTTTGGAGGTGCTCGTGATGCTAAGGAGTTGGAGAACTTCATGTTTGATATGGAGCAGCACTTTCACACTTTGAGGATGGACTTAGAATAGGTGAAAGTGGATACTGTGATTGTGTATTTGGTTGGTGATGCCAAATTGTAGTGGTGTACCAACTACAATGAAATTAAGAATAGATACTATGCAGTTGATTATTGGGCAGACTTGAAGAGATAGCTCAAGGCCAAATTCTTTCTTGAAAATGTTGAGTATAATGCTAGAAGAAAGTTGAGAGACCTCAAACATACTCGG
Organism: Malania oleifera; assembly: GCF_029873635.1. Classification (NCBI taxonomy): domain Eukaryota; kingdom Viridiplantae; phylum Streptophyta; class Magnoliopsida; order Santalales; family Ximeniaceae; genus Malania; species Malania oleifera. Next base: position 82,386,197 of record NC_080417.1, on the reverse strand, counting down.
TCAATCCGGGATATGTGAAACAATTTTTTGCTCTAATGTTGGATATCAGGGATATGTCAGAAAAGGACAAGTTGTTCTATTTCCTTGAGTAGTTAAAACCGTGGGCAAGGACATAACTTCATAGGCAAAGAATTCAAGACTTATTTGCCACACAAGCTACCATGGAACGCTTGATTAACAACGCTGGTGATAATACTGCTTCATTCAAAGAGAGTTGCGTAGGTGGAAATAGCATAAAGCCTTTCAAAAAGGGAAAATCAAAAAGTGGAGAAGCCGATAGTAAGACTTCAACTTCAAAAGAAGCGTCATCATCTCAAGGGTTCAGCACACCCAATGGTAAGGGTAAATGTTGGCTTTACTGTAATCCCAAGAGGGGGGTGAATAGGTATTTTAAAAAGTAAACCCCTAGGTCAAACCACTAGCAACAATATTACATAAGCCTAAGGTCAATCTAGTGAGGATAAAATAAATCAATATATATTTTGTGAAAATTAAACTGCACAAGTAATCCAATTAAGCATGCAAGGGAAAGCAGTAAAGAGATACAACATCATAAATGTTATCGAGGTTCGACAAACTGCCTACGTCCCCGCCTTGGCTCACTAGCACAAGGATTATACTATGGGCTCACTTAACAGGTTGAGTGGCACCTAAATACAACCAAGTCAATTAGCACAAGGCTGACCTCAACCTTCACAACCAATCCTTCCAGGCTAGATTACCTCCCCCTTAGGCCACGTCCGGAATACAACAATATTTTAATATAAGATGCGTACAAATATAATGCTTCTTAATCAAGCAGATTTGCACCAATAATAATCAAAGCACAGTAATAATGTAAGAACAATAAGCTCAATGGTGTAAGTGTGCAATCAACACTCAGAATAATGATTATCTCAAATCAAGCACAAAAGTGTATCAATCAAGCTTATCTTTGAAACTTTGAAAAGATAAAATCTCAATCATAGTTTAGGGTTTCAAGGATTCGAACTAATAGAAATTTAGAATATCTCAAAAAAATTTCTCAATATCAAAGCACAAAGAGATATTCAAGTCTGCGCTTATAAAAATATTTTTGCACACAAAAATACAAGCCCGATGAGTCTTGCAATAATAATGCAAAGACCCACTTAGCTATAAGATTCTTTCCCAACCAAAGATTTACTATATAAAATCGGGGGAAAAATCAAGCTAAACCCTCAATCTAAAAAACAAGTAAGTAATACACAAATGAGGGTTTCTAGCAATATAGAACAATGAATAAAACACTCACAATGCTAGATATCTCAATGGAATGGGAGTATGTTAGTGTATCGACTTTGTATGAGAAAATAGGATTTGGAAATTTTCGAAGAGTTTTTTGCTAATCAAATGGCTAATCACTCACTAATCCAAGCAAATGAACCCCTATATATAGAATAGGTTAAAATTATAACCGTTGGGGATATGTAGGGTATCATTAAATTTGTTTTAAAACCATTTAAGAAAATTAACCCTGTTTAACTTAAAATAACCACGGTCAAAATTAAAACAACCCAAGAATTTCGGGCGCCTTACCCATGGTTTGGTCGCCCGAACAGACTTAACAGAAAAAGTTGATATTGAAAATTGGGTGCCTGAGTCATGGTTCTGTTTGCTAACCAAAAGCGATTTCCATTCTGTCCGAGGTTTAGTCGCCTGGTCCTAAGTTCGGTTTACCAAACTCATGTATTCGGTAGCCCGAGGTAATTTTGAATGTGAACATTCGGGCTGCCGAGTTGGTGGAAAAGTTAGATTATGAGTTCGGTTGATTGGGGACGCTACGGTTCTTTTGGTTCGGTCACTCGAAACCAAGTCAACACTCTGACTGGTCAATGGTTCGGTCACCCAAAGTATTTTGAACACAACAGTTTGGTCGGCCGAAGCCTCACTGAATTATCCCTCTAAGTCTTGTTTTACTTTAATTAATTCCCCTGACAATATATGTGATATTTGGGGACAATCTTAAGTGTAAGTGCAAGGACCTAAGGTCTTTTGAACTTATTGCTTTTACATGCATGATATGTAGTAATTATTACAGACCTTTTCCTATATTACTATTACTTACCCAAATAAAGCATAATATAAATTACAACAAAAATGAATCTTCTAGGTCTTTAGTCTTTCAGTCTTCATATGCCATCAAGTGATCTTACTAATATGAACTTGCATACAAACTTGATAGACATTAAATACCGTAGTATTTGTCATAATCAAAATCGGGTATAACCTCTAAGGTCAACATTCTCCCTCTTTTTAATGATAACAAATACATTATACAAAAGTGTGTAAAGCCTTGAAAGGCTCCCCCTGTCAACATGCATAATGAGAAGTTTAAAAATTTAAAGTTCAAAAACATTGTTAAAAAAAGTACCCAATTTTGCCCCTTCTCCCCCTTTTGGCAACAACAAAAAGGGCTATTGTAAGGATAAGTGTGACACCCCGATTTTCGTACAAATTTTTTTTTTCAATAATAAATAAATTTTCACTCATCATGAACAACATCCATAAATCGGCCACCTCAACAATCCTACTATCATTCATACGACTCGACCCGCATTGGGTATCAGGTAAAAAGTTATTTTATTTATATAACCTAACAACGGAAGTTAATACATACTTAACAACCATAATACAATACCCAGAGTATCAACATACATACAAATATATACGCTACCATCACAACCTCAAAAACAACACAACTCTAGGGGAATTACACCTCCCCTAGTCCACAAAACTCACCCTGTGTGTCAGGGTCCCAGCTCCCAAGCTCTATCACCCGACCTATCCCTATTCCTTGAAAAAATTTAGATAATTTGGGTGAGACACATTTCAGTAAGAAGGAATAAATTATTTACAGTGTATGGTCATATGAGTTCAGTTATAATACACTTTACTTTTCAAACCATCGTTCATCTGAGAAAATACACTGATATACAAATTCTCATAATCATATAGATATACAACACAAGCTTTTATAAGCTTAAAAACCATTTCTCAAAACCAATCATTCCCACACATTTTTACCTGCGAAGTTCCTAAGAATAGGGAAAATTACCCACCCATACAGGTAGCTTCCCTCTGCCCTAACATGTTATGCAGCCAAGTATGGCCACATCTGATACCTATCAGGGCACTCACCTTACTCAGTAAGCCCTCATGCGGAGAGTTTTACTTCGCCTCAATTATTTATATTATTAACTCACACAGTTCCATTTCTCAATTGTATCATTTTCTGTTTCTCAATTTCCATTTTTTCTTTCATTTCTTATTTTAGCCAATTTTATCATTCTTTCACTTTCCGTTTCCATTTTACTTTCCGGCTCATGAGTATCATTGGTATCAAATACCAACATCGCGTCTATAACTCATGGCCACCCTGAGGATCTTTCTATCCATGCCATGCTTCCCTACATGGTTAAGGTTGTGCGGCCTGAAAGCTAGATCTAACCGCGGTTGGCCGACCCAGTTAGATCAAAATATCATATCGCGTTTGTAGTACGACTCGCCGACCTATAGCCCTGATCCGGACTCAGGGGGCCCAACAACCCTACAAAATGGCACAGTCGACTGTCATGTCACACGCTCCAAGAGTCCGTGTGGTTGCACTACACCACTAGCAACGGTACCGTGCTCAATATCATAACCATCCATCAAGGTTCACTACCACATACCCGCAATCATTATGCAGTATTGACATTTCATCAATCATATTTCAGTATATCACAATTCAGTTCAATATAAATATTCTCATCATTTTCTGTGCACATTTCATCATCTCGTAATAATATATATCATATTTCACGTATTTTCACATTTTTCCAAAATACTCATATCAGTAATTTGTGCAAACTCATTTCTCATGCAAATGATTTCCACTCACATATAAATACCACATTTCATTATTTTCCACTAATCACATCAATCATTCTCATTTCTATATTTTCTTATAAAATACCCATCATTATATTTCACATTTTTCAACACATGTCATGTGTCACACAATTTTCATCTAATATTCATAATATATTAATTTCAGACTCCAAAGCATCACAAATTAATATTACTCAAATGCCACACAATTTATCTGATATTTATATCATAATAATTTTCAGGAAAAATACAATATGCTCATTTTCATATATTAATTCAAACGGTAATTCTAAAAATACTGCTATAATTTATTCCACTTACCTGACTTACTGAGAGTCTCATTAGGACCCAAATCCTACGCCCTTGGCGCCCAAAATTCAACTCCTATAATTTGCATTTTTCCCAGATTAATTAATTCATTTCCCCCAAATACTACCCATCTAGCCTTCCCTAGGCCCCATGTACTCCAAATTAACATTTAAACCAATATTTGACACCCCCAACTAATTTTATGAATTTTTTCTGCGGGTCCCAAAATTACACCCGCGGCGCTCACCTAGGCCCTAAATTCCAAAAATTCTACTTCAACTCCTAATGCTCAACATTTTAGTATTTCTAAATTAATCCTAATTAATTAAAAATAAGCCCCTTAATAACTCTCGTACCCCAAATTTGAGGTTTTGCCCACGACGACCCCACGAGAATTTCGTCCCACTAGACTTGTAGAGAATCATCTCTAGATTCTCGTGGTGGTATCCATTCATCAATATGGCTTATAATTTGCAAGAAATAAGGTAAAAATGGAGATTTGACTTACCCCAGGAGATACATCTACACCACTCCTACCATCGATTTGCTCCGGTAGAAATGACGACAGCAGAGAATGGAGCCTAGCGGTATCTTCCAATTTTCGATCGGGTGCTAATCAGTCACAAAACTGAGGAGAGAGAGAGAGGGAGAGGAGAAGAAAGGCAGAATGAGAGAGGATGGGGGACGATGTACAGAGAGCATGTGAAGAGAGTGAAGGAGCTTCAAAAAGCTCAGTGGTTAGATAGAGTAATATAATAATAATAATAATAATAATAATAATAATAATAATAATAATAATAATAAAAAATTAATATTAATAATAATATATTTTATTTAAAAAATAAAAATAAATTTTAATTTTTTTTTTTATAAATACAATTAATTAATTTTTTTTTAATTTTTTTTTTTTTAATCACTCCACTAATCATGTATAGCCCTTTTTGGGGTTATTACAATAAGGCGCGTAAGCAGGGCATTGAGTATGAATCATTTATATGTAGGATATGATTAGGAAAGTTTTTAGAAATTTTGGTAGCATGTCATTTGAAAATAGAACGTTTTCCCAAAAATACTGGTATAGAAATGACCTGATTGAGTTTTAAATTAACAATTTATCCACAACTACCAACTCAAACAGTTCAGTATGATTAAGATAGAAAACATAAATATAATTATCAACATGCAAGATATATGATAGTCATGCATTTGCAAAACACATACAAACTCATAAAGTATGAACTATAGCAATTAAGCACACAAACAATATAACTGGTCATTAAAAGATTAAATGACATGAAAATAGAATTAGACCACAAATATGCACAAACCATTGCACTTGAAACATATCATAAGACCCTTGAAAGATTTGAATTTAAAGAACACGACATATGATAGCAAATAGTTGGTTTGAGCACAAACACAGTCTAACTAATTCGCATGCATTTTCATGTGAAGTTATTGAACTAGTTATGCAATTTAAAAATATATATATGTATGTAATATTAAGGCAAGATATAAAGGATTTTTTGATTTGAAAGAATTTCTTGCCAAATAATAAAAATTTATGTGTGTGTGTATATATATATATGTGTGTGTGTATATATATATATATATATATTTATATATATATATATATATGTATATGTATGTATATAATGAATATACATATTCTGGTTTATCAATTAAGCACATACAAAAATATAACCAGAAAGGACAACCATCCTAAAAATTTATCAATCACATGCAAGATCATATGGCAAACCAACACGTTTCAAATTATGATTTTCAATAAGAACATTACATTGAAGCACATGCCACAGTGAATTCACAATGGATCTAAGCTAAAAATATTTGTGAGCAAAACAAAATAGGAATTTATGTTTAGATGCTCCCCCTTTCAATTTGAATTACAGCTTAGATGAAATAAGCTACTTATACTCATCAAGATTGATTTCACAAAGTATGCCAAGAATATAAGTCATTCATTTTAAATCTCTTAAAATAAATATACTAGTAAAGATTAATTTACTCTTCTATGCAACCAATATAGCTATCCCTATGGATACACATGCATTAGAAAAGATATATTAAGGCATGATTGTGTGTTCACAACTAAGAATAATCCATATCTAAATATATAGCTTTAAGAGCTGGATATGATGTTCAGCGTTCTTAGAAGAGCCTCAATATTCAAAAATCAAAGCATGATGCATATGAGTTTTTTTATACTTTTTCTCTAGGGATGGAGCTACGCTTCTTAAATACCTGATGATTATGTGAGGATGAAATTTAATTTTAATTTAGCTTTCACTTATACTTTCAAAAATATTTTAGCGTTTATTTTTTCATAATCATCTTTGTACAAGGTTTTACTTTGGGAAAATTACTGTCGAAATTTTCGTAGCATACCATTTGTAAATCGAACATTTTTCCCATAAAACTTGTACCTAATAGGTTGTTCTCAATAAATAGATCATATGAAGCACGCAACAACCTATAATTCACTACCAGCATGCAATTCACATCAACTGCATCCACCATGAAGGAGACTTTCAATACAAGCAGGCAATTCAGTAGTAATCAATAGTTCAAGAAAAATAAACTATTCATCAAAGATATTTAACCAATCAGTATGCTAGGAATAGTAATTTGCAATACTATTCAGAAAGATATATGAGCATAAAAGATATGATATCAAGAGAGCATTTCAATTTATAACCATGAAAGATAAATGCTCCCCCTGAGTTATGCACTCGATCCATTTTATGCCTTTCTTTCATCTTCAAGTTCAATAACCAAGAGTTATAATATTTTCAATGATTTTAGCTTGACTTTGAGTTCTTGGGCTTATCAAACCAAAAAGTCATACACAATACTTCTTTAAGGTCATAAGCCAACACATGCCTCTTTTCTTTTATGAATTTCAAGGCGTGAGAGGCACAAGATAGAATGACTTTCAATTTAAACTGCATGTGCATATGTAACAACCTCAAAAGTTTATCATTTAAATTGTAACGACCTCAAAATTTTATCATTTTTTTTATATCAATATATATATTACTAAAATATCCCTGCTATAGACTCTCAGGCCTCAGATAGGCGCTAAAGTAGATAGTGGGCACACCTATGCAGCGGGAAAACATAAATCACATAACCACAAATATACATACAATACCAGAATCCAATAATTTTCCATATTATATTTACATATACTAGTATCACTTCCCCAAAACTCAAACCTCCCTGTACCAACTTACCTAAAGTATAGAGCAACCAAGGGACTCTCTAACCACGAGCCTGGTCTGCTCGCCTAGCTGGCTCACCTAAAAAATGTTAAAATGATGGGATGAGTCAGCGCTCAGCAAGTGGAAATATGCTATTACTAGTGTGTGGTGACCAAGTTGCATATCAATAATAATAAAATTTGAAACTATAAAGCTGGCAATCAGTATAAATAAATTTTGCATTAATCGTAGCTTAAAACATAACTGTATCATCTGAACTTTCTATCTTTCGTACTGTTAATATCATACTATATACATTAAATGCTGTAAAACTGTATACATATATATAACTATTGTTGACTCTACGAGTCCAATCTTGTTTTGATAATGACAAATCACTTGGTATTTGATCTGTGCATTGAGTTTGTGTACAGGACCTATATTAACCATGCACGGAAAGATAACAAGTTATGGATGCCTTCAAGTAAAGCCTGCAAATTGTGGAAAGTATCTTGGAACTTAAAGAGTACGAGAATCAAGATGCAAGCGACAAAGTTCAAGAAACTCTTGGGAATGGGTATTTAAAGCTTATGTATTTACATTGGCATATGATTTATTTTGAAGCTCATTATAACTAGAATGGTTTTAGGATTCATGCATTTCATGTACATCATTAGGAAACTCTCATGGACCTTGAAATGTTTTCAAAATCATTAAAAATATATTTTATGAAAGATCCAAGAAAAGAAGCCAAGAAGATTGTTAGTTAGAAATAAAAATTTAAGAGAATGGGTAGTTCAGTCGCCTGAACTCAAACCTCAGTGGCCTGAAGAATTTCTTCGGTTGCCTGAAGATTAAGTTAAGTCGCCTAAAGAATTAAATGGAGAAGACAGAACCTAGCTGAGGCTCTTCGGTCACCTAACCTCTTCGGTCGTCTGACCTTGGAACCTCAGGCGCCTAAAGTTGACACTTCAAGAGCCTGAAGTCGAGTTCGGTTGCCTAAACTCGCGGGAAAGCCTAAAAATCAACTCTTTATTAAAAAGACACGCGAAGTATCTTATTGATCCAACGGTTGAGATAAATTCTAAGGGCAATATAATATATATTATGAATATCTAAACCCTAGAACATATGCACAAGGGCAAACCAAGAAAGATATACTTCTCATTGCAAGATTTGAACCCTAGAGCCATTTTTTATACACTTCAGTCTTCTTCCATCTTCGTTTGGAAAAATCTCTACTGAAATCAAAAGGGCATTCATTCATCGAACTAAACTTTGATCCAGTATTAAGGTTTGATCTGTCAAGTTATTATTTTTCAAGAACCTCTCATATCTTTATGTGTTTATCGTTAGAAAGTCGTTTTGATCTTGAGTGTGTATTCACATATAAAAACTGATTTTCGGGAAGATCATGTTTTGAGAAAAACTTGTTAGCTTGGTTGATTGATTTGAAATTCAAGAAGTACATAAACACATATTCATATATATTGTTCATTGGGTTTCTTATTGAAAAACCTACTTTGATTAAAATATTGGAACTTGAAGGAAAACTTTGTGATTTTTGATTGAGTTGTATTCTTGTTAAATAGCTCACTTCAAATATACTTGAGCATCTTTACAAAGTGAATCAAGAACCCTAGTGGACTCCAAAGCATTCCAAATATATTTTCACTTTGGGGTTTTTGATTAAATATGAATTTGTGTGTTGACACATATCATACATCAAACGATTGTATCGTTTTTCATACATTCTTGAGCTTCAAGTTATATCATATGATAATGTACTAGGAAATTGAATTGTACTCACAAGCTTTGTTGGAAACATTGTTTTGAGTGTTATTTTTTAGATTTCATTGTAAACACAGTTCGGGTTGTGAACCGGGTGTGAGGAGGAAGTTGTACCTTTTGTGAGCAGCGGATAAGGAGGGAGCTATACCTTTTGTAAGTAGCGGTTTGTAAGGGAAGCTCTATCCCACTTTAAGGAGCAGGGTTATTAGTGAATCCTTGGGTGGTTGCTTAAGGCGAGGACGTAGGCCAAGTTGGCTGAACCTCGTAAAATCGCGTTTGTCATCTCTCTTCCTTTTAATCTTTATTTTCCGCGTTGTATTTAAATTGAATATATTGCATGCATAGATAGGATTGCCACACTTACACATAATTGAGCAACTAGAAATAGTTTGTAAACTTATAAGGAGTGTGTAAAAGAAAATTAAGTGAATTAATTTTTTTTAAATATCCAATTCACCCCCCCCTCTTGGGATCACACCTTATTCAACAACTACGTTTTTTTCCTGAAAATCTGTATGTCATGATTTGACCCCTCATGACAGGGTTGTGGAGCCCGTAGGCGGGACTTAACACTAGTCGGCCCTCCAGGTAAGTCACTATACTCAACACTACCTTAGTCCGACCAAACTACATCCACTCCTAAGCACGGAACTAGAACTACTACCTCGTCAAACCAGCCCCCTCAACCCAACTGGGGAGTGCCATCCTCTTTTAGCATGGTTTGACGGTACCCACACACTATCTAAGATATGTGGTTGCACTCTATTATGTATACAGCAATAGTACCATGCCCTGTAGACTGTATCTATCCATAATATCTCATCAAGGATCCGATACTATATAAATATATATACTATAATTATCTTTATTGTTTTTATCATGTTTCCAAAATAACCATAACATTATAATTCTGTACTGTAAATACTGTAATATCTGAACAACATGTCTGTAGCATCTTGATGCTATAACTATATATTTTGTTTGTATAAACTTAGTGTTATGGCATTAGGAAAACATGACATTCTGTAAATACTGTATATACTGATCTGAGCAAACATTTGTGTACATGTATATATATCTGTCTGTGTAAATATCTGAATATATACTGATATGAATAAAATTGTAGATGTACATATGCTCGTATATACTATATAACATGATATTCTAAGAAAAACTGCATAAGATTCTATATCGGATAATATCTACTCAGGCCACACATTCTTTAATACTCTTATTCTATAAAACTGCATAATAACTGGCATACATGCATATAAAATCTCTAATAACATAAGTAAAATCTCCTAGCATAGCATATTTCTCTTACCTAATTTCTAAAAAAATCCTCACTGAACTTTGACCCTACACCCACTGGGTTCTCCACTCATCACCCTAAAAATGTCATCCCCCAGAACAAAACATCAGTATTTTCTTACATACTACATTTCCTATAACTGTAGGGAAAGCAGATTCTAAATAAAACATCTTACCCTGAATTTGGGATGAATTTCAAACCACTTCCACTGATGATCCGCTTCTGTAGACTTATAGAGAACTTTTCCAGGAGCGTCGTGGTGGCTTTAGATCGTCGATCTGGCAAAAGACACGGCCAGGATCGAAGAGAGAAGGAGAGGGGTGTGTTTTAGAGAGAGAGAGAGAGAGAGAGAGAGAGAGAGAGAGAGAGAGAAAGAGAGAGAGAGGTGACTTGCACTGAAATTTTATGAAAAATCTAAGTTTTAGAAATTTATAGAGTCGGATTCGTCGACGAGACACGTCGACGAGTCCTTAAGGAATTTCATCAACAAACCCTCCTTCCTCATCGACAAATTTCAAACTGCCTGAAAACCCCTCTCGGTATCTTCTCGTCGACGAGGCATGCCTTCATCGATGAGGCCCTGTGTAAATCTTTCGGGTTATTACATCCAAAGTGCAACATCGCATTCGTCGATGAAGTCTGCTGCCTCCTTCTGTTTCTGTTTCCATTTCCTTCCCTCTTTATTATTTAAATATCATTCTTCTTCGGGTCATTACAGCATAGGCCTACTTGAATTTTATGCATTCATCAAGATTGAGACCTAGGGCAATCATATTAGTCATTCAACTTATCTCTAAGGATATGAAACTCTAAAGGATATGACTTTACGATTTGAGATCTTGTGAAGGGACTTTGAATAAATACTCTTTGAAAATTAAATCACTAATAGGTACAAAGACTATTTAAGATAGGCAAGACATTTTTCAAAATAAGAAGTCTAAAGATATTCTCCTAACTATTTTGGCAAAGAGCACTAAAGAGTATATGAATTTTTACTGTAGCTCTTTGGTGATTGGAAAGTATCCTTTAAGTATGATCACTATTTTGAGTGAAGATACAAACCATGGAATAGGATGAAACTTTACCGAATGTGATCGTGGTTGGTAAAGAGATCCTATGGAGGAAATGAGTGAACCAAGATTAGAGGATTCAAATTTTAGACTCAAAAGGAAAATTTGATTTAACTATGAAACTTGAGTCCCTTAGAGGATGCCTTTAATATTGATTACAAGAACAATGTCTTTAGATAAGCACCAGAAGAATAAGAATTTATGATAGCCAATGCTTAAGCCTAGAGAGATGGCTAAAATTTTTTAGTGGGCTTTTAGGAGAAGAAAAATGAGTTTAGGGATATGATAAATAGATCATGATTAACTCCCTAAAGCTCAACTTTGTGTAATGGACAAACTGTGCTTAACTCAAAATATTTATATTTAAGCATGAGTTAAACATTTAGAATTAATTATCTGGCAGATATGCTTTGTCCATTTGGAAGTGCAGTTCACTTTAGCTAGCAATAGCTAATATATTTTTATGTTTTACCCCATCAATATGATATATATTAATTAAATTCAGATTGGATAAAACATTTAAATTTTTGTATTGGCTTGCTTCCCTATGGTTCTTAGTATAATAATAGTAGTGAGTGCATGTACTGAGATTTGACATCTGAAGCCCAAACCCCTTCCCAAGCTTATAGTCATCACTAGCCCCTATAACTAATCCTAAATGTTAAGGAAGAATTATGTGATCATGTAATTACTATTTGAGTAAATTCTTCCTTGAATTTCAAGGGGTTTGCTTTCTTAACAACTCATATCATTTTTCTATTTTTGATTCTAGATGGGTTAGGAGGTGGTGATTCTTTAACTTTCTATACTAGTTTGGGTTTCACACCTTTTCTTTTAAACAGGCAATCAAATTTTATGTGCCCATTCTTTTTACACAAGACACATGTAGTGTGAGTGTATGGATTGGAGGAGGTACTAGTATAATGTTTAGATTCTCTTACAAACTATCCCATGTGTCGCTTCTTCCTTTTCCTATTTTCAATCCCATTAAAACCTATATCTTCTTTATCTAAGGTCATCTTTTGTGAACTTAAGAGATTGTCAAAGTTTTCTTTACCCCTAGTGAATGCATGGATGATCTTAGCTTGGTCCTCAATTTTTATTTCTAGGTCTTGAATTTTTAGATCCTTCAAACCTTTGCAAACACCTTGTAGTTTTATAAATTCTTTAGACATTGTATTTGATTTACACTCAAGTTTTGAAATAAGACGATCCCTTTCATTATCACTAGAGATTTGGGATCTTAAGACATTCAGCTCCTTTCCCAATTTTTCATTCTTATTTACTAAATTTTTTATTTTCAAATCATTTTCCTTTTCGACAAGAATTTTTTATTCAAGTTCTTTCAATGATGCCTCATTCTTATTTTTTAAAATAGTATAGAATTTAAGTGCTTTAACATGAGACTCATGAATTTTAATGTATTCTTGTTTGAGTTCCTCATAAGTTGGCATGCTATCATCATCAGATTCACTACAATATTCACTACTAGAAGTATCATCAGATTTAACACAATCATTGCATGAATCATTTAATGAGGTGGAAGGAGTCAAATTTACCTCTTTGTTGGTTAAAGCTATTAAACACTGATTTTCTCCACCATGATCCTTTGAGCTTGACTCACTAGGGGCGATAGCCTTTTCTGACTTAGTTTCTGCATACCTCCTTTGGAGTTCCTCCCATATTTCTTTAGCATTTTGACATGTCCTTACTTCATGAAAGATATTAGCATCTAAAGCATAAAATAGAATGTTCATGGCATCAAAATTTACTTGCATTAAATTCAGATCATTCTCATTCAGCTCAATTTCTAATTTGGAAATTTCAACATTATTGACGGTTTTCATAGGCATGATATTCCCTTGAGCAATAATTCTCCAAGTTCTCCAATTCAAGGATTTGATAAAAATAGTTATTCATTAGTTTCCAATCGGAAAAATTTTCACTAGAGAACATTGGAGGGTTTGCAGAGAACCTACCCTCACAAGATGGGAGATGCACCAACACGAGCCATCATGATCTTTTACAAAATAACGTTTTAGTCCAAGTAACTAGGCTCTAATATCAATTGTTGGCTTTACTGTAATCCCAAGAGGGGAGGTGAATTAGTATTTTAAAAATCAATCCCCTAAGTCAAACCACTAGAAGTAGTATTACACAAGCCTAAGATCAATCTAGTGCGGATAAAATAAATCAATATATATTCGGCGAAAATTAAACTGCACAAGTAATCTAATTAAGCAAGCAAGGGAAAGCAGTAAAGAGAAACAACACCAGAAATGTTATCAAGGTTTGGCAAACTGCCTATGTACTCGCCTTGGCTCACCAACACAAGGATTACACTATGGGCTCACTTAATGGGTTGACCGGCACCTAAATACAACCAAGTCAATTAGCACAGGGTTGACCACAACCTTCACAACCAATCCTTCTGGGCTGGATTACCTCCCCCTCAAGCCACGCCTCGAATACAATAGTGTTTCAATACAAGATGCGTACAAATATAATGCTTCTTAATCAATCAGATTTGCACCAGTAATAATCAGAACACACCAATAATGTAAGAACAGTAAGCTCAATGGTGTATGCGTGCAATCAACACTCAGAATAATGATTATCTCAAATCAAGCACAAGAGTGTATCAATCAAGCTTATCTTTGAAACTATGTAAAGATAAAATCTCAATCATAGTTTAGGGTTTCAAAGATTCGAACCAATAGAAATTTGGAATATCTCAAAAATTGTTTTCTCAATATCAAAGCACAAAGAGATATTCAAGTCTGAGCTTGTAAAAATATTTTTGCACACAAAAATACAAGCCCAATGAGTCTTGCAATAATAATGCAAAGACCCACTTAGCTATAAGATTTTTTCCCAACCAAAGATTTACTATATAAAATCGGGGGGAAAATCAGGCTAAACCCTCAATCCGAAAAACAAGTAAGCAATACACAAATGAGGGTTTCTAGCAATATAGAACAACGAATAAAACACTCACAATGCTAGATATTTCAAACGAATGGAAGTATATGAGTGTATGGACTTTGTATAAGAAAATAGGATTTGAAAATTTTCAGAGAGTTTTTTGCTAATCAAATGGCTAATCACTCACTAATCCAAGCAAATGAACCTCTATATATAGAATAGGTTAAAATTATAACTGTTAGGGATATGTAGGGTATTATTAAATTTGTTTTAAAACCATTTAAGAAAATTAACCCTATTTAACTTAAAATAACCACGGTAAAAATTAAAACAACTCGAAAGTTTTGGGTGTCGAACCCATGGTTCAGTCACTCGATCAGACTCAATAGAAAAAGTTGATTTTTTGAAAATCAGGTGCCTGAGTCATGCTTCGGTTTACTGACCAAAGGCGATTTCCATTCTATCCGAGGTTTGATCACCTAGTCCTGAGTTCGGTTTACCAAACTCATGTATTAAGTTCCCCGAGGCAATTTTGAACATGAACGTTCGGGCTACCGAGTTGGTGGAAAAGTTAGATTATGAGTTTGATTGACCAGGGACGCTACATTCCTTTTGGTTCGATCACCCGAAACCAAGTCAACACTCTGACTGGTCAATGGTTCGGTCACCCAAAGTGTTTTGAACAAAATAGTTCGGTCGCCCGAAGCCTCACTAAATTATCCTTCTAAGTCCAGTTTTACTTCAATTAATTCCCCTGATAATATATGTGATATTTGGGGACAATCTTACTTGTAAGTGCAAGGACCTAGGGTTTTTCTAAGGTCTTTTAAGTTTATTGCTTCTATATGCATGATATGCAGTAATTATTACAGACCTTTTCCTATATTACCATTACAAACCCGAATAAAAGCATTATATAAATTACAACAAAAATAAATCCACTGGGTCTTTAGTCTTTAAGTCTTCATATGCCATCAAGTGATCTTGCTAATATGAACCTATACCCAAACTTGATAGATATTAAATACCGGAGTATTTTTCATAATCAAAATTGGGTATGAACTATAAGGTCAACAGTAAAATTTCATGCTACTTCCATATTAGGATGGATACAAAAAATGTGAGAGTTATTCAATAATGGAAGATCTCAATGATAGTGAACATGCTACATTCCTTTCTTGGTCTCGTCAACTGTTATAGTAAGTTCGTAGAGGGATACTCAAGGTGTTGGAATTGGTGAATTCCCAAGAGGGGGAGTGAATTGGAATTTTAAAACTTCTTCCTAAGTTAAATTAGATATCAGTAATACACAACCTATGATCTTTCTAAGCATATATCAATTGCACAGATTAAAATAATATGCAGAAATTAAATCATGCACAACATTCACAATATATCAAATATAACATACATATGCAGGAATATAAAGTGCTGGAAATTAAAAGTAGACACACAATATGTCATCGGGGTTCGGCCAATAATGCCTATGTCCCCGCCTCAAGCTCACAAGCAAGAGGATTTCACTAGTGCTCACTTGCGAGTGGAGCGACACCGTTTACAATACCTTACTAGGATGGTGCACCTAGTTCTCATAACCGGATTTAAACCAATCCGGTGCTCTCCTAATCGGGTCTGAGCGATTCCAAGACTATTCACAGGGCTAGTCTCCCTCTTCCAACAACCCCTCGGGAATACAACGGATATGAAATTTTTCGTACAAACAAATAATGTTTCTATACTAAGCAGATGTGTATAACAATAAGCTCAATTCCCTCACGTATGATATGAAATGATGGTCAATGTGAGTATGGTGATTTTCTCACTAAAATAACCCTTAAATAATATAATAATGGATGCTCAAGGATTTAAACCCTAACAAGATATTTCTCCAAATATGTTTTTCCCAAATAAAGTGCAGAAAATCTAAGATTTTTGCTTACAAATGAACTTGCAAAAATGGTATGTGTGAGTGTAAGCACGATTACAATAAGATTTTCCTATTACAAATTATATGTGCTCAAGTCTTTCAAAAAATAACTAATATAAATTTTCTCCCCATAATATTTATCAATATAATATAAGGAAGATCAAAGAAGCTAACTCTCGAAAATAAATTTTCACAAACAAGAGCAAGTGAGAGTATATGCTTTGGATGAAGAAAATAAACGCCCAAAGATTAAAGTGCTCTCTTTCAAAATGATTTTTCAAAGATATGTAAAAGATAGAGTATGAACAAATAGACTTAAAAAATTATGGAGTATGAGCAAATAGGAGTATAAAAATTCGAGAGAGTTTTTGCTAATCTTGTTTTTAATTAGGACTTATGAAGGGGTATATATAGAGTTGGGTGAAAATATGACCGTTGGGGACATGAATGTCATTTTGGAAAAAAGATTAATGATGTTTAATTAAAAATAACCTCATTTAACTATGATAAAAATTTTGCCAATCCGAGAGGTTCGGTTGACCGTATTCAAGGTTCAATTGACCATATTGCTAAGTTTGGTTGACCGTGGCATTTTTTAACTAAGGTTTTGGTCGACCGTCTAAAGGCGATTTTGTACCCTTCGTAGGTTTGGTCAACCATAGCTGAGGTTCGATTGACCGTTCATGTGGTTCAGTCGAGCATGGCCAATTTGAACTATAAGTTTGGTCGACCAAATAGTTGGGGGTGTCAGACACGTGTTAGTTCGGTTGACCGTGGAAGATGTGTTCAAAATTGAATGGTCGACCGAGAGAAATCAATATGTTGACTTTGGACCAGTTCGGTCAATCGAGCCAATTTGTGCATGCTTGGTTCAATCGACCAAGGCTTTGACTTTGGTCAACTTCTCACTTTGGTCGACTATTGAAGCTCAATTCAAAGACGGTCGGTCGACCAAGCCTTGGTCAACAAGTTGACCTTGAGCAAATAGTGTTTCGGTGGACTGAGAGCATTGAATTTTATTGTTTTGCCCTTAATTTGACCAAAAAGTCCTTTTTGCCCCAAATCGACCTTAAGGCTATTTAAAAACCTTTGTTTGATTTTTAGTCTTTTTAGAAAAAGGTTTTGGGTACAAGTGTTGGATCCCCTAAGGTCTGTCTATGGTCATCATGAGCTATCATCCATATCATGCATGTCATGCATTATTACAGACCAAAAACAAAACATATATACAATTTAAAAACAAATAATATCTTCAATCTTCTTTTGCTCTTCTTGTTCTCTACGGAATTCGCCAAGTACATATGATCTTGGAGTTTCTTTTGGCTTCCAAGTCCTTTGATCTTATATGTGCTGAAATTTAGACCTGTTCATATACTTAACCACACATAAGATACTGATGCTTTGTCAGCATCAAAATAGAGATCGGACTCAAAAAGTCAATATGAGGAGAACTACTCTTGATAGAATTACTGAAGAAGGGTCAGGGTGGAACTAGATAGAGAAGTGCTAGGGAGCCTTTGATGACTTAAAGGATGACATTATGAGAGATTTGGTACTTACTCTTCCGAACACCATAACACCCTTTAAGGTACACACAGATGCATCACACTACGCCTTTGGAGGAGTCTTGTTACAAAAGGGACATCCTGTTGTGTATGAGAATCATAAGCTTAGTGAAGTGGAACAAAAGTACACATCTTAGGAGAAGGAGATGCTAGTAGATCCATTGTCTCCACATGTGGAGGCATTATCTACTTGGGTCAAGGTTCGCGGTGAAAATGGATAATTCGGGTATTAGCCACTTCTTCACACAGTTGAAGTTATCACCTAAACAGGGCTTATAATATAAATTCTTAGTAGAATTTGATTTATTATTTGAGCATAAGATAGGGTAGATGAACCAAGTTGTTGATGCACTGAACCGGATGACCGAGTTGGCCGCCTTATAGATAGTAACACACTTGACGTTGAGTATCGTTTCGTTACTATGACGATATAAGGGCACATCAAGGAGAATTTAGCCAAAAATTCAGTCACACAGAACCTCATGAAGTTGTAAGAAGAGGGAAAAACACATCAGTCTTAGATGAAAGACAAATTCTTTATAACTCGATTCTTTGGGCCATGAGCTGAAGATTTGAGAAAGACACTGCTAGAGTGTCTTATGATACAACCTAAGAGTTTTTTCCCGGATTATCTTTTTTTAAAAAAAATATATTAAATAATACCTCATTCTGGGAAATATTTCCCATAATGACTCTAACGTAATCTCGCTACTTAGACTAGCGAGATTTACTTTTGACTAAAGGGCTCGTGTCAACGTGTGGCAAATCTCGCTGGTTCATCCACCGTTTGACGCGTGGCAAATCTCGCTACTGGAGTAGTGAGATTTGCTTCGGATTTGAAATGCCCATCCACCCGGCTATCAACGTGTGGCAAATCTCGCTACTCCAAGTAGTTAGATTTGCTTCATACTAAACTTAATCGTTCTTTCTCCTTCCATGCGCGAACAGAGCACTACCTGTTTGCAAAGGGGAGGAGCAGCGCTGCAGGTTACCATTGAAGGACTCCGGACGTTTGCGCAGGTGACCGTTGCCACGAGTGGGATTTAAACCGTTGAGGGTGTGCATATATAAACTCGAGATGGGGTAAGACATTCATAATGTTTGGTTCATAAATTTTTAAATTAATTTTGTTTGATCGAAAGCCTTTGATAATCGGAGAGCCTTTGAGTTTAGAGTGCTGAAAGCTTCATTCGGAAGTGCTTTTCTTTAAGGCTAGTATTTCTATTTTTGTATTTGAATTTTATTTTTTATGGTATTGCCCAGAATATGTAATTTTTTTTGTTTAGAGTGTCGAAATTTTTTTTTTCTCCCTTTCCATCTCTTTATGTGATTTCATACAATATGAACAACAATAAATTCTAATTTATAGATTCATTGTGATTTGAGGGCATGATGTTATAGGTTTTAATGATGTTTGAACTATTCAATCTAGAAGATAAGGTTTTATATATAATGGGTTTTTTTTTTTCTTTCTAGTTCTCTATCTAAGTAATGTATAATAGATCTAAAATAATATTACAATTTTGTTTTAATATGTAACGCTAGTGCTCTAGTTTACCATTTTGTTTTGGAACCGAACTATTGTTATTATTGGCATGGAATTCGAACTTCTAAAATTTCAAAAGTGAAAAGAGAAAAGGGATGTTGAATTTGTGTGGGGGGATGTATGTTAATCAAGTCCATTTTTAGAAATTTAACAATGCAAACCAAACAATAGTAAATTGGACTAATTAGTATGTATTTGTTAATTTTTTTTTTTATATTGATTGAAATTTTTAGGATATAGATTTAATTTGATACATATTCTTAATTTCTTTTTATGTTAAAAATTTGATCACTTTTTATTTATATATTATTCATAATAGATAGGTCAATTGTGCTCTTTTTTAAATGTTTATTAGAGCTTTTCCTTATTGGTGCAAAAAAATGTTATGGATATCCTATGTATTTGGGAATCTTATAATGCAAAATACACAACTTAAATTTAATTTGATAAATATTCATAGGTGAATTTTTTTTTTGCTGAAAATTTTGATTATTCTTCATTTATTGTTCATAATAGATGGGTCAACTATGTAATTATTTAACATTAAAAATTTTGAACAAGAGGCAAAAAATCTAATTAGATTCTAGGCTTATAAGCGTAGGCCTAATTAATCTAGTCAAAAAATAAAATAGCAGCACATGTTATATAGCATCATATAGAACTTGTTTCATTTTCTACAACTTAAGTATAATAAATTTTCTTTGACAAGTTTTATTTGATTTGGCTTGCGGCATGTCCCATCTTAAAAGTTAGACCCCAATAATGAAGAATTAATTAAACCATATGATATATGCAGCACTACTCCTTTAGCAAAGATATATGGGACATGTTCTTTTAACTCTTTATTTTGTTTTGGACAATGCCTATGTAGGTACAAGCTCTTTTAAACAGGGTACGGCTACTCCAAACTTAAAGGCAAACTCCGAACACCTAAATTTTCCATCTTAATAGCCATTTTCTGGGAAATCTGGTATGAATACAACCAAAGAACGTTTCGAGACACATCCTCCATCGCTTCAACAATTTTTAATAAACAAAATTCAGATAATCCTCCTGTGGAGCCGAAATTGTCATTCTTTGTGTTTGATGGACTCGTCGGATTTCATGTTGATTTGTTCTTCCTCTGGTTCTGAAGCAAATCTGGTTGTCTTTGTGTTTGTAGGTTTGGTGTTTAGACCCCATTGCTGCAAACTAGAGGCTTTGGTATTCTCCTTCACTGCAGCATGGCTCATGAAGCTCATGAATAACTTTGTTAATCAACCTATCTAATTATATATATAATTAAGAGTTTACCAAGGTGCAATGAATCTATAAATTTTTTTTTTTTTTAAAGATCAAACTTATTGATGAGCACTAAATCTGGTTTGAAGCAAATTTTTTTAACCTATTTTCAGTTTGTGTTTTGGAATTTAAATTAGAAAATTATTAAACAACAATTAATCTTTCTTTGGTAAAATTGCTTAAGAGCACCATTTTCACAGTTCTTTGGATTCTAAGTTGAAGTACCATTTTGGAAAAATCCTAAGTATATGTCATATGGGGAAAATCAATAGACATTAATGTTTTAAGAGTTTATTCATTAGACTTTTCAATTAATCTATTTGCTTTCTTGGTGGAAATTGAAGTTAGCTCCAAACTCTAGAGTTTGTTTATTCATAGACTTTTAATTCATCTATTTATTTTCTTGGTGGGAAAGTTAGGTCCAAACTCTAAGTTCATTGATTCATTAGACTTGTATACATCTATTTAGTTTATAGGTGGGAAAGTTGGCTCTAAACTCTAGAGTTCATTTAATCATTAGACTTTCAATTCATCTATTTGTTCTCATGTGGAAAAAGTTTGCTTCAAAATCTAAAGTAGGTTTTAAATAAATTAGTATTTAGAAGAATTTAACTCAAAAATCTCCTAAAGTAAATATATTTCGTTTAATTAATGGAAAATTTTACCAAGGAGGTGGCAGTTTTCAAATACCAAAGAAAGAGGGCAATGACATTTTAACTTTGTCCAAAATATTTAAAGGAAGTGCAATTGTGTACTCATTAATAGCTAAAAGAAAGGGATTTATCTTCATAGTTCATAATAGGTTGGAAGATATCTTAACGCAATTTCAAGATGTTAAGCCGAAAGATTTAGTAGGTTGCCTCCTTTAAAAGACATCTACATAAAATTGATCTTATTTTAGGTGTTATTCTTCTTAACAAAGCTCATATTAGAGTCTTATGGAGCATGAAAAGTTAATCAACAAGTGGTGAACTTATTTTAGAAAGGGCATACAAACGGAAGCATGTGTCAAACTAAGAGAATACAAACACGCAAAAACATGTGAATGACTTGTTCTGTTTATATGTTCCTTGTCATTTATTGTTAAATTCATTTGGATATTTTAATAATATTGAAAAAAGTGAATAGGTGATTAATCATTTAAGTATTGTTATAATCAGTTCGAAAGGTGAAACAAACTTAAAGAATTTATTTCATTAAGCTATAAGAAACACATATCACTTATACATATAATTTTGTTTTACGTAGGTTTTTTTTTTTTCCCGATCGCCGATCTAAATGGAAGGAAGCTCAAGCAGTGCTCTGGTGACGGTATTATTATATATAGGGGGAACATCATAACTGGATTAGATGGTGTTAGGTATAGTAGTCCGCCAGTTTGACCTATTCGAATTGGCACTAAGTGTAAATTAATAAATTATATACGAAGATATATAAATATTTGCATATTGATCGAGATCAATATGCATTATGGGTGACCGCAAGATACCCTTTGCGAGGGTTAAATAATACAGCCTTCTACGAGCCTGTTCCCATATCTGATGATTATGGGCTGCGCATTGTATTGGACGCACACTGCGTCAGTGAGACATATTTAACAGTGCAATTGTATGTCGAGACCATTCCTCAAATGGGTGTAATCGCAGTTAGGTAGCCAGATGCGCCTGCGGAGCAATTGGATAAAGTCGGTGAAGACACCGAACAAACACATCACCTTGATATTAGTGCGGAGGTTCGTGCTATGTCTATGGTCGATTTTAACAAACATCCAGGATTTTCATTCGAGCCGTCGGCGTACAAAGCACCTGTTCCTGTCACGTTTCTGTAAAAGGGAGGTTGCGAAGATGTCCCGAGTGCGGGACCAACATCGTTATTCGTCATTGCGAACGATGCATTGGACGAGGGCATGAACATTATGAACGATGTTCATCTTGAAGATGAAGACATGCACGAGTAGGAAATGGGTGAAGGGTTAAATGATGTCCCCGATGATGTGAACTTACCCCACTGTGACACGGACGACGCAACGTTTGATACCCAATTCATGGGCGAGCCTCCGATGTACGGTCTTATTGACCTTGATGCTGCAGATTTAACTGCGGTGGATGAGCTTCCTATACGCGTGACTCATTGGGATGAATTCTCTCAGTTAAGTAAGGGGATGCTCTTTGGATCAAAGGATCAGCTGATCGCCGCAATGCAAATATATCACGCTCGCACCCACCACGACTTCCATGTCGTGCGATCTACCCTTGATTTATGGGTTGCTAGGTGTAAGGACCACGATTACGCATGGAGATTGTGTGCCATGTATCGGATGATACACTGTTTATTCGAAATCACCCAATATGGTGGTCCGCACACGTGTCTGAATGAACTTTTGTCGCAAGACCATAACCAAATCACGTCGTCCCTCATTGCTTGGGAGATAGTGAATATGATAAGGGGAGATGCGTCGACGTCGATCGCTACATTAAAGGAGTTCATAGATCATCGATTCGGGTATTCAATCTCTTATAAGAAGGTTTGGTTGGGCAAACAGAAGGCAATAGCCCAAGTATTAGGTGATTGAGAGAAATCCTATGAAACGTTATCAAAGTGGATGGAAGCGATGCGTGCGTACAATCTTGGGACTATAGTCAGGTGGAGGTCGACTCCTGTTCCAGGTAGCCAGAACAGCGCAACATTTGTATATGTATTTTGGTCATTCGCAACATCTATTTAGGGTTTTTGTCACTGCCCTCCCATTATATGTGTAGATGGGACACACTTGTACGGTAAGTACATGGGAAAACTCTTGACGTGCCCGGATGCAAATAGGCAAATATTTTCCCTTGCATTCGCTATTGTGCAAGAGGAAAGCCTCGACACATGGAAGTGGTTTCTGTGTTGTCTGCGTTCCATTACTGATAGGGATGACATTTGCCTCACATCAAATCGGCATTCAGGGATTATTACTGCAGTTCAGCGCAATTCTGATTGGCAACCACCATGTGCGCACCACCGATTCTACCTTCGACATGTGGTGAGCAACTTTAATACGAAAGTGCAGAGTGTCAATATGAAGCGAATGGCTGAGCAAGCGGGAAGGGAGCATCAGGTGAGAAAATTTGACAAGTGGATGGAGAGGATATTCAATGAGGGTGGAGAGCCAGCCAAGTCGTTCTTTGATCAGATTCTTCCTCATATGTGGACTCAGTGCCATGACGGTGGAAAGAGGTATGGGAACATGACCACTAACCCAGTTGAATGTTTCAACGCCATCCTAAAAGGCGCTCGTAGCCTTCCCATAACGGACCTTGTGCAACTAACATTTTATCGCGTTACACATTATTTCAATAGCCGACGGGAGGCTGCTCATAACGCAATATCTGGAGGAAATATGTTGACTCCACATATATTGCTAACAATGGAAAAAAGGAAGCTAAAGGAGATCGGACATCAAGTCACGACGTTTAACCAGTCTAGGGGTACTTTTAGCATCACGACTGCGCAGTTGGGACCCCATAAAGGAAATAATGTCCAAACTTTGAGCATCCAAGGGCGCGAATGCTCCTGCGAGAAGTGGCAATCTTTACACTATCCCTGCTCTCACCTTCTCCCGGCCTGTGCCGAGACACGGCTAAATGCAAGCCAGTATGTTGAGCCATATTGGAGCACTGTTGAGCACTATGCGACATATGCTACGGATTTTCATCTAATTATGCATGTGGCATATTGGCCAGCTTCCTCATTGTCGAATTTGCAGGCAAATCCTACATATGTTCTACATAAAGGTCGGCCTAGGAGCTCACGTGTACACAACGAGATGGACGCCCAGGAAGGTAGGAAAAATATCACGTGTAGCATATGTCGTCAAAAAGGACATAACCGCACAAGATGTCCGAGAAGGACACAACCTGGGGATGCAGCTGGACCTTCGCACTGACCTATTACTTATAGGTTAAATGACGTGTCCTACACATTTAATTGCCATAAGAGGGGCAAAAGAATGATTATGGGTGCTGCCACACGTCAACCATAAGATTATAGGTGCTTAGGAATACTACCACATTTCCAAACATCTTTGTGTCATACTACTTCTATCTATTTGATTCACACACGTTCCATATGCAATAGATGAAGAAATTTGCCTACTTGTAGCCCCATAATTTCAACAAGTTTTCAGCTGCCATACTACTTCCTCCTTCTAAACAAGGCGATTATGAAGATCAACTATTTTTTTTTCCACAATTGGGAAGCATCATGCTTAGACTCTACATCCCGAAACGCTAAGTCTTTAAAATAATTTAGCCGCATCCATTTAGACCAAGATTCATGATCTTGGGCTAGGGTAAGAAGAGCATTATTCCTAGATTCCAAATCTAAAATCCCCATGCTGCCTTCCTTTTTCGGTGAACACATCTCCTTCCATGCTATCGGTTGCCTTTGAGCAATTCAGTCACTCTGTTCATCAAAGGGGAATAGTGCATCTTGAGAAAAAAAGCTAGGTGGGATATTTTCAGTTGTACACATCTAGGATAAAACCTGAGATTTCCATTCAGTTCCACCCTACAAAGCAGCCGTGACAGATACTCAATTTTAATGATTTTTATGTTGATGCTTAAACTATGCTGTCTTGTTTGCAGGATCAATCTAGGGTCGTCTGATCCTAATGTACTGACTATGGGTGATCGTCACTGGTCCAGTCGGGTGTGGGCCGATTCGCATGCTGATGTGTTATATTGCCGAGGGGGCAGTTAAAGCGTACACAAGAGGATAGGCGCGGACCCTCACATTGTTGATTGGATACGGGACGTGGGCTTTTATGGGAGATATCAGATTGGTTATATCCAGTTGGATTGGCATCTCGTGACTGCATTGGTGGAGCGATGGAGACTGGAGACACACACGTTCCACTTGCCGCACAGGGAGGCGACTATCACCCTGCAAGATGTCGCGGTGTTGTTTGGGCTGCCAATTGATGGGTTGCCCATCACTGGTCGTACTGTTGGACCAGTATAGGATGGAGGCACCGGTTAGGGGGGAGCACTCCGCCGTATGTCCGAGAGATTGTTAGGAGTGGTGCCTCCAGACTTATTGCAAGTTTGGGCGTGAGAGAGATTCACATCGTTAGCTCCTACACGCCATGGTCTCCGGCATCTTATTCAGAGGGACGAGGACGGACACCCGATTGACCCAGCTCCACTCGCATGGAGGTTAGTAACTCTACTTACAATCCATTTCTTGTATAAATGCTACGAATATTGAGTCGTAGTATGTACTAGTCGTTACATATTTTTCACTTACATTTTATTTTGTACAGGTGGAGGGATCAGTTGTTGGCGCCTGATGTTGCACAACATACGCTGCCCTGGTATAGATTCGAGCTGGAAATGCACCGGGAGCATGAGGTAGTCTTGGTCATGCATATTGACCGTATTTTGCATTCTTTGCAGATATCCCTACCCACCTCTTACATTTACCATATGTTTACGCGCAGTTTGTATGGGCACCATACACGGATGACATTTTAGCCGACCTACTAACTGACTATGTAGTTGGGTCTGACCTCTGGGTTGCCCGAGTGCCACTCATATGTTTTCATATTATTGAGTGGCATCTCCCAGACCAAGTGATGCGCCAGTTTGGCTTTCGACAAGGCATCCCGGACCACTTCTCTACTTTGGGGATCGATGTACATGGGGATGACCTGCACAAGATTGATGGTCGCGGTCAGGGGAACACGGAATGGGCTGCCGAGCACGTGATGTACATGAGTATGTGGGGACATAGGCGGGACTACATCGTACAGGGAGTGGAGGCCAATAACCCGATGGGTTTGGAGGATCCGTATTACATGTGGTATGGGTCAATCACACTTTGCTTTGTAGATAGGACCATAGCGGTCTACATGAGCCTCGTACGAATACTCGAACGCATACCTAATTTGTTACCGTTTACATTAACAGTTCAATGTCGTAACCACTACTTTTGTATGCTGCAGGCTGACGTATTACACCAGGTCGACATCCTATTATCAGACCCCGCTGTGAGCGATTTAACAAGAGCTGGTTTGGACATTGTCTACGAGGACGGGTGACGGATCCCTACCCCACGCCGGGCCCCAGCACCACAAGGTGGTCGAGCCGCTCCAGTACAAGGTGGTTGAGCAGCTACCTCCAGTCGTCCATCAAGTCCGGCCTTCTCACCGCCCATTGTACATAAGGAGTACGTATTCAAGTCGTCCGCACCATATGCCCCATCGACAGCCATTGATATTGCTGGACCCTCCAGTAGACCTGCGGATTATCGATTTGACTCTGCCGCAACCCCGTCGATGTCGTACCTACTAGACAACCCTCTCGATGCGGAGGAGGTGGACGCACCCGGGTTGCCACCTCGTACTTGTCCAGATATTACATACGACATAGCTCCCCGTCTGCTTCACCTAGAGATAGATTATCTAGTACCTATGGGTGGAGACAACAGACATGCAGCACATCGAAGTGACTAGACGCCAGACACGAACGAGCAGCCAGGTGAGGGCAGAGGCAGATGGCAGCCACCCCGACACCGGAGACGACCTCCCTGCGCCTGCGGCACCGAGTAGGCGATGATCGTTGTATTATTTCACTTCTCACCATAAAAAAACTAGTTTTTAGTGACGAAAGTATTAGTGACGAATTCAATTTCGTCACTAAAAGTTGGTATTAGTGATGATTTCTAAGAATCGTCACTGATAGTCTAAGTATTAGTGACAGTTTTAGCAGCCATCACTAATACGACATTATTAGTGACAGTATTAGTGACAGTTTTAAAACCGGCAGTAATACTTTCGTCACTAAAAACAGCGCAGCAAACAATTTCCGCGCAAAAATTTTTTCAGGAAAATATTAGTGACGATTCTAGGGTATTAGTGACGGTTTTGAAATCGTCACTACTAGTGTTTTATTTAAAAAATATTAAAAAAGAAATAGTTAAGGGTATTAGTGATGGTTTGGGAGAACCATCACTACTAGTTTTTTCATATAAAAAATTTTAAAAAAGAAATAGTTAAAGGTATTAATGACGGTTTGAGAGAACCGTCACTAATAATGAGGTATTAAGGACGGTTTTGAAACCGTCACTAATAGTGTTTTTATTTAAAAAAATTTTAAAAAGAAATAGTTAAGGGTATTAGTGATAGTTTGGGAGAACCGTCACAAATAAGGGGGTATTAGTGACAGTTTTGAAACGGTCACTAATAGTGTTTTTATTTTAAAAAAATTAAAAATAAATAGTTAAGGGTATTAGTGATGGTTTGGAAGAACCATCACTAATAAGGGGGTATTAATGACAGTTTTGAAACCATCACTAATAGCGTTTTTATTTAAAAAAATTTTAAAAATAAATAGTTAAGGGTATTAGTAACGGTTTGGAAGAACCATTACTAATAAGGGGGTATTAGTGACAGTTTTGAAACCATCACTAATAGTGCTTTTATTTAAAAAATTTTAAAAAATAAATAGTTAAGGGTATTAGTGACGGTTTGGAAGAACCGTCACTAATACCCCTTATTAATGACAGTTTTGAAACAGTCACTACTAGTTTTTTTATATAAAATTTTTTTAAAAAAAGAATAGTTAAGGGTATTAGTGACTGTTTGGGAGAACCGTCACTAATAAGGGGGTATTAGTGAGGGTTTTGAAACTGTCACTGATGCTCGAAATCTTAAACCACACTTTCCCCAAATTTCTTCTTTCTCCTCCCGCCTCCTTCTCCCTCCTGCAGTCTCTTCTTTCCCCAACTTTCATTCTGCTCCTCCCTCCCTCTCCTCCCTCCTCGATCCTCCATGGACGCAGCTCAGTCCTCCCGACACTCAATCCACACAGCCTAATCTGGCGGTCTACACATCAATTGGACCGCACCGATCCCAGGACCCCCGCGAGCTAACTCCTACCTCTCTCTCTCTCTCTCTCTCTCTCTCTCTCTCTCTCTCTCTCTCTCTCTCTCTCTCTATGTACGTTGGGGGTCGCCGCCCCCCCTCTCACTCTCTTTGCTCTCTGTGTAGCTACTGAGAACTCCACCATAGTGAGCGGGGCTTCGGTGCCGAGCGCCAACTCCAACGGTACCATCAAACCCTAACCCTAACTTTTCTCAATTTGTATCCTCTGCTTTATTTATTTACTTGTTTATCTCTTTTTAGATTCTCTTTGCGGAGACAAGCTCCTGGGGAATCCAATTGGAAGCAGTGCGTTTTGGGTGCAGTGATTAAGGCTTTTCTTTGCTATTTTGAGTTGTATTTGTGCTCTAGAAATCGATCAATTTGGGCGATTCAGCAACTGATTTGAGGGTTTTGGGACTTTGGGAGTGTTGGGGCTTTGTTCAAACGACGTTCTCTCGGCGGTGGTTTCTTCAATTTAGTGATGTCTAGGTGCTACAAGTTATGTGTGTTGATGTTCAGGTGAAGTTTGGAACTGTAGCATTGATTAGTCAAAATTCATTCAATTTAATAGTCATTCTGAAACTGCAAAAAATGTAGTTTGAGATTTTTTGAAGTTAAAATTTAACTTCAATTTCCGTGTTATATGTCAATAAGATAATATTCTGGCTGTAATATAACAATAGTATGTAGGGGAAATGGGTAATTGGAGTTGGAACCCAATCTGGTTTAGAATTTGGCTACCAGAAATTTATAGGATTCTCTTTATGTCCCTCTCCTGCCCTTGCATCCCAACATGAAGAAAATGATAGTAATAATAATGATAATGGTTTTAGGTTGTATGTTCTTACTGTTATAACCTTGAACTCAATATTGGATTTTGAATTGATAATGATATAAAATGCTTAGCTTTCATTTCTCCCAAACTGTCACTAATAATGCACTTAGGGCGATTGTTTCTCTAGTGCGTCTAGTTTGTAAAACTAGTTTGAATGAGTAATGTTAAAAGTCAGAGCTTGTGATGCCACAAGTCCGTAGATCTTTACATTTTCAAGTTTTAATAGATACTCCAGATAATTGTTAATATATTTATTCTGAGAGTATCGATATCATTTGTAAATAATGCTAAGTCATTGTGTACTATTTTTGACATGGAGGCTTCAATAATACAAAGGGATTATGTGCAAAATGCCTTTGTGGTTGAAGGGATTATTTCCATGTTGGAGGACTTATTTTCTTTTTGCTTTTCTTCTTTTTGCTGCTATCCAATTAGGAAGATTATTAACTTAGAGTTACTGGACAACTATGTGATTTATAAGTCCTCCCTCTTTTTGTGGTTTTTGTTTCCTTTTTAAATTCTTATTGCATCCTGATTCACTTCATTAAGGAAATAATTTAGTTTGGGTTATAGTAATCTGTCCACTAGATATTCCAACTTGAAGGAGTTTGCATGGGATGTGGATATTCTTTATACTCAAGATTAGTTAAGCATATGGCTTGTACTTAGGAATTATATATTGCTTGTACAATGGCTTGCTTGCTCATACATGTCAATATTTCTTTTGTAGGTTTCACAAAGTAGTTTAAGAGACCTTCTTCTGCAATGTTGCATGAATGATGCATCTGATGTTCGGCAAAGTGCATTTTCTCTTCTAGGGGACCTTGCTAGAGTAAGTAAAAAATAAATCACCAAGTAATTTTTGGATAAAAATAGAACTACAACTCATAGGATGGGTTTCTGTTTCTACTTTTGAGTATGGACTAGGAATTTAATGGTTCATACCATTGTTACTGGAAAATGCTAACACCCTAGTCTACTGAAAATTGGTATGATGAGACTGGTGGTGTTTTGCTCAGGAACTTTAAATGTAGTGATCTGACATTTCAAATCAATATTTTCAATATGACGTTTTTATTAGTAAAAAAGAGCATTATCACGTTATAATTTTATTTTCAATCATTATCTATCTATTTCACAAAAGAAAATGTATTTTAGATTTAGGAACACTTCAACATCCTCTCTTAAATATACATGTGCCCTAACTTATTTTTATACTCCTAACGGACCACAGTTTATAGTGTGTGTTGCACCATGATCCATTTCAGTCCACAATCTGGAATATTTTGCATTTTAGGTAAGATTGGTTCGTTCTCAACAGGTCTTTCAATGAAGATTTGGCTAAATATCAATAGGTCACATGGCCAGTAGTCGTCCTTGGAAGCTTTTGTATTTAACATTTGGGCAATTTTATGTCTAATTCATTTTTCATGCATATTATTGAATTTTGGTGACTTTCTTCAGGTTTGCCCTGTTCATTTGCTCCCTCGTTTGTCTGAATTTCTTGATGCTGCAGCCAAGTAGCTGGTGAGCAAAGTTAGTTCATGTATTTGGAATTACATTTGTTCGGTTGTCATTTATAATATATGTGGCCTTTACAGAACATTCCTAAGATCAAAGAAACTGTTTCCATAGCAAATAATGCATGTTGGGCAATTGGAGAACTAGCAGTTAAGGTACATTGACTTGTTTATTTTGCGATACAGCTAAGCAATATCGTATGGCCATGATATTTTCGGTTCTTTGTATTGAAGTTTCTATATTTAGTGTGGAGGCAATGAGAATGATAATGAGACACTGGCAAAAGAGAAGTCTCAACTTTTCCTCATTAGTCTAGTGATGATCAAGTTACTTGCTTGGTTGAACTTCTGATTATTGCCCCTAATTTATCATATGATCTTATGCCTTGTGGCATAATGACATTATGTTCTTCTAGTCAAACCATGACCCATGACCATATGATATGTTGTATCTCTAAAATTCGTCAGCTATTATAATTGAGCCAGCAATAAAAACAGAAGGATATGTGGTTAAAACTTATTCGACAATTGTTTTCTTGGTTTTACTGTGTTTTGCCTCTTTCTTATAATGATGACTTTAGCACTGTGAATTGCTTGAGTTATTTGATGGTATTATTGAAGATAATGGTAGCACTTAAAATTTGGCCTCCCCAATATAGTGTTTTAAAAGGCACAATCAAGGTTGACCTCAAGACGATGGTCCTAAAATGCCTTAATGAACAAATTTTCACCAAAAAACATTACTTCATTATTGATTACTAAAGTCTGTGGCCAATGCAAATTCTATATTTTTCACATAGTTCACACTTGACAATTGATTCCATGCTTCGAGGAGCTAGAGAATTGCACTAGGCAGCTAATGGCAGGCATACAATTTTTTGTCTAAGAATTGCACTAGGTAATCAATATCTGACATAAATTGCCTCGTTCCCCCTCCCCCTTTAATTTGAAAATAAGGCTTTCAAATAATTTGACTAGAACACCTAATTTGGTATAAATGTCTTGAAAAATTTGAACTTGAGAGGTACGAGTAAAAAAGAAAGTCCTTATAATTGAAGCAACATCCTTGAAAATGTCAATTCGGTTTCAAAGTATAATGCACTTAGGGCGATTGTTTCTCTAGTGCGTCTAGTTTGTAAAACTGGTTTGAATGAGTAATGTTAAAAGTCAGAGCTTGTGATGTCACAAGTCTGTAGGTCTTTACATTTTCAAGTTTTAATAGATACTCCAGATAATTGTTAATATATTTATTCTGAGAGTATCGATATCATTTGTAATATAAATAATTATTATTGGATTATGACAATCTTCTTTTAATGAAGTTATCACAAACAATGGATAATCCGAAAAGTAACTTAAGGAGTCTGACCATTTCAACTATTGTCGTGATTTAATGAGACAAAAATTAAATGACTATCAAGTGAATATATAGCTTTAAGTGTTACAATACTTTAATAAGCATATTTATTAACGACATTTAAGATAAAGAAAAATAATGGTCAAAAAGGGAGTTGGTTGTTAAATTTTGTAGCGCGTTACTAAGCTTAGGGACATTTCCTTTATAGAGGTCAAACTTCGGGCACCCTAAAATAATATTATTTATTATTTTTATTTTATTTTTTTAAGATGAACGAGGTATAGGTAAAGCATTTTTAAACCAGTTTCTAAAATAGTTGCCTAAAAAATCAGGCCTACTTATGAATAAGTGTGAGAAATTGTCTAACTAAAGGGTTGATTCCTTGTACATAGATGAACTAATCCATGCTAAGGTTTACAAATATGCAAACTAATGCATAAATAGGCTACCTACAACATAGTTCCTACATTAATTATATTAATTTTTTTTTCTTGTTATCCTAAAAGGGATATCCTGATTATGACTTGAGACTTCGAACTTTCATGTTAAAGGTCTTAACTAATAGTATGAATGTTTTGTTATCGACTATGAATGTTTGATTTGCTAGCATGCTACATATCCTGTTCCGGATGCTTCCACTTTATTCTTTGGAGTTTATGATGGACATGGAGGTAAGAATCGGGACGTTCAGGTACTCTTATAGTGGGGTGGATGGTGGTGGCTACATCAACGATTATTTTTCTAGTTTACCCGGAGTTTCCTTTCAAAATTGATTTGAAATGCGATAAGCCTGCCCATGTAGACAAAATGAATTTTAGCCTTTCATCTTATAGGTTGTCGCTTATAGTTAAGGTATGATTTAAATATTAGTTTTATTTCGCTTGAATCTTGATGCCCTTCTTGCGGTCATTAATATTGTATCCACAAGAAGGGTATCAAGATTCAAGAGAAATAAAATTAATATTTAAATCATACCTTAACTATAAGCGACAATCTATCAGATGAAAGGCTAAAATTCATTTTGTCTACATGAGCAGACTTGTCGCATTTTAAATCAATTTTGAAAAGAAACTCTGAGTAAACTAGATAAAGAATCGTTGATGCAGCCACCACCATCCACATCCTCGTCGTCCTTCTCTATCATCTGAGATCTCATTGTCCTTCATCACCCTCCATGACCTCGTCGTCTGCTCCATCACCATCAAGGTCAAGGTTCTGAAGTTGGGCCCTAGATTACAGATTGAGCCTTATTATTTGAGAACTTCGCCCTCGAGGATGATGTTGCAGCAAGTCATAGCTGCCCATGCTGCCATGGTCTCTCACTGTCAAATTTGTATAATGTATTTGTATTTAAATTTGAATTTGTATAATATATTTGAATTTGAATTTGAATTTGTATAATATATTTGTATTTTTATTTAAATTTGAATTTGAATTTTGAATAATTTATGAATTTTTTAGCAATTATAGTTTAATGTTACGTATACGAAAATGTAATTACAGACTTTTACAGAAATTAATAATTGGAAAAAAATTAATTTAAAATTATTAGTGACAATTTTAAAACCGTTACTACTAATTGTCCAATTTAAGTATTAGCGAAGGTTTTAAAATCGTCACTAATAATTGCCTTTTTTTTTTAAAGAGTTTTAGTGAAGGTTTTCAAACCGTCACTAATAGTTGCTTGTGAGCAATAGTGACGGTTTTATAGTATTAGTGACGTTTTGAAAACCGTCACTAATAGTTGCTTGTGAGCAATAGTGGCGATTTTCAAACCGTCACTAATAATAGAGCATTAGTGACGATTTTCAAATCGTCACTAATAATAGAGCATTGGTGACGGTTTTCAAACCGTCACTAATAATAGAGCATTAGCGACGAATTTAAAACTAATACTATGGTTTTAGTAACGATTTTTTATGGAGCCGGTGTAGAATTTATGGTGATAGACTTAGGTTTTTTAGTGACGGTTTTAAACCGTTACTAATACTCTATTATTAGTGACGATTTAAAAAATTCGTCACTAATAAGTATTAGTAACGGCAGATATAGCGACTATTGTGATTATTAGTGACGGTTTTGAACCGTCACTAATAACCTTATTTTTTGTAGTGTCTACAACATATATATGTTCATTCTTTCATTTGTACATCATGTATATGTTCATTTGTACATC
The DNA here is from genome assembly GCF_029873635.1 of Malania oleifera. Classification (NCBI taxonomy): domain Eukaryota; kingdom Viridiplantae; phylum Streptophyta; class Magnoliopsida; order Santalales; family Ximeniaceae; genus Malania; species Malania oleifera. The sequence goes on along the minus strand of NC_080417.1, from coordinate 82,351,562 downwards.
ATATTTATGTTTACAACTTCATTTGTACATAATGTATTTGTTCATTACTTCATTTGTACATAATGTAGTTATTCATTACTTCATTTGTACATAATGTATTTATTCATTACTTCATTTGTACATCATGTATTTGTTTAGAATATATCATTTGTACATAATGTATTTGTTCTTAATTCTGAATCTATAGAGGACCCATATGTAAAGTGCCAAGCATGTTAATTTGTTCATTTGAAGAATGTTTTCTTTGCATAGGTGCGTGGATGGATATGCTCAATTTGTAAACAGAACTCTGCAGAAATTAGTATAGTATTTTGATAGGTTGAATGTATACAAATCTTGTGAATGTAACGTTGTGAACATACTGGTTCCATTAAATTTGAAGAATGTTTTCTTTGTAGAGGTGCGTGGATGGATATGCTCAATTTGTAAACAGGACTCTACCGAAATTAGTATAGTGTTTTGATAGGTTGAATGTATACGAATCTTGTAAATGTAATGTTGTGAACATACTGGTTCCATTAAATTTGAATAATGTTTTCTTTGCATAGGTGCGTGGATGGATATGCTCAATTTGTAAATAGGACTCTACCGAAATTAGTATAGTGTTTTGATAGGTTAAATGTATATGAAACTTGTGAATGTAATATTGTGAACATACTGGTATCAATTGTATTTGAAGAATGTTTTCTTTGCACAGGTGCGTGGATGGATATGCTCAATTTGTAAACAGGACTCTACCGAAATTAGTATAGTATTTTGATAGGTTGAATGTATACGAATCTTACGATTGTAACGTTGTGAACATACTGGTTCCATTAAATTTGAAGAATGTTTTCTTTGCACAGGTGCGTGGATGGATATGCTCAATTTGTAAATATGACTCTGCCGAAATTAGTATAGTGTTTTGATAGGTTGAATGTATACGAATCTTGTGAATGTAACATTGTAAACATATTGGTTCCATTAAATTTGAAGAATGTTTTCTTTGCATAGGTGCGAAGATGGATATGCTCGATTTGTAAATAGGACTCTACCGAAATTAGTATAGTGTTTTGATAGGTTGAATGTATACGAAACTTGTGAATGTAATGTTGTGAACATACTGGTATCAATTGTATTTGAAGAATGTTTTCTTTGCACAGGTGCGTGGATGGATATGCTCAATTTGTAAACAGGACTCTGCAGAAATTAGTATAGTATTTTGATAGGTTGAATGTATATGAATCTTATGAATGTAACGTTGTGAACATACTGGTTCCATTAAATTTGAAGAATGTTTTCTTTGCACAGGTGCATGGATGGATATGCTCAATTTATAAACAGGACTTTGCCGAAATTAGTATAGTATTTTAATAGGTTGAATGTATACGAATCTTGTGAATGTAACGTTGTGAACATACTGGTTCCATTAAATTTGAAGAATGTTTTCTTTGCAGAGTTGCATGGATGGATATGCTCAATTTGTAAATAGGACTCTACCGAAATTAGTATAGTGTTTTGATAGGTTGAATGTATACGAATCTTGTAAATGTAACGTTGTGAACATACTGGTTCCATTAAATTTGAAGAATGTTTTCTTTGCACAGGTGCGAAGATAAATATGCTCAATTTGTAAACAAGACTCTGCCGAAATTAGTATATTGTTTTGATAGGTTGAATGTATACGAAACTTGTGAATGTAACATTGTGAACATATTGGTTCGATTAACTTTTACCACAGTTCCATTCCATGAGTCATAAACATAATTGCAGAGTAATTAGTACAATTGTAAATATATTCTTTATTTTTGTTTATAGGTATTAAAGTGTTTTCCTCTATTTGTTTGACATTTTCTTGATTTTTATAATTGTGTTAAGTAAATTAGTTAACATATAATTTCGTATCATCTAGGCGTTTCCAAACTTTGATGTCTTCATAATTAATAATCTTAGATAACAAGTCCATTAGCTTCCGATGTCTTCATGATTCTAAGCCTCTTCACTGTGTTGATAAACATCATATACACAAACCAACAAACATATGTTTACCATCTAAATTTCCAAAGACAATATTGTCTTTTCCAACGACATAGGCCTTTGCCTGTCCAAAGTACCTAGGAACTTGAATGAAATAGGCCTTAAAAGCATGGTCCAAAATGTTTAATATTACGTTACTAATAGTGGAGCTACTACTTCTACACCTTAAAATGTTGCTCGAAATAGACCAACTATGTAGTGACCCGAAGAATAATATTATTTTAATAATAAAGAGGGAGGAAAATGGAAACATGAACATAAGGAGGCCGTAGACTTCGTTGATGAACGCTCCGCGTTCGTTGACGAAGTTGCACTTTGGAGATAATAATAATTATAATAATTTCAGGATAATTGTCAAGCTTCATCGACGAATACAGGGTTTCATCGACGAAGGTCTTTAGGAATTTGTCGATGAGAAAATACCGAGAGATAGATTGGGCTACTCTGAATTTCGTCGACGAATACAGGGATTCGTCAACGAATTTACTGAAGGATTCGTTGACGAATTTGCCCCTATAAATAGTGGAAAATTGGATTTTTATTCATTTCTCACGTCGCTCTCTCTCTCTCTCTCTCTCACGAACACTCTCCCTTCTCTCTTCGATTTCGGCCCCGCCAGTCACCGGATCGATGATCTGAAGCCATCACAACGCTCTTGGTGAAGTTCTCTACAAGTTTGCCGGAGCAGATCGTTGGTGAACGGAGTTGGATTTCATCCCAAATTCAAGGTAAAGTCTTTTAGTCAGTTTTTGGCTTTCTGACAGTAATAGGAAATGATGTAGGCACAAAAATACTGATATTTTATTCTGGCAAATGTTGTTTTTAGGGTGTTATGTAGGAGGCCCTGCGGGTGTTAGGCTAGTGTACCATAGGAGCTTTTCAGTAAATAGGTAAGAGAAATATGCTATGCTAGGAAATTTTAAAATATTATACCATTTATTAAATTATGGAAATTATGTATTAACGTATGGTGTGGCTTGAGGATATGAATCTAGTATGGAGATACGTTTTACGTATTTTAGTACCATGATTTTACGTATTTCAGTACCATGATTATATGAATTTTAGTACTATGATTATACAGATTTCTCAGTACCATGATTATACGAAATTCAGTATTATGATTATGCAGCTTTAATGTTATGATTATACAGATCTCAGTATTACGATATATGAATTACAGTACAGTTTATGCAATATCATGGTTATTATGGTTATTTCAGAATCATGGTAAATCAGATAGTTGTATATATAGAGATATACAATATAGTACCAGACCCTGTTGGACCATACGGCAGAGCACGGTACCGTTGCTACAAATATTATGTTATGTTATGAGTGCAACCACCTATTTAGATAATACGTGGTAGTAGGTCGATCACCTATACCCTTGACGTGGACAGACTCCCCATCAGATATGGGTTGAGGTGGGCAGATCAGACCGATGGAGTATAGTGATTTATTCCTAGTTGGCCAGTCAGGGTAAATCCCGCCTATGGGCCGCACAATCCTGTCATGAGGGGTTAATCATGACACATGGTTATCCACAGAGAAAATTCTCAGTTACTATTACATATATACAGGTTTATAGAAATAGGGGACATACCTATGTATACTAGAATTATTTTGAATAATAATCTACAATACTGTTATGTTAAGCAACCTGGAAAGGGTGGGGTATCTTATTACTTGTACTGTACTTTCATTTTCAATCATACATGATTATATAAAAACAAATTTTCATAATATTGTGGCTCATTACACACTAGTAATAGCATATTTCGTCTTACTAAGCGTTGGCTCATCCCAGTGTTGAATCATTTTTCAGGTGATCCAGGTAGGCTCGCAGACTAGGCTCGCAGATAGAGGGGCTTCAGTAGTGCCTTGTTAGCGAAGTGAGTATTGTGGAAGTATTTTTGTATAACCCTAGCTAGTTAAGGGTGTTTTTGGGGATACCATTATGTTTGTATATTTTGGGAAACATTTCAGAACTCTGGTGTTGTATAAAATGATTTATGGTTATGTTTATATGATTTATGCTTCTTGCTGCTTAAGTTAATGTCATGGTATCAGAGTATGTAAAATGTCATTGTATAAAAAAAAAATGGAAATTAAGCAGGTCGTTACAAATTACTCTTCCACAAGGCTAGTCTTGTCATTTGATGGGATGCCATTTAGGGCTTAGTAGTGCATATGCAGACATCAGTCATAAATATGTGCATATATACACACAAAGACTCATTCACAAAAACATATATACATTAGTATAAATATATTGCACTAGTATAATCATTTAAAACGAAATGAAAGGTGCATACTCCCAAGGAACATCTCATACGAGCATCAAGTCCCCCTCCTTATCTTCATAAGTGAGCACAAATTCGGATGATCCTTTTAAAAGCTTGGTGGCCTTTCTTGATTGCTCACTCTCTCCACTCAAACCTAGTTACACAATCATAATTACATTTTAAAACTAGAAAGGAATTATCTATGCAACTCATTACTGTCCTAGTCCTACTAATTTGACCTTGATTATCAAAATGTTTATGTCATCTTAAACCACTTGGTTCTAAAAGTTAGTCATTAGATTGAGGTGCAACAATGATTTAACAATAGTTTCACATCAAAACATTTAAGATCGAATTTATAGAAAATAAGTAAATTATACATTACTTATAAAAAATATAAAAAAGAAAGATTACACTCACGAATGGAAGTGATGCCTGTGGTTGGATTATCCAACATGTCCTCTCGTGCTTGGGCTAAAGTAGCATATATAGAAGAAGCATTTATATCCACTTTCCTCCCTATTGACAATCCATCCATGTTAACTTTAAGAAACCCAAGATGTCCTTTTTCCATAGAAACGATATTGTTCTTATTGCTACCATTGTACACTTTTTTCTTTGAAGTTTGCTTAAATTTATCATCCTCACATGTCTCATCTTCTTTAGAGGTCAGAGTCTTTACCTGGTTAGCCAAGCTGTTCATCCTATAAGCCATATAAGCGGTTTCCTTACCTGGTTAGCCAAGCAAGCTGTTCATCCTATAAGCCATATAGACGGTCATCCCATAACTTGACTGCTCCCTAGGAACAAAATTAATTATAGTAATGACTAATGAGTAATATATTAGTTGACACATGGAGAGACAAAATAATGGAGGTAGCCATGATCCCAATCCTTTAACAATCCAAATTAATGGAGGCATATCCCAATCTTTTAGTTATCCTCATGATCAACATTTTATTCTCTACTCTTCATCATTCTAATTAAAAAAAAAAAAAACGATTAACCCTTAACAGAAAAAATCGAGACCCCCATATCAGCAAAATAAAAATAACGTTAGAATTTATAAGAAAAAAATGGTGGAACAGAAATAGAGAGAGAGAGAGAGAGGAAAATAAAGGAACCAACACAAAATACGAAATGCCAGAAATGCGGAAATTAAAATCTTAACTCCATCAAAAGGAATAGTATGATAAATTGATGGATCATCGACTCTTTTTGTGCTAGCGATAGCGACAACAAATGGAACATGTTAATATTTAAATATTTCCTACTTAATAAAATATATAAAGATTTCCCTATTTAATTAAATATAATTAATGTATATTTATAGTGTATGACTGTTATATTAATTTTTTTGATAAAAAAATATTTTTAACTAAATTCCAAACTGTAAATTATAAGTGAAAATTTTAATTAATAATTGATTCTTCCCTCAAATAATTCAGAAAATAATTTAATTAATAATGAAAACCTGGTGTACAAGAAATTTTGCTACTTGGAGTAGCGAGATTTAACTAAATTAAAATATAAGTGAAAATTTAAATTAATAATTAATTCTTCACTCAAATAATTCAGAAAACAAAATTAGGTGTACAACACAGAAAATCTCGCTACTCGGAATAACAAGATTTAAGTAAATTTCGCTACTTGGAGTAGTAAGATTTAAATGCCAGACCTATTCTCGCAGAGATGCGTGACAACCAAATCTCGCTACTTGGGGTAGCGAGATTACGTTAGAGTCATTTTGGAAAATATTTTTCAGAAAGGGGTATTATTTAATATATATTTTTAAAAAAACGATATTAGGGGAAAAAACTCAACAACCTAATTCCAACAAGGGGAAAGGCAAGTTCTAAAATGCTTCTTGGACGACCATTTTGACATTTTCAACCAACTTACATTCGTAGCCAATGGGAGTTTGGGCATAGATGGGTTTTAATCATTATTAATTTGGTCTTCCTCCCTCAAACGACGACCAGACGACAAACGCCAAGCACAATGAACCTCCTCTCAATCCGGCGGGGGCTGTAAGCAGAGACGCATGAGGTGGTGCCGGTGGCGGTGCTGGCGGCGGCCCTAATGGTTATGCAGGCCTCCAAGCTCATTCTACCCCACTCCTCTCTCTCCTCTCCTCGCATATCCTCTGTTCTCTTCGAACCCCATTCTCTCTCCCTAGCCCTCATGCACTCTGACTCCTCCTTCTCACTCTATCCCTTCCTCTCTCCTCTCTCTCTCCCTCCTCTTCCGCCCCTCCCTATCTTCATCCCCCCTCCTTCCTCCTCCGCCTCCTTCCTCCTCCTCCGCTCCCAAAACCCTAATTCTATTACCAACCCCTGTGCAGTCTTCATTGCCGCCGGGCCACACGATGGTGGCGCCGCCGTGCTCCTCCGGTTCTGGGTCCTTCGCAAGCCCCAAGTGTTCGCGAAAGCTCGTGTTCTTTGTTCCCAGAAGGAGATTCGATTTCACGATAAATTAGGGGTTGTTGTGAATGTTAGTCACGGGATTTCAGTTAAGCTTGCCGGGTCGGTTAATTACTTTGCGATGTATTCAGTTTCAAAATCGAAGATTTGGGTTTTTGCCGTGAAAATGGCGGGGGATGATGATGATGGTGGGGTGGTCTTGAGGATGATGAAATGTGCTGTGATTGAGTGTACTGTGCCCGTTTGTTCTATTAGCATTTCATTTGGGTTTTTGATCCTGGGCGAGGCGAATGGGGTCAGGGTTTTACCCTTGAGGTCCCTTGTGAAGGGACGGGTTAGCAAACAACGCCGAGAAAATAAGACTTTGAAGCCTGATGCGGAGAATGTGAAGCATGGTGAGACATTGCGTCTGCCAAATGGGCTGATTCGGGCAAATGGTGAAGGCCATGATCCTTTGAGTAGTTTGGGAGTGGACTCGAGCTGTGCAGATGGTGGTGAAAGAATATGTGTAGGAGGGAAAACCAAGACCTCTTTTAATGGTTACTTGGAAGGAAATGTTGATGTGCATAGTGTTTCTGGTAAGCATGCACATTCCTTCTGTTGCCTTGCATTTGTTTTTATTTTTTATTTGCGAACAGAAATGGATTCATAAATATGGAAAGACAAGTAATTCTTGTCTGTTGGTTAATCTGGAGAGTACTGTTATACTGTTCTGGGCACTAAGTCTGTATGTCCTTTTCAATTCTGAGCCTTCCAGTGATGTTCTTTTGAAGGAATCAGTTTTTTAAATAGTTTTTAGGCTAGGAAGCCCTGAGACTCTAAAAACCTAAAAAATGTTCGTATCCAACATGGTTAATGCTTATCCAGTCTAAAATTAAATTAATTAATTTAATTTTCCTACACAGCCTCACACATTTTTTTGGACATGGCTCTTAACATATTTTAAGACCCCATATATCTTGAGTTTTTATTTTGTTTTTTGTTTTTTTTTGTTAGATTACTGCATGTTCTTGAGTCAATGTTTTGTATAGTTCTTCCCCTTTTTCATTTTCTGTTTTTTCTGTTAGGTAATTTTTCATAATTGATGATAATTTATGAAAATATTATAAATATTGTGGTACTTTATAGATGTGGAGTGTCAGATTAAGAAATAAATATGGGCAAAAAATGTAAGTGAAATTTGTTTGTTGAATATATATGAATAATGCGTATAGTTCGATGAATTCACTGTAAATTTACTTTACCACAATATTTTATCTATAAGAGGAAAAAAACCAATACTAAATATGCCCAAATACGTATTTTAGAAAGTAAATAATTGATGCATCCCTGTTTTTTTTTTTTAATAGCAAAGAAGTTATTAAGAAAGAGAAGAGAGAATCCCTGTTGTGTTATATCCTTACTATTTGAAAGCTGTCACATTGTTGAATCTGTATCGTGTAATGTTCGTGTTATGTGTCGGTTGGTGCTCTTAGTTTTTAAGGAAATGGTTAGGTAAACAAATCACATAAAATGCAATCAGAAAAATATGGACTACTTCCCTTAGATGATTGGTTGTTCAAGATTTTGTTTTCATAGTGTTGAACGATGTTTTAAAAGGATCAATCAAGGCCCGCCTTGAAGTTTGCACATCAGGACGTGGCAGGCCTAAAACATCTTAAGGCTCAATTGAAATTATCAAATCCCAAACAACCTACACATTACACAATAAGGCTTACACATTTGTACCAAAGGCACATATTTTGTGCCATTTTAATTGTGTGGGAATCTCATGTTAGATTTGGCTAGAAAATTCTATCAAATTGTTTATATGAAAGAAATGTCATAATATGGGTTTACAAAATAGTTGAGAGTTGCGTTTCAAATCTTAAAAATAATTTGAACTTGGTAATGTTATAGCTATATCTTGTCATGATTTAGTTCACAATTGTTAAAATCTTATGATTCATGATTCGATTCATACGATTCATATCAATTCCACACCAAATCAATTCAAATCTTACTAGCGAATCTAAAAATAATTGACTCATTGCCGAAACTATTGATTCACCTTGTGAATTTAATGAATTGATCTAAATATATCAATTCACTCGATTCTGTACCTATCATACCCTGTCAGATCCAACTAGTTTAAATCCCCCAAAACAACAATATTTTTTAAAATTTCTTTTTTTGATACACTATGACCTTCCATTCCTTATCTAGGCCAGTTTTGTGCTAAAAAAGAGGAGAAAAATACCATTTTTCACTTTTGGAGTGTTCGCTCCTTGAGATGAAGGGGCAGAATCCTCATCGGATAATGTGGTGTACTCATGTTCATTGTATTTTTAAAATTCAATTTTTTTTTTCAGTGGTTTGTTCAATTCTTATTATTTTTTTAGGTTAATTTTTTTTTTTTTTTATTTCAAGAAAGAATATGCTTGAAACATTATGTTTTTAGTTGTTGATAAACACCAAAAGTACAGTTTTTTATTATATTTTCTTGATTTCTTCCCTTAAACGGCCTAAGGTTCATTTTTTATTCATGTTTCTCGACTTACTCCCTTATTTTTCATTTGTTTAGGGAAAGCATAAACATGAAATACAGTTTTTTTATTGTCAAAATTGAAATGTACTTTACTATTTTGCTTGTTGCTTGTATATCAATATATGCATGCCATTTTGAATTGGTTTTGGAAATTTGTATTGAATCTTAAGATTTGATTCAATTCTCGATTCCCAAATCCCAATTTTGGAATGTTGATTCATGATTTAATTCTGGATTTGACAACTATGATTTACTTAATGTATACAAGTTAGCATTTCTTTAATAGCCAACAAGTACCTTTGAAGTTATATTTGATTCTTTTCTTTTTTTTTACATTTACTTGTAATTTTCTTAATTTTCCCCTATTTAGAAATATATGTAATTTATTACATATTTTTTTTCTAAAAATAAAATTCTCAAAGGCTGATGCCTTGCCTCTTAATGATTAAAATGCCTTGCCTTATACCTTTGCTTTTTAGAACATTATCGACAAGTGTTTTTACTTATGGGTTTGAGGTGAGCATGACCGTAGGATGTATCTGAACATTTTTTATTACTTAATGGAATGCTGTCAGATCAAATGCATATCCAAATATTTAGACATTTTTCCATCTTAAAGGGCTGAGTTTTTTTAATTTTAATTTTAATTTTTTTTGGGTAGTTCAGAAACTAACTAAAGACACTTAGGGAGAAAGGTGCGCTTACATCCTCCACAACTGTTTGGGTACACAACTTGGTCGGTTTCATTTGAATATTTGAAATGGTAAAAATTTAATATTTATCTGTTCTTGAGGGTTATAAACATGGAATATGCTGCCGAAATGAGAAATTGGTTATTTTGAAAAAGAGAGAGAGAGAGAAGTGATGCAAAATAGAAAGCTTGTGGATTGACTCAATTTCATAAGACAGGAGTTTGGGGTTCTGCTAAAAACAAAAAAGGAAAAAAAAAGAAAAAAAGAAAAAAAGAAAAAAAAAGAAACAAACAAAAGGGAAAAGAAAAAGAGTTTAGGCACTAGATCCCCCTGTTGTTCAGTTCAATGATTGCATATATTTTAAAAAGATATTACATGTGTACTTATTTGCTATAGCTTTTTAGGTTTATCATTGTCCATTTTTTAATTGATAATTTATCAGCTGTGCATAATTTCATGTATCAAAAACTAGTTTCTCTATTTGAAAGCATTTCTGGTTCTGCAATGAGTGATATGTCCAGATGCAGGCATTCAATTCTTATCCCTATTTGTTGGTTAGGCAGTCTCAGAATATGGACGCATAGGACTGCATCCTACTATTCTTAAACTTCATTACAAATGTTTTTATTAGCTTGATTTGTGAAGTAATACATTGTATAATTTGCGAAAGTGTGGTCAATTTTTTTCTGTTACAGAGATTACTTATTACTGCATGTCAGAGTAGCCACAAAAGTTTGAAACTTGTTTAAAAATGCCAAGTTCCAGTGCAAAAAATCATTCTGAATTGCCATAGGTTACATGGATGGAAGTCTGTGAACTGGACATAGGTATTTTGGAATATGTTCTTTGGAGGGTGTTCAGAATATGTTTTGAATTTAGTCATTTAGACACTGATTCTAAATGATATCCTGGTCAAGTTGTTTGAAAGGTATCCTTTTCTTGCAAGACATGTCCATGCAGCCGAGTAATCATATCATAATTAGTATTTTCAAGTGACTTAAGAATATTGCAATCCTAGAATGCATGTTATGAGGGAAAGGGGGTGCCAGTTTATTGGAGGTGTTGAAGTTGTTTGAAAAAGCTCAAATTTTAGCAACATTATTTTACCTTTTGTCCTAGGAGTAGAAATCTAATTATTATATTCTGATTAAGGCCGAGATTTTTAAATGATACTGCCCACTTGATGGCAAATTTATTGTAGATTTAGATTTTCAGAGTTGGACCATTGGACGGCTGATGACAATGAATTCTTAATTAGAATAGATATACCAGGGAGTTTAGCTATTTTGGGACTGGAGAAAAAGAAAAATTGGGTGTGGAAATTGGGGAGATAGGGGGGCGGGATGGAGGGGCCCTGGGTTTACAGAAAGTTTAATAGCTTCTCTTGGCTTGAAAAATAAGCAAATAATGACATAAAATATATATATTTTTAATTATTGAATTGCTATATTGTGAACATCTAACTGGGCTCTATTAAATTCCATTTTTATTATTAATTTTTTGAATAGAAAACTGTTACTTTTTAAAATTGCCTTTTTTTTTGAATTATCTAATCTCCTAGCTGCTTATGGACAGCTGCAAAAATCCTTTTTAACCATGCCATATCATCTTGGGATTTGATCTGTCTTTTTCAAAAAATAAATGAAGAATAAGCTGTCACACATTTTTCTGGATATAAAAGATGTCGACAAATTTTTCGTTTTGTTGACATCTTTTTTTTTTTTTTGAATTTATCTCTTCTCCTAGCAGCTTATGGACAGCTGCAAAAAATCCTTTTTAACCATGCCATATCATCTTGGGACTCGAGCTGTCTTTTTCAAAAGTAAATGAAGAATAAGCTGTCACACATTTTATGGAAATGATTTTAACCTCCCATCATTTTTGTATCATAAGTGCGGTTGTCCCACCTCTCTCCATCGAAAAAACAAAATCTGGAATTTTAATAGGTTCTTTCAGAAGCACTTTTACATGTAATCTGTCGCATCCCTAACCTGAAGCATGACCGGCTGTGTCCATGTCTGAGATAAATCCAACAGAGACATGAGGCTTCAAGGGTGGATGGAATACAATTTTAATCCTTTGCCTACTAGTTCAAAAAATTGTTTATAAAATTTTTGATTGGGAAATGAACAGCTTCAAAAGTTTAGTTTTTAAATTCAATTTAAGAAGTTAAAGACCAATGGAGTTGATTTTTTTTTGGGGGGGGGGGGGACAAGATTCATTTTTAAGAAACCACTTAGTTCCAACCTTCCAATCTTTAGCTTGATTACACAATAAAAGGGATACTTCCATTTACAAAAAATTCCCATTCTCCAAGTTTAATTGCATTGAAGCTTCACCATTTTATGTACTGTCTATCTCATCTCATTGCCATATTACACTTATCTATTGCATAGTAACTACATATTACAACTATTCTTCCATTCTTCAATAAATTCACAGTCATATACATGTGTAGACAAACTATCTTCCTCAGGATCTCTTCACATGCTACCTTTGTTCTCCAGAGTATCTGAATGTAGAAATTTGGGGTGAGCAAATCAGTATCAGTGGATAATTCTAACGTACTCTTAATTAATGGTTTTGATCTGAGCTCAAGTAGTATCTCAAATGTCAAATAATATGGATTTTCAACTGTCAATGTTTGAAGAAAATCCTTCACATGTTTCCTTTGTTCTCTGAACTATCTGAACGTAGAAATTTGGGGCGAGCAAACCAATCTCAGTGGATACTTCTAGTGTACCTTTAATTAATGCTTTTGATCTGAGCTCAGCAGAGTATTACAAACTTCAAAAGATTATGCATTCAACTTCAATGTTTGAAGAAAACTATCAATGATAAGTTATAATGCGCAATACTTTACAAGAATCCAACTTTTACATAGAAGCTCAATTATCCATTCCAGCCAAAATTCTGTCATACATTTCAAACTTCAAAGAAGATGGATTCAACTGTAAATGTTTGAAGAAAACTATCAATGATAAATCATAATACATAACACTGTCCAAGAAATAGTCTTCAAATTCTTTCCTACCTCCTCTATTGTAGAAATTCAAGTTTACATTGTATCCAAGATTGTTTTCAATGTTTATCAATTTCAATCCACAATATCATACTTGGAAATTATGTTGTAATTCCATTACTCAAAATGCAACAGGTAACACTGTCTTGAAATAGTCTTGTTTCTATTTTAATCACAAACTTCATCTTAATTATAATTCTAGACACAGAAATAGCAGATTACAAATAATAATAACCATAAGAAGTAATATGTTGATGCAGGAATCAAGGATCTGCTGCCAAGGAGAATTTAGAAGAAATTGAGGACAGAAGGGAAGGGAAAGAAGAAGAAGAAGAGGGAAGAAGAAGAGATGGGGAAAGAAGGAGATCCTCTTTTGGGAAAAGAACTCTCATTCACTTCAATTCAAATTGATCAATGGCATAGACCTACATGGCTTTCAGCTTTTCATGCTATTTTTAAGTAAACCAATAACACAAAATTACACATATGCCCCTAACGCTACATGAAATTACAAACACACCCATAAAATACACAAATATTACAAACAAACTCCCAAATACTCATAATCATATACTAATTAAACTAAACACTCAAATAAATTATTGATTAAACTCAACAATCCCTTGACCCAATTCTTCTTCCAATTGAGTCTCCAACAAGGGTCTGCCCATTGCCTGGCTTCTTGTCCTACATCACATGTCTTACATCATCCTTGCAAGTTTTAATTTATAACATCAGAAAACTCCTAAAATGCATGGACTTCACTTTAAACAAGTCAAATCCCTAATTTCAGCTCAAAGTTTCATTTAAACATTTGTAAAAATAAAAGTGCGGCTGCTTAAAATGAAGTGTAGAACCATCTACCCTTGATCATGTACAGAAACTGCTCATGTCGTCTTCTGAATCTGAGCAGTCTTTGTCATAATGACTCCCTTCCTCAAGTGCTCCTTCAATATCAAGTGATAATGGAAGCTGAGAGTCCTTATCAAAGCCATTCTCCGCTTCCTTGCTGCTACGGATCATCTTCTGGAAGATTACGAACATCTAACTTCTGTGTATAGTCAATTTCCTGATTGTCGTTTGTGTCCCTTTTCAAAAGCAATCTGTGCTTAAGAGCTCAGCTAAAACAACCTTCTCTTCCCCGGCTTTGATGTTGAATGTTCGAAAAGATCATTATTCCCCTTCAGTTGCATTTTCTTCTGAAGATTTTTGCAGGATCTGCCTTCATTTGAACTGGCTTTGGTTAAAAGTTGCCTGAGCTCAGTCAAATTGTCGCCCTCACTTTCCTCACCTTCGTTAATTCTAACTCTTGCTGGGCTCTGAGTTAATGAGCCCAATTCTGTTAATTTTGGGGGAGGCTCGTTGACCTTTTGAACTGGACTGAGCCCATTTCCCCCCTTTTTCTTTGATGACACATTTTGTAACTATTTTGGATGGCCTGCTAATATCAAGCCCAGACCGCCCTCTTCTGAGCTCAGAATTAGAGTTGGTAACAAATTTTAAATCTGAACTGGAGGGGAAGTAAAAATTCTACACCTGAAAGTTAGGGATTCGCTCCTTCCCGAATCTTTCCTCATCATCAGCAACTTACTGACAGCTTCTGCAAATGATCACTTTTCCGATTGTGTCGAGACCCAGTTCTGCTTTATTGGTTGCTTCTCGTGTCGTATAAGGTTCAGTGATTCACATTCTGTGCATCTGATTAGGACATCTCTGTCATGTTCAGCTGAAGGCTTGATTAGGGCTTCGAAAGGCTTCTCCACTTTTTGCTGTTCTTGCTCTCAGGGATTCAAAGAGCCTGATTTTTAACTCCTTGGAAACCCTTCTCTAGGTGCAGGAGCCTCCTCTTACCTTTGAGATGCAGGTTGATCGAGACCCAGATGCCTCTTCCTTCGAGAGATAGGCCTCCTCGTTTCAACTCATTGACCCTTCTAGTCTTTGCATATTCACCCTTAGTGACTTGAGAACCCAAAGTCCCTTTGCATAATCATCCCTAGTGACTTAAGAAACTGGGTATTTTTTCTGTTTTATAAGGCATTTTTAAATGCATGGCTTGAGGTACACCTCAGAGTGTTTTTCAGAAAAAATGCATCAAGGCATATTTTAAAAGTCGTAAATCCTAGAAGGCCCATGCTTTTTAACGTGAGGTGTACACCCAAAAGTAAAAAAGGACTTTTGACACCCAATTTGCTGCTCAAATGTAGCAGGAAATTCTGTTCGTGAGGAGCTCTTTCATGGCTTGCCAGAAAAAAAAGGCATATGCATAATGGGAACACACAACAGAAACATAAAATCAAAAAAATAGGTAAGGGCTTGAAGCTCCACGTTTGTAAATTCTATACGAGAAACCCAGAAAGGGAAGGGAATCAAGGGATGAACTGCCCTCACCCCACCTTTCACTCTCAGATGGTTGCACAAGAGCAGTTCGTTCGACAATCTCTCTTAACCCTCCTCTTTTTTTGGTCAGCTTCTTCGATCCCTTGTGGCGGAATCTAAGTTCTAAAAGCAATTGGGATGATGAATGACCTATGCTGGTATCTGGTTTGCAAAATTTCGATGAGATCTTCACAATTTCATACTTGTTTCTCTGATGATGTGTGTTAGTAGAGCAAGGGAGAGTTGAGAGAGATGAGGGGTGAAGGTTGGATTTTGAGAACTCTGTGGGATCTTCAAGAGTTCTCAAGCAATGTTTGTTTATTTATTATTTTTTTTAACTGACCCAAAAGCTAACTCCTTCCTTGGATAGCGATGTTGCTGTAGCTTTACAAGTCATGGGCAAATATGGCTGGAGTTATGTGAATTTGAAGTGTTGGAATCTTATATTATAGATTTCATGATTTATTTAATAAACTTTATATTATTTACAAGGCATATAATTTACTAGTATATATATTTATATTACAATTAAATTCTCAAAACTCTTATGCCTAAGCGTCTTGCCTCCCCTCTCTGGGGGTAACACCTCGCCTTACGCCTTTGCCTTTTAAAATACAGCATTTTGTTTCTGGGGTATACTTCTTGTTGGGATATTAAATTTGCTAGTTCATGTGATTTGAGTTCAGGGGTCTTATTCTTTGTTGGTTATCCTGGAAGTGGTAGGTCTGGGGATTGGTGGAAAACAATTGATTATTGTCCTGTTCAGTTGTTGAGGTTATCCTTGTCAGATGAATTGGTGAGTATCTTTGGTTTGTGTAGTCCTAAATGATGTATGGAAGGAATTTTAATGTTATGAAGACTATTTAGAAAAAATGGGGGAGGTTGCCACTTGCCGCTACTATGGGAATTTTTAGTTTTATTTTAATTTAGAGATTGTGGTCTTAGTGATGTATTCCTCTTTCTAATGAATAGTCCATTTGGTTATCCTCGGGTGAGAAACTTGTTTCACGCACTTTGCTGTTTAAATATTATTGGGTGAAGAGTTTTCCTATTATTGTCTAGGAAATTTTGCTTTCACCTGTTTGAGATCATTGTCTTGTTCTTTGTGTCAAATCTAGTGAAGTGGTCCTACACTTTAGGTTGAAAATACGTAGCTAATGGTTGTTCTTTTTGTAGTCATGTGGAGGTTTGGTGGAAGAGTGTTATGAACATGGTTGGGAAGGATTTAAATTTATCCAGAGTTCATAATGCACAAATCACAGGTTTTTCTTTATAGAGAGGGGCTCTCTTTCTCTGGATTTCCACTTTATAGTAGTCTTAATGAAAGAAGGTTGATGAGCTTATTTTTTTTGCGGAGTGTGTTGGATTCTTTCGTTCCTCAAATTGGATTAGATGTTTGTTTCTGGAAGGGGATTTTTCAGTTTCCTTTTCTTCTAAATCTTTCTTATCTTTTGAAACCTGCAACACCTAGTCCTTTTTCCTTTGTGTCATGTGGTTTGGAAGGTTAAGGTTCCTTTTAGAGCTTGTTTGATTGGAAGAAATCAATGCAGGAATGGAATCATAATTCCTATCCCAATTCCATTCCTTTGTTTGGTTAGACAAGATAATATTGGAATAGGGATTCCTTAGGAATGAGCATTCCTTTTATGAACGGAATTGGCATTTCATCGGCTCTCTATTGGAATCAACATTCCATTTCTTAATTCTTTCTTAAAGACAAATTACTCCATGCACAAATTATTTTATTCCACAATCATATCTCTTTGCAACCTGATCACCCACTCTCTCTTTCTCGGTCTCCTTTCTCTTGGAATCCCATAGCTTACTGTTCTTCATTTTGAGAGTGCAGCAACGCATAGGTATAGAAGCTCATCAACGATCTTGTACAAGATGCTGATGGCACAACTGTACCTCCTCAATCACTGGATGTCATTGGCGGCGGCGCTGGCTAGAATTTGCTGCACATGGTGTAGTGTTTGTATGATAAATTAGATACAAAAGAAGGGGAAAGAAATATATTTGAACTTGTTAAAGCTAGAGAAATGAAGAGTAAGGACTTAGGAAAGGTAAAATGTATAAAAAGTGAGGATGATATTGTTTTGGTTAAGGACGAAGACATTAAAGAAAGATGGTGAAGTTACTAATTATATGCATTTTTCTCCTCTTGTTTCTTTTCAAGGTTTTCAACACATGAGTTGGGTTCTAATCTAGTCATCAGCATCAGGTCTATAAAAGTATTACATCATACCCAACAACAATGTAGTTTCAAACAATCAATTCAACTTCTTTACAGTAGAAAGGCGCACCTAGTAAGGACCTTGCACCTGGTGTGCCTTAGCTCAGGTTCATGCATTGTTTAATGATCTCAACTCACTGGGCCTCATGGTTTTGTCCAATAAGAGTTGCCTCACATGGTTGAAGCTTAAACCATTAATGTGTGGCTGAGATAGCATGGACAATGTGGGATTGTGACATGTTGCCATGAACCAAGCAAAGCTTCATGCTTGCACCTTGATGTGTGTTGTGCCTTTTTGGTGTTTCAATATGCCTTTATTGACTATGGACTTGGGAGAAGGTTGAGATGGATGATGTGGTTATTTATCAACTTTAGTTGCTGATGATACTGTTCTACTTTTTTGATTAGAGGCCTGTTTCAGTTGTGATTCAAAAGGTCCTTTCTTTACCCAGAATATTTGAGGCTGTTTCTAGGCGTGAGACTAATGTTGCTAAGACTGAGATTGTAGGAGCTAACTCAGGTTTGGAGGATGTTCAAAAGTTTAATGCTGCAAAAGAATTGTGTTTTGTTTTGGTTTCTTTTGTCTTATTTTGGCTTTTTTTGGAGTAAGCGGTTAACTGACAAGGTATCTTACATTAAGAGGCCAGCAAGTTGCTTTGGTTTTATTCAGATTTTAGCCAAACAAATAAAATCAACACAAAAGACACAGATGTTCAGTGAATATCTTACACGGTAGAAAACTTTCTCTCTTACCTTGCAATTTGAATGATCATTTTTTTGTTTTTGAAAACCCTGGTCAAATTGGGTTGGGGATCAGGGGAGGGTTGTATATGGGTTGTATTTAATTGATTTCATCTATAACAGACCTGGTGTGTCAGATGTCAGTCAGATAAAAGTTGCATGATACTATAACACTAAAAGGATACCGTGAGCTTAATTCGGGCCATGGTTATCTAAAGGAAATTTAAAAAATTCAGTCATCAATGTGGATATTTAGAGAAATATGGAACACAGGGGGAGTCATGGGCCCACTTGGACTTTGCATGCATTTGATGCCTCTACGTCGAGGAGGGAGTTACTGGGGTAAAATTTGGTCCTAGTTGCTGAGGAAGAATTACCCAGGCAAACCCCGCCCCCTCCACCCCACCCCCGGGGGGCGAAAAAAAAAAAAAAAAAAAAAAAAAAAAACCTGCATCCAATCATATAAAAGGATATGCTTGTTTTGAAACATTAACTGCTGACAGCCGAATTTTTAGGACACTAAGGTCTGATTAATTTCATCTTTCTGATTAGATTAGCGAATTTTGGCTATCACCTCCCATATCTAAATACAATCTGTTAATGTTTCAAACTTCTCAGCCCTTTTAGGTCATGACCTGGCTCAAGGACATGCAGTATATTCTGTGAATTGTTATTAAGATCTTCTATCTTATATGTGTAGATTAGTGTTAGTTAAAGTCAATAAATTGCATTCTAACTTCTTTACAACCTATATCCAGACAATTTGTTTGCAAATGTTATTCTTATTTGTAGTTTGTGGCTGACGAAGTGCCCTTAAGTATTTCTTTTTGACCAGGAAATGGGTGCTCTACTCTTTGAAGAAGGGTGCTTTTCTTTGGTTAAAATCATAAGGATGCTTCCAGATTGCAAACTACCAATTATTGTTATAATTAAAATTATGATTAGGTTCTGCCCATTGTATTTTCTTCTGATCCGAATGATTTTAGCTGGCTGAGGGTAGGGTGACAATTTGTTGATTACTTTGCAGTTCTTTTTCAAAGAAAATCTGTAACATCTTTAATCTGTATATCATCAGTTGTTAATTGTCTTGTTCTCAGTGTTTCTTAGTGATAAAATCTCTGAAATTATTAATGTTGTCATTGGCTGTGGTTGCTGATGGTGTATTGAACTTGCAGTAAACCTAAGGTCTGTGAAACTTGGGCAAGACCTTGGCCAAGGCAGTGCATATTTTGTGGCAATCAAGAGCAAGGAGGATAGAAGTTCAAAATCCACATCGGTGCGATTCTCAGCTAGGGCAATTTCCATCCAGGCTTTGTCTGCAAATAAGTTTCTGATATTGGATTCAGTGGGGGATTTACACCTCTTGTGCCTTTCCAACCTCAACTTTGGGTCAGAAATAATGTGTCAATTGAGGCAGTTGCCTCACATCATGAAAGTGCGAAAGTTGGTTGTTCTCTCTGATTCCTCCGCGAGTATGCATTGCTGTTATTTTTAGTACTAGTGCTACTGCTCCTACTGTTGGGAAGTGCTTGCTACTACTCACTACCATACTCCCACTGTTCAATTCGCTAGCAACAACTAAAATCGATTTTTGGAAATTTCAACAGAAATTTTGAAAAACATAGATGAATGAACTTTGAGAAATGTTAAAATAGATGATTGTGGATAATTGAGAAACAAAATAAAAAAAAAACCCTTTAAGGCGTGTTTAGTTTTGGAAAACAATTTTTATTTTCTATTTTAGTTTTCCAACAAATTACAAAAAAGTTGGCTAATTTTCCATTTTTATAACATATGTATGAAATAAATGAATACCAATATAAACAGTTTTGGCACTATTTGCTTGTGAAAATAGCTTTATTTTTCATTTCTAATTTTTCAAATAATTACAAAAAAGCCACCTTGTTTTCAAATTTTCCATATTTCTATAGAAAAGTTGGAAAATATTTTTTTATTGTTTTCCTAGATTTCCAACTCTTACTTTGTATATGGGAGCATGAGATTCGGATCTTGGACTTTAATTTGTGTAGATTATGTATAAAATTACATCCAAATTTATGCCCCAAAATCCATGATTCCAAATATTACCTTATATAAAATTTGGAAAATTGTAAAATAAGTTGTCTTTCTTGTGATTATTTTAAAAATCTAAAAAGTAAAAAATGAAATCTTTTTTGCACATTTAAACAAATTCATTATTTTCTACCTTTTTAATATGAATCTTGAAAAATTTAAAAATAAGCTAAAATTTTTATATTTCTTTGGAAAACTAAAAGTTGGGAAATGGAAAATGTTTTCCAAAACTAAACAGGCCCTTAAATTTTTCTTATTTTCTTCAATTTTTAATTTAAATTCCCTAAATTTTTACCTGTGTATATGGATTTAAAATTTTTTGGAGATTTCATAAATTTCCCATAAGCTTAGCCAAAATTTTGCAAAAAAGAAATTGAGTCTTGATTTCCTTTTGAAACCCTCACAAAATCCGAATTTCGACCAAAAGTTTCATAAAATTACCAAAATTTAAGACCATGCTCACTAGGATGCTTTTTTCTTGGAAAATTCTTAATGAATGATAATCATGTGAACTTTTCAGATGAAGTTTTGGTTAACTTTTTTGTTGTTGGAATCTCTTGAGATAATTGTTCAAATGTTTCATTGCAGGAACTCAAACTTTTTGGATATCTGATGGATCTCATTCAGTGCACATGATGGCATTATCTGACATGGACAGTTCAGTTGATGAAAATGATAGGAGTGACAATGAGGCAAAGTTAAAGCAGATCTCAGGTATTTGTAGTATCATCTTGCAAAATATTTAAATGTAGCAGCTAAATATGCTGTTCTTGTGTTTTAGCGTTAGCCAATTTTGTCAGGTTAGTAGAGTTTTAGTTCTGGCACATTCATGTATGATTCTTCCATTTGGAAACTTGTCACAAAATCACAGCAAATGCTTTTCTCTTGTGTGATCTCTTGCAATCTGTGTACCATGGACACTTCTATGAGGTAGCCATGTCTGTCTGACATTATATACATGTATTTTGATGCTTCTTTGACACTTTAAGACACTGGCATTTGGATATGTATAATTATTTTATACTTCTTTAAGGCTGTTCAAGCAGAATAATGCATTGAAGTAAATTTTTTATTTTTAAGAAAAAAATTATTTGTAAAACATTATACTGCTGGTTTATTTAAAATTAAAATAAACTTGACTATGCTAAAGAGTACTATATCTTAAGAATTGTTATTGGAGGGAAAAGGAAGTGGAATAAGCATATCCATTTTTTCTTATTGTTCCTCTAGCTTAGTTTTAGTTTATCAGTTTGCTCAGCATGGTCAGTTGCACTTGTGCAATAGTTCTTTCATTTTGCAAACTTTTTTCTATTTAAATTTAACATTCGAGTTTTATTTCTGTGCTAGCTATTCAGGCATTATTTACTAGTGAAAAGATTCAAGATATTGTTCCTCTGGCTACAAATGCTATTTTGATCCTTGGACAAGGTAACCCATTGGTTCTTTCAATTAATCTTTTTTCTTGGTTTAGTTTAGGGATAAAAATTTATTGTTCTTATTGCTATATGATTTCCAAGATATAAGATATCAGTGGTTTTTGTCAGATATTGAATTATGAGTAAAATTGTTAAAATGAAGTCCAATATGGGTCTCACAAGAAACTCAAGAATAGCAAGCTTATAGACTAAAAAAATCTTGGATTGTGGTGTACACAGTGTGGGCGTAACTAACAATAGCGAGTGCAGCGGGAAGTGGTAGTAGCAGATGTTACATAATGGGAAGCTGGTGTAACGGCTGTGAAATTTTTTTTCAAGCACACTCAACCTTATGCTTATTAGTGCATTTGCATGTTTTAAGCTTTTGACCCTTCTTAGAAAGAGAGTTGGTGTATTTTGGACCCTTTAGTTCAACTAAGTTGTTTGGTAAGGCAAAAAATTTACATTTGTTTCAAACCACCATTGACCAAAAATTATGTGTGTATATATTTATACTTTTTTATTATTCTTATGTGTGATAAATTAATTAATAGAACAAAATACATTATACACTATTAATCTATTAGACACATTAGACATTTGAATAAGACAAACATACAATAACTAGAAAAGAAAAGAAGGTTGAAATTGAAAAATATAGGACATAAATATTAAATTGCTAACATTATCAAAATAAAATGTTTTCCTAACATATTAGTGATACGAAATTGTTAATTAATGCATCTCTTATGACTATTTAAAAAAAGTATTAAATTTTGTATCATTAGCATCATCATTATAATTTGTTTTCCCCTTCTCACCCCATAGTATATTGAGAATGATTTATGAAAAAGTGGGGGGACAAAAGTGAGAAGAAAAAGTAAAAAATAATTTTTTTTCCATAATAGTTTTTTAGCGGTTACATGGTGGCTGTAGCAGCCTTTACTTCACGGTCAAGGTCCGTAACAGCTACTATGGGCATGATGTTTCTTCCCACCAATTTTGCGGTGTGTAATGGTATCAAGAATCCAAAAAAAGGTTATGTAATGGTGTTGCATAACGGTTGTGGCTGTTATTTTGAAACCAAGATAGAAAGTCTTTGAAGAAAGGCAAACTCAAAAGTGGGGGAGTCGACACCGAGGCATCAACTTCAGAGGAAATTTTATCATCTCGATCGTTCAACACACCCAATGGTAAGGGTAAGATGACATGCCTCTTATGTTGAGGCGCTCACAGAGTTACTAATTGTCCTCACAAGTCATCTCTCAGTGCTTTATAAGCTTTCATTGCGGAGTGGGTATTGCGAGACGATGAGGATTAGGAGGAAACTCCCAGGATGGGTGCAATGCGGTTAGTTGATGTGTTGGAGGGGCAGACAAAAGAGATAAAACATATCCAAGCTAAAGGGTTGATGTTTGTGGATCTACGGATCAATGGGAAGGGCACCATGCTATTTTTTGATACCGGGACTGTGCATAATTTTGTTTCACAAGAAGAAGTGTAGAGACTCAACTTGACCTTAGATAAAGATTCAGGATGCATGAAAGTAGTTAACTTTCCAGCTTTGCCTACTCTGGGAGTAGCCAAGCAAGTGATTGTAAAGCTTGGACAGTGGGCAAGACATGCGAATTTCACAGTTATGTCATTGGATGATTTCCAAGTGATTCTAGGAATGAAATTCTTTAGGGAGACTAAGGCGGTACCGATGCCTTTTTCCATTTCCCTTTGTATAATAGGGGACCACCCTTGCATGGTGCAAACCGTTGCGAATAATGGAGATAATGAGAAGTCATTTCTTTCTTCTAGGCAACTCAAGAAAGGATTAAGGGGAATTTAATTATCTTGCCACGCTGGTGGTAGGTGAAGTAAGCCAAGAATGGGTACCTACTGCCATCTAGGCTATGTTGGATGACTATAAAGTTGTCAAACCAAACAAACTACCTCTGAACTTGCCTCCATGACAGGTTGTGGAGCATGAAATTGAGTTGCTCTCAAGGGTAAAGCCGCCTGCTAAAAGGCCATATAGGATTTCACATCTAGAACTAGCAGAGTTTTAGGAAACAACTTGATGAGTTATTGGAAGTAGGTTATATAGTCGTCCTTCCAAAGCATCGTTTGGAGCATTCATGTTGTTTTAGAGGAAACATGATGGGAGGATGCGGATGTTTGTGGACTATCACATGCTCAACAAGGTGACTGTGCCCACAAGTATCCCATTCCTCTAAAAGTTGATTTGTTTGATTAGCTAAGTCATGCAAAGTACTTCACCAAACTTGATTTGTAGCCAGACTATTATGAGATGGGGATGTACCCAAGATGGCTTATATGAAACAGTATGGGGCATATAAATTCTTGGTGATGCCATTTGGGTTGACGAATGCGTAGCTATGTTTTGCAGCTTGATGAGGCAAGTATTTCATGAGTATGTCACAATTTTGTTGTGGTATACTTGGATGACATTGTTGTCTACAGTTCTACTCTGGAAGAATGTAAGGAGCATCCGCGGAAGGAGTTCAATAGGTTGAGGGAGAACAATCTTTATGTGAAAAGAGGGATGCTCTTTCGTTTTGTTGTGGTATACTTGGATGACATTGTTGTCTACAGTTCTACTCTGGAAGAATGTAAGGAGCATCCGCGGAAGGTGTTCAATAGGTTGAGGGAGAACAATCTTTATGTGAAAAGAGGGATGCTCTTTCGCTCAGCAAAGCATCAAATTCCTTGGTTATGTTATCGAGCAAGGTTATATTCGGATGTATATGGCGAAGGTGAAGGCTATTCAAGATTGGAAGATCCCAACGATAGTGAAGGAGTTGTGTTCTTTTCTTGGATTGGTCAACTATTGCAGAAAGTTCGTGTTAGGGTATTTGAGGACTTGTTCTTTTGATAGAATTGCTAAAGAAGGGTCAAGCGTGGAACTAGACAAAGAAGTGCTCAGGAGCCTTTGACAATTTGAAGGTTGCCATGATGAGAGATCCGATACTTTTGCTCTTCTTGACATCATGAAACCCTTCGAGGTATAGACGTATGCATCAGACTATGCCTTTGGGTAAGTCTTGTTTCATGATGAATACCTATTATGTACAAAAGCCAAAAGCTTAATGAAGTAAGCACATAAGTATGCAACTCAAAAGAATGAGATGCTAAGGGTAATACATTGCCTTTGCGTGTGACGACATTACCTACTTGGGTCAAAGTTTGTGGTGAAAAGAGATAACTTGGCCGTTAGTCATTTCTTTACACGACCAAACTTATTGCCTATTGGCAAGAAATCTTGGCGGAGTTTGGAGAAATTTATAGAACAAACTTGGACCCCTCCAGTTTGTTTTTTTGATGGAGTGGAAGCGTCAAGTTTGAAGTTAAGTTTTTCATTCAAACTTTGAAGTATATAGCTACCATCACTACTAGAATTGCAAATGAATTGCAAAAGATCGGTGAGTCAGGTTTAAGATACTCGTATTGTGGTTGAACTAACATCAAGGGAAGTAAGGTTGTTAAAGAGCTTGAGTCTATATGTCGATGCACTTAGAATTCCTTCGGTGAAGGACTCAAACACCGTTGGAAAGATCTTCATCTTGAATTGTATGGATCTTTCGGAATCAGTTCCTTCATCTTCACGATTTGGAAGGTGAGGATTCTTTAATTTAAATTTGAATTATAATGGGGTTAATATAGATGGATCCCATGGTATTGGGCCTATGAAATGTTAAGAGGTGGACTGTGGTTAGTGGGTTGATAAGAAAAGGAACTGTAGTCTCAATTATGTTGCAGGGATAGTGTTATACAAGTTAGGCCTACCAGAGTCCAATTATAATGATATAATAGGAGAGACCATCCAAAAACAAGAAGGCTTGGTTTTGGGCAATCTAAATAAATTGGATTTGGCTAAGTCTTTTGTGGGTATAAATTTGATAAGAGAAATCCCATTAGGAAATTGAGGAGGATGCTTAGATGCCGTAAACACAGTAGAATAGAGAACTAGGGGTATTATCTAGACTGGTTTGAAGGTCCACAGGAGTTCAAGCACCACGCAGGTAAGTTGAAGGCAAGGATGAAGTGAAGTAACTCAACAATGTCAGAAACAAGTATTCTTGTTCATCAAGTCCTTTGTTCTCTGTTGTTTGCCATCGAGATGGCTCAGATTCCTCTGAATTTTTTGGCAAATGAAAGTGTGTTGATTCTGATGATGAAATGGAAGTATGTGTGAATATGAAAAAGGGCACTTACTAGATGATCTATGGAATTGTTGAAGAGGAAAACTTGCCTGCAAACACATACTCTAATTTTTAAAATATTGGCTTGAACTCCTTGGTTCGAATAAAAGGGAGGTGGGGTAGGTAGCCCCACGAAGTTCTTTGAATAAGCACATGTTGGTGTTCGCCATTTGAAGAACATTGACTACAATGTTAGAGAGTTGACCGAGAAAGGATCTTTGGTCATTGTTCCTATTCTTGAGCATAAACCCATTGATATCCTCAGTGATTCTATTTTTAGAGGTGGTGGGGGATGATGCAAAAGAACTTCTATTGGCAATGACCTTCTTATTTTCAACAAGATATTCTTCCCACTCCTAATTAATCTAAATATACAGATAGTATTGTTCGCCATAGGGAGGAATCTAATGAAGGAGATATTAGCCTTTTGGGGGGTGAGAGACAAAAGAGACTTGCAAAAACTCTATGGGGAGATGGGACATGGGGTGAAATTGAGGGTTTGTCCTAAAACATATGGGGGCGAGGGGGGGGGGAGGAAGGTTCAAAAAAAAAGAACTAAATAAGCTAGCCTTGGATATAATTTTTTTTCTTTTTTTTTTTTGGGCTTTTTTTGGGGGGAAGGGGGGGGGTTTAAATTGTGAAGCTAATTAGTTGGAACTTTAGGGGTTTGATTTGGGAAGAGTTTGTTAAAATTCTCTTGAGATAATGTTACTTAAGGAAACTAAATTGAAGAGTGTTGATTTTTTTTTGGGTAGGAGCATGGTTTTAAATCGTGGTATCGGGTAGTGTAACGTAACGATAATGGGTGTAACGGGAAGTTGGAGTAGTGGATGTTACATAACGGGAAGTGGGTGTTATGGTCGTGAATTTTTTTTTACGCACGCACAACATTGTGCATATTAGCATACTTGCATGTTTTAAGCTTTTAAACATTCTTAGAAAGAGTTTTAGTGTATTTTGGATCCTTTAGATCGGCTAAGTTATTTGGTACAGGCAAGAAGTTTACATTTGTTTTAAACCACCATTGAAAGAAAAATTACGTGTGTGTTCGTATTTAAATGTCTCATTGTTCTTATGTGTGATAAATTCTATGTGTGTTAAATTAATTAATAAAACAAAATACATTATACACTCCTTAATCTATTAGACACATAAGGCATACGAATAATACAAATATAAAGTAACTAGAAAAAAAGAAGGTTGAAGTTGAAAAATATAAGTTGAAAAATATAGAAAATAAATATCAAATAACTAAAATTATCAAAATAAAATATTTTGCTAACATGGTAGTATTTTCAAATTGTTAATCAATGCATCTCTTGCGAGTATTTAAAAAGAATAGTAAATTTTGTATAATTGTCATCCTCATTATAATATTTTCCCCCTCTTGCCACATAGTATATTGAGAATGATTTATGAAAGAGGGGGGAAAATTGAGAAGAAAAAATGAAAAATAAAATAAATTTTTTGGCATAACAGTCTTGTGGCGGTTACATAATAGCCGTAGCGGCCTTTACGTGATGGTCGCGGTCCGTAACGGCCGCTATGGCTGTGATTTTTCTTCCCACTAATTTTGCGGAGTGTAATGGTATTGATAACCCAAAAAACTGTTACGAAATGGTTGCAGTCATTATTTAAAACCATGGGTAGGAGGGTAGTGAAGAGTATTTAGGAGGGTAGGTGTAGGGAGTGAGAGTCTCTCTCTTCTCAAGGGATGGCTAGGGGCATTTTGATCTGGTCCATTTCTAGAATTGATAGCCTTGTTTGGTTTTTTACCCTCTTGGTCTTGGTAGATGTAAAAGAGAGGCGCTGATGGTCGTTCGCTTCTATTTATGGCCGTTCTAGACCCACTTTTTGGTCTTCTTTTGGGGATGAATTATATGCTGTTTTTGGATTTTGTTTCCCTAGATGGACTGATGGTGGTGGTTTCAATGTTAGGTTTTCTAGGGAGAACAAAAGGGGGAGGGAGGGTTACTTTGAGTATGTAGAATTTTGATAGGTCCATTAGAGATTGTGGCTTGAGGGACCAACCCTTGGGCAATGTGCTCTTTTTTTTTCCTTGGTTTGAAAGGGGTGAGAGGGCTAGGTTAGGGATTGTCGGTGGGGAGGTTACTATGAGTATGCTGAATTTGACAGGTTCATTAGGGATTGTGGTTTGAGGGAACAACCCTGGGCAATGCATTTTCTTTCTTTCTTTGAAGGGGTGAGAGGGCTAGGTTAGTTATATTTTTGTTTTGTAGTGATTGGGAGAATGAGTTTTCTAATCTTTTTCGAACTATTTTGCCTAGACTTGTGGCTTTCACTTTCTTGTCTTCTTGGAATCTGGCAAGGTTAAGTGGGGTCCTTCCCCTTTTCACTTTGAGAATGCTTGATCATGAATCATGATTCTTTCCCTCTTCTATTAGTAGGAGTGAGCATAATTTAGTTAAAACTGAATTGACTAAATTAACCAAGTAAATTCGTTTGGTTCCGTTAAAAAAATTATTTGGTTCGGTTTTCATTTTCGTTGAATTTCGGTTTTCAGTTTTCGGTTCGGTTCTTGGGTTCGGTTGATTCAGTTAACCGAATTAATCGAATATTCTAAATTAATAATATATAATTATATATATTATATATTAAAATATTTTATATATTATACATATACTAAATTTTTTTTATTTTTTATATATTATATATATATTAAAATTTGATATATATATTATATATATTATTTTGATTTATATATATTATATATATTATTTGTATTATATATATATTATATATATTATTTGTATTTTATATATATATATATATATACATATTAAAAATCTATATTTATATATATTAATATTAAATCAGTTAACCTATTTAGCCAAAATTCGGTTCAGTTGGCTTTGAGTTCGGTTAATGAGTTTTTTTTACTGAATTTTTTCGGTTAATTCGGTTAATTAACCTAATTCACCGTACTGACTGAATGTTCACCCCTATCTGTCAGAGAGACTTGGAGTGAGGTTTGGAGAGGGGTTGGGAAGTGTTTAGGACCATAAGTCTAAGCATCTTAAATGAGTCTTTGAAGATTTGGAATAGGGAGATTTTTGGGGATATTAGGTTCAAGAGGGCTAGAGAGAGTTGGACTTTTCAAATAGGAAAAAGGGAAGTGTTAGTCTTCGGAGAGTGAGGAGGCTAAATGAGTTCCAATGAAAAATGAGTTTGAGAATTTGGTTTTTAAGGACATAAGGAGTTGGAGGCAAAAGACAAAATTTAAATGGGTGAAAAGAGGCTATTCAAAATTTTTTCATAGGTTGGCTAATAGGAAGTTGAGAAAGCCTGATTAGGGAATTGGACTTCTAAGTGGGAGAGCTTATGTCAAATCCTCATTTGTTTGCCGTTGAGATTATTATTATTATATTTTGGTTGAATCTTCACATGGAAGAAGATGTTTGTAGGCCAATATTGAAGGTTTGGATTGGAATCCCACTGTTCGTAATCAAGTGAGTTGGATGGAAAGACCTTTTGAGGAGGAAGTGAAAGTAATTGTATTTGGGATGGAGAGGGATAAGGCTCCAGGTCCGGATGGGTTTAGTATTTTCTTTTACTTTTTTTTTTTCTTTTTTTTCAAGATTACTGGATGTGGTAAGGGTGATCTTGTTGAAAGTTTTTAATGAATTTTATTGGAATGAGATCGTGAGCAAGAGTATGACCTCAACTTTTATTGATTTGGTGCTGAAGAGGAATATATTTGTTAAGATGGCTAATTTTAGACCAATTATTTTGGTGAAAAGTGTGTATAAGATCATTGCTAGTGTATTTGTTTGGGGTAGGCAGATTGTAGATGCTATTTTGGGTTCTAATAAGGTAGTGGAGGAGGTTTCTAGAAGGAATGAGAAGGGATTATTTTTAAATTGGATTTTGAAAAGGCTTGTCATAGTGTAAGTTGGGTTGGGATTTTTTAGATAAGATATTTGCTAGGAAGGGGTTTGGGGAGCATTGGTAGTCTTGGATGAAAGGTTTCTTGTCTAATTCTTTCTTTTTATTTATTGTGGATGAACCTAGATCATGGTTTAGAGTGACATGGGGCGTTAGATGAGGGGATCTATTCTCCTTTTTTGTTGATGTTGGTGATTGATGTTTTAAGTAGAATGGTTGAAAGGGCTGTGGATAGTGGTCTGGTGAAAGGGTTGGGAGCAGGTAGAGGGGGTTTTTGTGTCCCATTTGCGGATGATACTATGCTTTTCTTAGGTGATTATGGAGATTCTTTGTTGAATGTTTTTACTGTTCTTCAAATCTTTGGGGGTTTCTATGCTTAAGATTAAATAGTGGTGGAGTGATATTGCAGCTATTAATCTTGAGTTCCAGTAGATCTTGGGAGTCTGCTTTCCTAGTGGGTTGTGGTCTTTTTCGATTGGCCCTTCTCCTATTTAGAGTCTCATTAGTTTGTAATCCTAGGTTGGTGGGTAATTCTTTAGCCTAGCATGATATCACGAACTTTACTTGTGGGTGGGCCTTGATCCATTGATAAGGTTGCCTCATTGTGACCTGCTTATTACATGTTTAAACTGCAGAAGTAGCCTTTCCACACATAGGGGTAAGTCTGCCTGCTTCTGACCCTCTTGAAGCCCCACCTTTGAAAGAGCCTTGTGCTCTGGCTGTCCTTTTATTTCATGGGCTGTTCTTGGTGCAATTCTATTTTTGTGTTGTTTGAACATTTATCAGTGCATTTCTATAGTTGTGTTTGAATATTTATCATTGCCAGTTTTTGTATATTGAAATCCTTTTTGGTTTGTCTTTGCATTTCTCGATTTTCTTGACTGTCTATGTTCTGCAGGTGACTTGTTTGTTTATGCAATTTCCTGAAGTTGCTTGGCAGCTATCTTTCTTGCAGTGGTGAGCACTTGTCTTAATGTTATTCCTTGATGGTGTTCTATATAACAGCTGCCCTTCTTTTATGCGTGTGCTTTTTTTTTTTTAAAATAATTCTAAACTGCAAACTATGAAATAATTTGAGATAAATTATTTCTTTACGTGGCGTGAAAAAAATCATGATATATGTATTTGGTCTCCTTTCAGCATTGTTGGTGTGTGCCATCTATTTTGTAGGACATATATGTTCCTGGCCAGATTAGGTGAATTTGCGACTTGACAGGCTTCACAGATCAATGTTGTGTCTGAACAGTAAGTTCTATTAGACTATGTATACTGGCTGAAAGTATTTAAAAAATTCTTAACCATTTTGTTCATTCCATGATGTATTTTGCAAATTATAGTGTGGAATCTTACACATTCATCTGGTATCACAGTTGATTTTCATGCATTCTCTTGGATAACATGGTTCCACTTATCATTCTATCACTAAGGTCATGAGCTGCAGTTATCTCGTATGTGTCTACTAGCGCATATGATCCCTTGAACACTCAGCTCTTGAAGGTATGTATGGTTAATTGTACTATTGGAATGAGAGTTGCATTGGATTTTTATATTGACATTTAGCAAGACTGCAGCATTATGCAATTTGAGTACAACAGTTTGTGTCTGCTGCTGCTGCTTTGACTTGTTCCCATAGACAAAACTGAATGCTCAATTATATAATATTTTGTGCATTGTTATGCAATTTAGTGACTGAAAGATTCAGTCGATAATTTGTTTTGATCAATGATTAACTTGTTAAGGAATGGATTTTGCAATTTCTGTTTTGATATCTGAATGTGATGAGTGAAAATTTCCAATGGTATCTTAGAGAAATATACAAAATATACAATTTTCATCATTAATGCTGTGTTTCGGAGCATAGATTTTTGAATTTGGAAAAGTCTGGTATTGTACAAAATAGGACATAATGTAATAATTGTATTGAATTTTGTTAAATTCCGAAAATCTAAGTTAAGTTTTGAACTCTATGCTCCCAAACACTGCATGAAGGTTTTCCAAGTGCGTAGACTCAAAAGATGAATGGACAATACAGTTTGTTAAAGGAACAAAGCGCACTAAGGTGGGTGGGGGTAACCAAGGCATAGTGTCACGGGCTAAGCTTGTTTAGGGTATTATGCTTGCCTATGTCCGCTTGTCTCGTGTGCTTGGGATGAGTTTCCATCATGTAAATACTAGTGTAGGGTTATTTTTCTACTACTAGTGTCTTTGTATGCCAAATAAGGCAGTATGACTTTTCGGTCACTTTGATGTTTCCTAGTGCTAGAGTGAGAATGACCTAGAGCTCTTTAGGGGAGGGTGAGTGTTCATCAGTCATTGTAAAACTCACTAGCTTTTGTCAACGTGTTTAGCCTACTTCCTTCGCTAAGCACACAATGTCAACGGAGGTGGTGTTAATGAATTACATTTGCTTCAATGTTTACTGACTTTCATGAATGCTTACTGTTTCCGCTGCCATTTGATTGAATGCTAATGAAAGTGTTTTGTGGATGAATGTTAGTAAACGATAGGTTGACTAGTTAAACAAGAGTGCTTTAGCTAGCGCCGCGCAGCCCTTTCATAGCGGTGTGAAAATAGTCGGACTGTGACAAATAGGCATGTTTGAGGAAGACGGATGCCCAATTATTGGATATGCATTTATAATACATATTTTGGCGGTAGGCAAGTCATGTATTTGTGTTTTGTGTGTGTCTGTGTGTGATATTATGCAAATGGTAAATCATTTGACATCACAGCCTATGTGCTTCGTGTACATTGTCCCCTTTTTTTATTTCACCCACTGCAATTTTTTTTGTTCTTAAAAAAAAAGAACTAATGTTTACTGCATGAATCCATCCAATGAAAGTAAACTCTTACTTGAAATTGAGTAAATCTATACTGTCTTTCCATAGTCTTGCCCATTTCTCTCTGCGCACAGAAAGAGATGTTAAATTATGATATTTTCTTTCCCTTTTTTTTACTCGAATATAATACACACACATACACACATATGTGTATTTTTTGTTTTTGTGGGGGGTGGGGGAGAGAAGGGGAGGGGATCTGTACTGAAGTATGTGAACTCTGCCATGTGCTCTAGAAGATCCCTATCACTTAAGCCACTGCATTGTGATTTGTGATATTTAAGAACTAAGGAAAAAAAAAAATTTATTTAGAGAAAAAAAAAAATGCAAGACTGAACACAAGAAGTCCCTCCCACAAAGACAAAAAACCAAAAAGGGAAAAAATAATGCAGACCACAAATGCTATCTCAGTTATTAAAACTCTCTAGTCACTTTGAACATGAGTTAAAAGGAACTCTTGCAATTGCCTTGCCTATTGAGACAAAAGTGAAGCAAGGTATATCACTTTATCCCAAAGAAAACAGAGGCAAAGAGAAGTATTGCTAAAGATCCTCAAATTCCTCTCTAGCCAAATAGAACACTATACAAAGCTAAGTACGGTCCCCGTAAAACCCTGTAATCCCTCCTATGTCCTAAATTTTGAAAACTCAAAAGAAACAGTTTCTCCATAGAATTGCTATATTGATTTAAAATCTAATTATTTATTTTCATGGATTGAGATAAATTTTTTGTCATTAATAATAACAGAAAAAAGTAGTAATAGACGACCTTCTCCACTTCCCCCATCTTGCACCCAAATTCTTCCTAAGAAAATTTTTTTTTAAAAGTTTCCAACTGATGTAATAAAAGTGGAATTTGTATTGCTAGGAATCACTTCTTTTGCATAAACTCCTGAATCACCTTCATCAAATCAGGTTTATGTCCTAACATTGCTGGAATGAGGAAAAAACAAAATTGAACCCGTTCAGTCCAGGAGCCTTTTCTGTGTCCATGTAAAAAACTGCCTCCTATCCACCACCTCCTCAAAAGGCCTCTTCAAACCCCTCCTGTAGGATGCCAGAGATGGGGCAGCAATCCAATCCCTTAATCATAGGTCATGCAAAACTTCCTCCATGTAGAGGTTCCTATAAAACCCAGTGATCTCCATAATTTCATCCTGATCTCTAATAACATTCTCTATGCTGTCCAATTCTTTAATCACATTCTTCCATCCACCATTGACTACCCTAAGAAAAAACTTAGTGCCACAATCCCCCTCTTTAGCCCATTTAATTCTTATTGTGTGTCACCTACTCATTCCCTTGAAGAGTATCTCTTAACTCATTTTGGAGAGTTACTGTCCTTGAAAGTAGAAACCTACTCATTAGTTACAAAGTCCAAATTCTCTATAATGATCAATAGCCTCTATCTCTTTAAAAATTCTAGTCTTCTTAACCCTCATATCATCCAAAATCTCCACATTCCATTTCTTCAAAGCTAATTTAAGCAATTTCAATCTCTTCATAAAGCTGAGCCCTTCCCACCCATCAACCAAACAATTCTTCCCACACTAAAAGAATGGAAAGCAGATGGGGTTATCCACATATTTTTTGATTGACATTATTATGATGCCACCTAACCTGGGAAGAGTTCAGAATAAGAGGAAAATGGCTGGATACCAGCCTAACAAGAATCTCCCATGAGAATTAGGAAAAAATATGCACTGGATAACTTCCCAATTGAAGCTTGAAGATGTTTAGGGGATATTGAAACTATCTGGTTAACAAATATTTTCAACACTATTTAAAACCAAGAGAATGCCACAGGAGTGGAGGCAAAGCACAATAAACCTTTATACAAAAACGAAAGTGATATTCAAAACTAGAATAGCTACTATGGAATCAAACCTATGAGCCATACGATGAAACTATAGGAAAGGACAATCGTACAAAGAATAAGGTTAGAAACGAGGGTCTTATAGAATCAATTCAATTTTTTGCCTGGGAGGTCGACAATAGAAGCAAATCATCTTCTAAGAAGGTTAATGGAAAAATTTAGGGAAAAGAAGAGGGTTTTGTGTATGGATTTAATTGACCTTTAGAAAGGGTATATGATAAGAGTACCTAGGGAAGTCGTTTTATGGGTTTTGGAGATGAAGGGAGTATGGAGTAGATATACTAATGTCATTAAGGATATGTATGATAGAGTAACGACCAATGTTAGGATTGAAGGAGGAGTGTCTAAAGAATTTCCAATCACAATAGGGTATGTCAAGGTTTTACATTGAGTTCGTACCTTTTTGCTTTAGTGATCAATGAACTTACTGGGAATATCCAAAATGAGATCCTATGGTGTATGTTGTTTGCAAAGATATTGTTCTAATTGATGAAAGTAGGAGTGGGGTAGAATATAAGTTAGAATCATAGAGAAAAACTGTAGAGTCTAGAGGCTTTACAATAAGTACAAATAAGACATAATATATGAAATGTGAACTTTAGCCATGTAAGAGGGAATATTGGAGATAAGATTAAAATTAATAATCAAGAAATTATTAGTACTAGTAGATTTTGATACCCTAGATCTATCATACAAGTGGAGGGAGACATCGAAGATGTAATACCTAGAGTTAAAGCAGGTTAGGTAATAGGAGTGCTTTAGGCATGTTGTATGATTGTAGTATACCCTCAAAAAATTTGAAGGAAAGTTTTATGGGACGGCTATAAGACCAGCCATGTTATGTAGATCAAAATCTTGGAAAATTAAGAAACCGCATATCCAAAAAGTAAAAGTTGCATAAATGCGTATACTAAGGTGGATGGTTGGTATAACTTTAAAGCATAGATTGAGGAACAAACATATCCACAATAAGGCAGGCATAGGACCGGTAGAAGATAAGATAAGAGAGGGGGCGACTTAGATGGTTTTGGCCTTTGAAAAATAGGCAAAGTAGTGCTTCAGAAAAGGGGAGTT
Source organism: Malania oleifera (assembly GCF_029873635.1). Lineage (NCBI taxonomy): Eukaryota > Viridiplantae > Streptophyta > Magnoliopsida > Santalales > Ximeniaceae > Malania > Malania oleifera. The sequence continues at coordinate 82,315,850 of NC_080417.1, read as the reverse complement.
GGTTATTGTTAATGGTAGTAGAAGGGGTAGACGTAGGCTTAAAATAACTTGGAATGAGGTTGTGAGAAATGATCTAATAGCTCTTAAGCTAGGCAAGAAAAAATGCCCTTGATCGTGTGAATTGGCAGAAAAAGAATTCATAAAGCTGACCCCACTTGGTGGTACTTAAGTCCTGTTGTTGTACTCTGTACTATACAAGAATCTATCACACCACAGACAGACTAGCCAGGGAGTGTTCTCCACCAATAGACCAATTGAACAATGGGAAGTCAGGCAACTTACAAAAATTGATAAAACTATAAAAAATATGCATACTAGACATATCCTAGAGGCCTAGACCCACCCTAATTCATCGGAAATCTAACAACATTAAAATTTTCGCCTAAAATCCATCTAGGAGCACAAAATCCAAAAGCATAAAAAGATCCTTCCATGACAAGGATCAAAGGCCCATAAAGGTTAAAGAAATCCAGAACTGACGCTAATTCCAGTAAACAGAGAGTGAAAGAACCAGCATGACTGTCGCCTAGGAGGCATGTATAGTATACCACTCTACAATTTGTCCTCCAAAAGCCTTAGAAGAGGGAAGCCATGTCCACTCCTTAAACCACACATTCCAAACACTCCTAATCAGATTCCTACCAACCAGTTGAAAGTTGATACTTAGTTTCCTGCAACAAAACAATGCAAGGATGCACCCTCAAGACAACTTATCTAACTACCCAATGCTTATTCGTATCACCTAAATCCCTCAAATTCCAGCAAAAATTCCTCATATAACCTATTTAGTACTACCTACCCCTACCCTTCTTCCCCCCATAATTGATAGATGAAGATGATTTTTGCTACTCTTTTTCTACTTTTTTTTTTTCTCTTTTTCTAACATAGTATTTGTGTTGAAATTGTCACCCTAATCTCTTGGTTAACAAATTTCAACCCCATACCCTCAAGAAGAGAGTCACGTTCATCCAGTTCCCAACTGGATGTGGACACAGCATCCCCATTTTCCATTAGAGCTATTTGTCATAAAATAGGCTTATTAGTAGATTCAACTTGCAATGAAGTAGCCAAGATACTTTAGTTTAGAGTAAGATTATCAAAAGAGCTCATAGAACGGTCATTAACAGGTAAATTGCTTTTACCAGATAAAGAAGGCAAACAAGTAGTGGGAGAAAGTATTTGAACAGGAACCAAAATTTAAAGCATTCCCCATAGTCAAAACATTGTTTGGACTTGCAGTGTTTTTCATAAAGTGGGCAGAAAAGTGAAGAGTGGAAAAACCAGGTAGACCTCTCTTATCATCACCCCTTTCCCTTTCACCCTCAAGGATATCTGCCTTTCCTGAGAAAAAGTCTAGAAATAATGCCTTTTGCCACTGCAAACAGTTCAGATAAGCCAACCTGATTCTCTGTTTTTTCATCCTTTTTCCTTGACTGATCAAGAAGCAAGCACTCTCAGCTTTAAAAAGACTATCCAAGTCGTCCTCAGTGTCATCAACATTCGGTTCTGAACCACCTTCATCCTGTATCACCCCCATTACAACCCAGGGCCTTTGGGACAGTTGCAAAAACTGAAGTGATCGGAACCAAGGGATTAATTGTGTTGAGTTTTGGCCCTAAAGCAGACTTCAGGGTTCAGACCTAGATTCGTGGTAAATTTAAATTCTGTTCTTCTGTCCTGAGCTCTGTGCCTGGTGGTCAATACTGGTTCTCATCAGATCGCTGTCTGCTACCCCCTACCATAGCTATTTCCTATTTTGAAAACTTGGCTGCATTTTTTATTGCTGTTGCACTCTTGTTTTTTTATTTTTTAAGTAAAGAATAGAAGTTATAGGAGCATGTTAGAATTAAGAAAAGCAAAACCATAAGGGGAGTCTCCACTCTAATAGTATAGATCTGATTGATAATTTATTTAGCAGCATAGTAATTAAAGTCATGCTTGGATTTTATTAACATTTAGCTGACCTCACCTAGTGGGACTTGAGGCTTGGTTTGTTGTTGTTGTTGTTGTCAGATTTATATATGGTAGCCATTGAACTCATATTCATCAGTCCGAAAAGTGATGACATTTCTAATAATTTAATGATATCATAATTGGCATGCTAATGTGAGTATGGGTAAGGCTACTGTTAATGTTATAAACGTCATTGCTAACTATGGTAGTGTTCGAGCCTTTGGGTGGATGATCCCTTGGATGAAGAGCAAAGTTGGGAAAGATGAGGGAATATTCAATCAATAATCATAATCCTAGCCATCTAAGAATTTAGGGCAAAATGATAGTTTTTACTCTACTACAGTTATGATATATGACTAACACACAAAAATGTGTTTTATGGATTAACAAATATCTTTTAACTGATTTGATCCATTTACACAGCAGATATAAATATTACAATCCATACCTGAATTGTTTAATGTGTGTATGCTCTTAAATTTTGGTAATTTTAATGAGATTTTGGTCAAAATTCCAAATTTGGGAGGGTTCATAATAAAATCAGCATACAACCTCTTTTGCAACATGGGTATAAATTCAGGAATTTGCATGATTTTGGATGAAAATTTGGATGTACTGGTCAAAATTTCAAGAAATCAAATTACAAACGAAGAAACACAAGAAAAATTTAGATTTTTAAATTTTTTTTTGGTTTTGCCTCGAAATTCTTCATAATCCTGCATTTTAATATTTCCAAAAGTTTCAATCATAATTTCCATAATTTATCATAAATTTGTGATTTTTATTTGGAATGAGGTTGAAATTTCTTTGAAAATCAATGTTTCTATTGAAATTTTTGTAAATTGAGACCCTCAAAATTTTAGTCCTTGAATTTATGCCGATTAAATATGATTCAGTTTAAGTGGTTGGATGCTGATCAGATAAACACAGTTCCCTAACTGTTTTTGCTAGCTACAGTGCTTACCCACTTGACATGCATGATGCATCATATTCTAGGATTGAAACACTAATTTTAATGACAGAACAAGCAACTTAAGAGGCCATTTGGTACCACTATCAAATTATAAAAACGAAAAGCAAAAACGAAATCTAAACACCAGAAACAGAAACTAGAAATCGAAACCAGCGACATGTTTGGTTATTTTTAGAAATAAAATAAATTAAAAACCTGATTAAACAAGTGGCCTTTTTGGTTCTTGAATCAAATAATAATTACAAAAATATGATTAAAATAATAAAACTATGAAGTAATATAAATTTAAAATACTATAATAAAAATAAAATTATTAAAGTTATTTTACTTAATTATTATATTTCAAAATTCACTTTACAAGAACAATCTTACTGTATATGACAATTGAAATATAGTAAAAATATTTTTTAAATGACTTTATTATTATTTTTTATTGTTTTGAAATTTTATGGGCATTTTTTTATTTTAATTATATTTTAAATTCATATGATCATTTTATTTTAATTTTAATTAATAACATATGGATAAAATAAATTTTATGATACAGAAAAAGGTAATTATGGATAAATATTCTGGCAATAGATTGCCTAAACAATTGAAAACCATATGACTTGGTTTTCAATTTTTTGGCAAATAGATAAAAACTGTCTACAGAAATAGAAAATTGGCAACGTAAACAAATGCATTTTTGATGATCTGTTTCTTCATTGTAAAACGGAAACGCAACTTCGAATGCGGAATTCAAAGGGATCAAACAGGAAATGATATTCAGAATCATAGAACTATAATGAAATATACGATCAACCAACATTTCTTGAATTTGAAAGAGTTAGAAGAAATGGTTTGATGCTCTTATTTTTATTTCTCGAACCGAGAGATCCATGAATCAGGATCCTAATGCATATAGATACAAATGGTTCAATGGGAGCAAGAATTTCTAGGAACATTTCATTTCTGAGCAGAAGGGTCGCTTTCAAGCAGTGTTCAATCGATTACGTATTAATCAATATTCGATTGATTGGTTTGGGGTTATAGACAAAAAAATTTGTTGAAGTCACTTCGTTTCTTTTTGTCCAAGTCACTTCTTTTTTTGTCCAGACTGAAAATAAAGAACATAAATGATACCAAGCAGGCAACCTTTCTAATAATGGATGATCATAGACAATACCACTTGAAAGGATTGGATGTGGTTGAGACTTGAAAACCAGTACTAGTAGAGCTAGCATCCAACTAGTACAGACCTTTTGATTCATGTTCTCCTTCTACAATATCTTCATGAAAGTAACTACAACAGAAATAGGCTGGAACTTAGTAACTCAAAAAATCTTGCATGTTAGTATGGTATTATACCAAGCTTGTGGTATTCTTATTAAAGTACGATTGAGAAGTTTGATAGATTTGAGTCATGTTATTTACCCAGAATACAACTCCTTCAGATGTTCCCTAGTGTTGCAGAATTTAGCAACATTACATGAAAAACTGACGTGTGACTATTCCCTGTGCATTCCTTTTGTAGCCATTCTGCATATTTCTCGTATGTTATTAAGAGGGACTCACTGTTGGAGAAACTTCCACAGTTGCAACCCTTAACATATAATTCCGCTTGTTTAATTTAAAGGAATTGTATAAAGAGCTCTGCAACATTATTAGAATTTGTAATGCAAGGGTCACTCTGGATGAACCCATTTCTGTACAAAATATCTCAAACCTGGACAAAAATTTAGCTAAATAAAATCACCGACACAGCCAATATAATACACCATAGGAATATTCAAATCATAGAAAGTAAGCAAATAAGCAACTAAATCAGTCACTCGGATTTCCAATCCTTGTTTCCCAAAAACAGTGTAAAAATGGAAAAACAGATCATGAATAAATAATTATAATCCAAGAGATAGGCCTACTACACTATGTGAAACCTGCAACTAGCAATCCACAAATCAGGAAGCAGGAATACAAGAACTCCAAGAAAACATGTATAGCTTTCTCTAACAGAAACTGATCCCAGAAAGTAAGACCTAGAACACCCGACAAAGTTAAATGCACAGTGGCAACTCCAAAGCATGGATCAGCACCACAAATCCAGCAGTTAAACAGTTAAAGAGCCCTCACACAGCAGGTCAAAAGCACTTTTTATTGCCCTGTTACATGATGCATCTACTACCAGTCCACTAAAAAAATCAACACTTTAAGAATCTTTCTAAACAGCAGTCATTGAAGGGTAAAAGTAGGAGGAAAGAACCAGTTAAGTATGTCTCAGGAACTAGGGTTTTGCCTATCATTTAGCTTCAAACCATTGAACTAACTTCGCAAGTGGGGTTGGTAGAAAGAAGAACTGGGCTGGAATGATTTGCATCTGACCCCTTAATGGTGCTGGAAGTTATGGTCACTTGGAGTTCTGAGTTCTAGAAGATGAAGAACCTACTTTCTGGCAGAAATTGGTGATGACAGTAAATAAGAAGAAATCTGAGAGAACGAAACCAGTGCTTTGTTATCTTGTTTCAAGTTTCCATGATTGTGAAAACCAGAGAACAGAAGATGTACATAATCTGATATTAACAAGACAGAAATAAAGGTTTCCGTGGAGTAAAAAAGTCAATAAAAATGTTATTTTATTTTTTTTAAATGTAAATTTTTTTTTTTAAATGTAGTGAGATGTTATATCTTAATATTTTGGAAATATTCCTATTTTTATTTAACTCTTGCTGGATAGCTTCTATGAAAAAGGATATAGCTGAGTTGTATGGCATGATTTCTGCGGCACTTCTCATTACATGTTTTATGGATTTGATTATTTTCTCTGTTTGTTTGCGTATCATGCTTCACTTTCTTTAGTCTCACTAAACAAGATGTTTTTCTTTTCAGACGTAATTAAATTATGTGGCCTATTTGTGCCTGGCCTTGGGAGTGCTGGATCCTGAAGAAAGTCTTCCACCATGTCACCTCTTTTGTTCAGCTTGCTTCCATTATCTGAAAGGCAAAACCTGCTGCAAATGTGGAGACGTTGGATGATGGCTCGTAAATTTTCTGCTGTGTGGAGCTTCCTTGAAATTCTCTATTCTCATTTGGGGAACCACACCATCCGAGCAAAACGTATGGAGGTACGAGTCAGTGTTCATGATTGTGTTGCACAATGGTGTTGGTTTGGCTGATATTCCAAAATTCTGTCAGGCCATCCATTGTTTAGCTTCTAATGATTGATATGGTATTCAAACTTATGTGTGATAGTCCCTGGAAAGTTGTAGCTTAGCTGTTTGGTTTCTGCTACCTACTGTTGTGTGAGAAATAGTTTCAGTAGGATGTAATAAAATGCTGTATCATTCGGAGTCATAATCTCTTTGGAGTTGATCCTCAAATTTTGGAACAAATTATGACAAGTTAATTTATTTGTTAAGCATTGTGTGTTTGAAACATTGTGCAGTTGTTTACTCTATTTATAGTAGGTGAATAGGATATCAGTTGGGGAGATAAATTTATGTAAATGCATTGGTCAATGTTGCGCCGAAAGGGTAGCTCTGGCATGAACATGCTATGTCAATATTCTGTTCTGAAAACGGGATGTTGAATGAGAGGGATCAAGATATTCAAGTTTCTCTTTGTGCAGCTTTAGTTCTGTCTGAATGAAGGGTTTATTTGTGGAAACAATAGGAAATAAAAATATAGAAATTTACTTTCATTGCATTTTCTTGATATCAAATATTATTAAAAATAAAATTTTATTTTAATATGATTAACAATTAAGGAAAATTAAGTGTTAAGGATGTGTTAAATCAAACTTTTGTTCACTTATTCTGTATATATATATATATATATTTTAAAAAACAGATGTGAAAACGTAACTCAATTTGTGTTCTTTTATTTCTAAGGACATTTGGTTTGTGGTTGTTGATGTCAAATAATCGATTGCCACTCCAAAAGCTAGTGAGTGGGTGATTTATGAATATTTGTGGTGACTTTTAAGATTTGCAATATGAAAATAAATTCTTGGGAGGTTTTGGTCGCCTTCAAGGATCTCTTACATACCTAAGTCAATAAATAAGTTAAGAGAATTGAAACGGAAATAACTTTTGAGTTAGTGAGAGTTCTGATTTTGACATTTTGATTGTGCATTTTTTTTTTTTTGAAGGGGAGAATTATTGCTATTCTTGTAGCCTGGTCTTTTACACGTTCCTCACTATAGGAAGATGTACTTGTCATTTGCAAGTGGGCATTTCTTTGATGATGTGGGTAGTTATTCTTGAGTTAATAATTGCTCATATATAGTTATTTCATGTGTGTGTGTGTGTGGGTTTTCATGTGGCCATAACTATCTTGGTCATGGGTACTAGGTCTCTGCTGATGTGGGTAGTTATTCTTGAGTTAATAATTGCTCGTATATAGTTATTTCATGTGTGTGTGTGTGTGTGTGTGGGTTTTCACGTGGCCATTTCTATCTTGGTCATGGGTACTAAGTGGTTCTCCCACTTTTTTGTTTGAAAATGGCTAAGCTAACCTGCTCTCCATGTGATCTACATGTGGACGAGCTAGAACTGCTTGTACACAAGCTACCTAAAGTAGGCTTGCTCTTCCATGTGGCATGAACATGGATGAGTTGTTAGGGTAGGTCTTCTATTCCATGCGACCTATAGGTGAATACGTTGCCTAGAGCAGGTTTGCTTTTCCATGTGACTTTGGATATGGATGAGTTGCCCAAAGTAGGTGTGCTCTTGCACATAGACAAGCAGCTAGGGCATGTATACTTTTTTGGGCTCTTTATTTTTATTAAGTTCTATTCCCAATAGGGGCCTCTCTCCTCCATCTGGGGATGCAAACCATGTTAGGGGAATCGATAAGGCTCCCCTTGGATCCCTTTCTAGTGGAGGTACTTAGTTTTTATAGCCTTGCCCTAGGTTAACTTGTCGCTAACTCTGATATGAGCTTGATGGGTTTTGTTGCACTCCTTAGGCAAGGAGCTTATGAGCCAACATTGAACCTAATCGAAGCTTTTTTATAATGAAAAGCTCATAAAGAACCAGGGAGGTGCTATTTTCCCCCACCCTAAGAAGGGCTTGATATTCATAGGCTCGTCTTCTATTCATGATTGGAAGGCTGAGTTCTTCTATGTGTTTTGGAATTTGGATTTTTCAATAGATACAAGGTGGAAAAATCCGTACCTAGTTTCATTTAGAAATGATGTCCCTTGTCTTTCATTTGTCGTGACAAAGATATTTAAGCTTCTCTTTTATATGTCAGAGTAACTCTGTGTTGTTTACCATAAGGAGCTACTCCAAGAAGTCATTCTTTCTTGATGCAAGCTAAGTATTTATGTGTTGACTCCTACTAGTTAGATTTTATTGCTATTAGACTTGATTTTTTTTATTTTTTTCACTTAATCCTAAACCTATGCAGAGATGCCGTCTAGCATTGGCCTAGTAAATTCAAAAGGATGAGAAAGGCATGGTCTAAATCTAAGAAGAGGAAGAGTCCCACAGGTCAACTTGTTGATTCAACTCTAGACCGAGCTAAGGAGTCTCCTTGGTATGCTCCAATCCCTTTAGAAGCTTGGTTTGCCCTAAGTCCTCTAGGAGCCTAAATGTCTCCAATGTAGGCAGCATCTTTATGCCGATCTTTTCTCTCCCTCATCTTCCCAACCACCTTCAGTCAGATCTTTTGGTATACGGAGGACTCTTTCCTACCTTGTTCCTCTTGGTGGTTCACGCTTCATGATCCGGTGCTTGCATGCACATTGTTAAAGTGCTTTGTGCTTTTTAAGGATCGCCAGGAGTTAGAGGCAATCTCCCTGTGGTGCTAGTCGGTTCGTTTATGCATCAAGGTTATAAGATGCAATTTTGTATTTTATTTCCTTCCAAATTTAGAGCTAGTCACTTTTCTCCCCCTTTTTTCTATTCCTATTATTATTATTATTATTATTATTATTATTATTATTATTATTATTATTATTATTATTTTTAGATGATGATGCTCCCTACTATTCTTGAGGGGAAAATGAGCATTGCTCTTCACAAGGTGGATGAGTGTTATGGAAAGTGGGAGATGTCAACGCGAGCGCCGGGGGGGGGGAGAAGAAGAGCTTTGAACCCTCCAAGGTTGTCACTACAATCTAACTAGCAAGCACATTGATCTATGCAAGCACATTAGGAAAGTGGAGGGAGAGTTGGCTATTACCTTAAATGAGGTGGAGAGGCTTAAGAAGGAGAAAAAGGAGATATTGACCAAGGATGAGCAGGCAATGGAATCCTTTTGAAGATTATCAGAAGTGCATGACAAGTTTGCTTTCAATACCTACAAGGCTGCTTTTAGGGATTGCCAAGAACAAGTTCTTAGGAAGTTTCTCTTTATAACTTGGAAGGTGTGAGCTTGACTGGTTATGACAAAAGTGGTGAGGAGGGTGATGGAGATGGAAGTGAGGTGAATGAATAAAAGGAACACCTCCTCTCCTTATGCCTATTTACAAATGAGGCCTTTCTTTTTTCTTCTTTCTTTTTTTTTTTAAGGCCATTTTTGCAATTTTGAATTGGATCAATGAAAAGAGCTATCAACCTCACTTTTCCTTTCATGACTTAACATAAATATAGTATGTGATGCTAAACCTTGTTTTGCTCACCTTTGTTTTATCTTTTATTTAGATTTCTTGACTTTGTTATTCCTTTAAAGATATTGTTCCATCTCTATCTTTACTTGTGAGTTGTTAAGGCTTTATTGTTCAATTGGTTGCCTTGGTTGACTTGGCCTCCACTTGGGAGGTCTTTGTGCCTTATTAGCTCAGGCGGTGTTCTTAGCCGACCTAGCTTCCACTTGAGAGGTTTGTGTGCCTTATTGGCTCAATAGGTAGTTTTAATCGACCTAGCCTCCACTTGAAAGGTCTTTATGCTTTATTTCAACAAGTGACCTAGTCGACTTGGCCTCCACTTGGGAGGTCTCTATGCCTTATTGGCTCAACAAGTGGCCTTAGTCGACTTGACCTCCACTTAGGAGATCTTTGTGCTTTATTGGCTTAATGGTGGTCTTGACCAACCTAATCTCCACGTGAGAGGTGTTTGTGCCTTATTGGCTCGACTAGGTGATTGTGGTCATCCTACTTCCCTAGTTAGGAGGTCTTTGTGTCTTATTGGTTTGATGAGGTGACTTTGGTCATCTTGCCCCTAGTTAGGAGGTCTTTGTGCCTTATTGGTTTAGCATGTGGCCTTGGTCAACTTGGGCCCCACTTGGAAGGTCTTTCCTAGTTCTCTTGATCAACTCATTAATACAATTAGTTTTTTTCCTAAAAAGCTTTTGATTTTCATTGAAGGCTGTTGTCGGCCTTAAAGAGACTTGTACAAGGAGAAACTTAAGACCAACTGATCACAGGATCTTACAATCACAAATATTTTACAAACATGGGTATTCACAACACCTGGATATTTACATTCTAAGTTATTTACACACTTTCTATTCACAAACTTTAAGGATAGTACTACTTGAGGAGGTTGGAGTTCTAGGTCTTCCAAAGTATTAAGCATTCATTGTTCTACAATTTTTAGATCCTAGGCTTTATCACCTCGATGATCTTGTATGGTCCGTATCACTTCATTCTCAATTTCTTGTTTCTTGGTTTACCAATGGTAAAATCAGTTCTTCGCAACTCTAAATCCCTCACCTTGAATCCTCTTTTCATGACTCTAGAGTTATAGTTCCGAGCCACCTGTTGTTTGTAAGTGGCTACTCATATTTGAGCTTGTTCTTTCTGAAAAGTCTTGGTCTGTGCATCTCAACTCTTTATTCTATTCATTGAAAGCTTTGACCTGATGACTTGGCATACCAATCTCCATTGGTACAACCGCCTCAAACCCAAAAGCTCGTGTGATATGCCCATAATACTAAAGGTATCTCTTTGATCTACTTGCCTTGCGCCTTCTCTAAGCTTGTCCTCAAACCCTTTAACATGATCTTTTTCATGTTCTCCACCTGTTCGTTGCTTTGTGGGTGTGCAACCGATGAGAATCTCAATTTGATTCCCATTTTTAAATAGAATGCTTTGAATTTTTTGCAATTAAATTGCTTTCCATGATTCGCAATAACAATCCTTGGAACACTATATCTACAGACAACTACTCTCCAAAGGACAAGGTGGTGTTCTTTTTAATGATTCATGTCGTCACCTCTACCTCTATCCACTTGGCGAAGTAATCAATGGTGACCATTAGATACTACCTTGTGTTGCTACTAGTAGTGGTCCAAGTAGGTTTAATTCCTATTGAGAAAATGACCATAGGTTGGTGAGTGGCACTAGTTCGTTGATGGGCTTTTTGGGTATGTTTGAACGCCTTTAACACCTGTCACACCTTTACACAAATTGTTTAGTGTTATTCTACATGATTGGCCAATAATCATGCTACCTCAGAGTTTTGTGGGTGAGAACCTTTCCTCCCTGATGATCTATGCATGTTCCTTCATGAATTTCTTTGAGCACATAATATACTTTAGTAGGTCAGAGGCACCTTAAAATCATAAACGATCTATGCTAAAGTATGCCATCTATCAATACATACTGAGCTACTTTCTTCCTCAACCTCTGTGCTTCCTTTGAGTTGGTTGGGATCTGACCTTCCTTTAGAATGTTCATGATGGGGTCTAGCCAATTGAGTTCCTCTTTTACAAGATTCACCTCTCAGGGTTGAAAGATGGTGGGGGCAAATCCTCTATGTGGGTTTTGGATTCCCCTTTTTCTTGCTACATTAATGCTAACCTGGCCAATGCATCAGCTGCCTCTTGATTGTTCTCATGGTCTATTCAACATAACTCAAACTTCTGAAAGTGCATTGCCAATTTCTTTTTCGCTTTGGCTACATATAAGGCTCTTTTCTCTCTTTAGCCTCATAATTTGCTTTCACTTAAGCAACTACCAACTGCAAGTCACTAAGTGCTTTCACGTGTTTCACCCTATCTTCATAGCTAGCTTTATACATACTATTAAAGCTTTGACTCTCATCGTTGTTGACTACTTAAATTTTTATCTTCAGATTGCAATAAATCTTTTCTCCTTTCGAAGAGGTAAGGACTAGCCTTGCTTTACTACCTTGGGAGTTTGACAATTTGTCAATATGCAGGATCCATGTGTTATGCTCACCATTGTAGGTTCTGTTGTATGTGAACTCCGCTATGAATTTCGGTAAAATTTGGGCTTTCATAACCAAACATGATTGATAGTGGATGTCAAATTCACTAGGTTATCTAAACCACTTCAATACTCCATAGGCTTCATGTCAGTGTAGGATTTGCTTGAATGGCTGGTCAGTGAGCAGTGCTGCCGATGCACTTGGAAGTACGGATGTAATTCCTTGGTAGTGGTGACCATAGCATACACTATCTTGTCAATAGGGGGATAGTTTATCTCGAAACCTCGAACGACTCCTCTTATGTAGTTGATTGGCTTCCATGCATCTGCTTCTTTCAATAAAATTGAACTCACCACCTATTTGGTTGCTACAAGGTATAGTAGGAGGTCATCTCCTAGTTGGGATTTGGTTAGTAGAGATGTGGATCCTAGGTATGTTTTTAGATCATGCAACATTTTCCGTTACTTGTCTCTCTGTCCAAACTTTTTTTGCATTTCTCAAAGCTTCAAATAATGATGGGTATTTTTTTGCTAATCTGGCTATAAATCGGCTAAGAGTTGATACTCTTTTGGATGAGCTTTTGCATGTTCCTCTTCATCTTTAGGGAGTTCATGTTTAGCGATGCTTGGATTTTCTCCTAATTTGCCTTATTCTCCTTTGGGTAATCATAATGACTAAAAAGTTTCTTAAGTCTACATCAAAGGCACACTTGGTGGAGTTTAACTTCATATGTTACTTCCTTAGCACTACAAAAGCTGCTCCGAGGTCGGCTAGATGCTTATCTACTACTTTGCTTTTCACCAACATATAATTAACATAAGCTTCCATCATTTTATTAAGCTGCTCCTCAAACATGCGGTTAACCAATCTTTGGTATCTTGCACCTGCTTTTTCATGTCTAAAAGGCATCATTTGGTAACAATACAAACCTCAATCTATTACTAAGGCAGTCTTCTTCTTGTATTCTAGCTGCATCATAATTTGATTATAACATTAGATAGCATCCATGAAGTTGATGAGTTGGTTTCTACTTGTTGAATTGACTAGTTGATATATTTGTGGCAATAGGAAGCCATCTTTTGGGCAGGATTTGTTTAGATCAGTATAGTCTACACATGTGCTCCATTTGCCAGTTGACTTCTTCATCTTAACCATATTGGCTATCCACTCTAGGTATTTGACCTTACGGATGAATCCCACATCTAGCAATTTCCTCACCTTTTGTTTAGCGTTAGCTCTGCTTGATGCAAAGATTATTGTCTTTTGACAAATTGATTGGTAGGTCTATTTAACATTAAGTCAATGAGTGATCACACTAGAGTCAATTCCTGGCATGTCATTTGTTGTCCAAGCAAATACATCTTGAAGATCTCTCAGTAGCTAAATGGGTAGTTCCTTTAACCTAGACGATAATTCCTTTCCAATTTTCACCTCCTTATATGATTCTTCTCCCCATGGGAACACTAACTTTAGCTTTTCCATGGGGGATCCCTTTTAGATTCACTTCATCTCACACATCTAAATCTTCCACCACTAGGGCCCCTTCTGCTTTTGATTTTTCCTTTAGAGCTATCAAATAACATTGTCGAGCAGCAATTTGATCCCTCATACTTAGTCCTCATACTTGATCCACCCCTTGATCTATTGCAAACTTGACAAGTAGGTGGTAGGTTGAGGTGATTGCTTGGATCACATTAAACTTGGCGTTCCAAAATCAAATTATATACTAAGAAGTTGTTCACGACTAGGAAATCCACCATCTTAGTTACTAACTGAGGGTTAAACCTAATGGTCATTGGAGTTTGAATGGTTCCCACAGTAGGACAACTCCTCCCCTAAAACCGACCAAAGGTGCCTTTATTGGTTTCAATTGTTCTTGTGGGATTTTCATTCCTTCTAAGACCAATGTGAAATAGAATATTAGTTAGGCTCCCATTGCCTACTAGGATTCTTTGCACTCAATAATTCGTAAGGATTAAATTAATTACCAAAGCATCATTGAAGTCCTCCCTACTAGAGTCACAATTCTAGTGAGATGGGTGGTTGATAAAGATTCATGGTCACTTCTAAGATCTACAAGATGAAAATAGGTTAATGGGAGATCTTAGTGGCTTGCAGAAGATGTTTCTGATGCCTAAGTGAATAGGTTTAAAGAATTAAAAAGGGAAAATACTTTTGAGATAATGAGAGTTTTGAGTTTGATTGTGTAGTTACCCTAAAGGGGAGAATTCTTCCTGCTTTTATAGCCTTGTCCTACCTACATGGTTCGCTTTCATAGGAAGTTGTACCTTTTATCTACATGTGGGCGTTCCTCTCCTGACGTGGGTGGTTATTTATGGGTTAATAACAACTCATGTATAGTTATTTTGTGTGTAGGTTTATACACTGTCATAGGTTAGGTGGTTCTCCCACTTTTATGTTTGAATATAGCCAAGCTGATTTACTATCCACATGACTTACATGTGGATGGGCTTCCTAGAGTACGTATGATCTTCTAGTGATCTACACGTGGACAAGTTTCCTAGAGCAAGTCTGATCTTCCATGTGACCCAAACATAGACAAGATGCCTTGATCAAGTTTGCTATTCCACGTCACCTACACACGTGGAGGAGCTATTGAAGCAGGTCTATTCTTTTATGTGATATGCTCATGGACAAGCTGCTAGGGCAGGTCTACTCTTCCACTTGTCCTGCTCTTGGACAAGCCGCTCAGACTAGGTCTTCTCTTCCACATGACCTGCACATGGATGAGCTTTCCAGAGTATGCTGCTCTTCTATCTGATCTGCACTTAGATGAGCTTCCAAGAGTAGTTTTTCTATTCTATGTGGTTTGCACTTGGATGAGCTGCCAAGAGCTGGTTTGCTCATCCCATATGACATGCACATGGACGAGATGCTAGGGTAGGTATGCTCTTTTGAGCTCTTTATTTTTTATGAGTTTCATTCCCAACCTGTGCCTTTTGTCCTCCACCTAGGGATGTAAACTAGATCGAGGGAGGACTGATGTGTTTTTCTAAGCATAGCTTCACATCTTCCAATTTCAACACATGGTTTTTCTAGGTGGATTTAATTTTCCCTAGGAAAGGACATCAGTGAGATGTCTTTTGGGTTCTCAAGGCACATCTATTAGGCTTCCTTCTCCTTACACGCGTTCTCTTCTTGGAAGCTTTTGGTGCTATTTCTCTTGCCAAATCTATCTAGGTCATCTATGTATTCCTTCTCCACTTTTCATTTCTCACTTTGCTTCCATCCTTTCTCTTGCCTCCTTGGGAGAAATTCACAAGTGCTTTCTCCCTTTCGAGCAATTCCCATCACTGATCTGCCACTATCAACAAATACACGTGCTTATCTTTCTTGGGAATTTCCTTAGGCAATTAGAATATTCTAAGAGGAACTAGTAGATGAATGAACCATCTAGTGTTCGTTCGAAGTTGAATTTTGCTAAAGCTACCTCAAGGTGGCCCAAACTCCTCTGATTTGCCCAGGGGCCGAGGTGGTTCAAGTTCTTGTGACTTGCTCTCTGCATCTTCACATAAAGCAGGTGGAGAGGTTTGTATACTTGATAGGGACTTGGTTGCGTGGATAATAAGGTATCGTATACTCTCTTTGGCTATATGACTTCCTAGTCAGGTGTCCAAGTTCAAATTCAATTATGTTGATGATAAATTGTGGACTCGTAGGTTTAAAAGCTGGTGCAATGGTTAGTTGATGAAGATTCATGGTCACTTTTGAGATTTGCAAGATGAAAACAGGCTCTTGAGAGGTCTTAATAGCTTTGATAGATCTATTTGATGCCTAAGTCAATGAATAGGTTTGATGAATTGAAAGAAAGAAGTTCTATGTTTGATTATGTGTATTTACCCGTATGGCTTGTTCCCATGGGAAGGGTGTACCTATGATTTGCATGTAGGCATTCTGTGTGTGGGTTTATACGTGGTCATAACTACCTTGGTCATGGTACTAGGTGGTTCCCCCATGTTTTGGTTTGAATATGGCCGAATTGACCTGCTCTCCACGTGACATGCACATGGACCGGCTACATAGAGCAAGTATGCTCTTCCATATAACTTTCACGTGGATAAGCTTCCTAGATTAGGTTTTCTCTTCCACATGACATGCATGTGGATGAGCTGCTAGACGAGCTGATATGGTAGGTATGTTCTTTCACATGACATGCACATGGGCGAGTTGCTCAAAGCTGGTATGCTCTTCCACGTGATACGTGGACAAGCTGCTAGGGAAGGTTTACTCTTTTAAGTTCTTTATTTTTACTGATTTCCATTCCCAACAGTGTTATTTTTAAATATTTTTGAGAATGTGATATTCATGACATCTTTAGGCATGAAAATATAATTTGCTAGGAATCTTTACATTTCAAGGAATGAAAGATTTTAGAAAATGTGAACACTTTATTTTCACTTTTGGGCAAAAGGTACCAACCCCCTAGAGGTTTGACAAAAAGACTATGACCTCTCTCGAGGTTTCAAAAATTTTAGGAACCTCCTCTGAGATTTCAAAAATCTTAGGACATTCCCTGAGGTTTGCTAAAAAGACACAAACCTCTCCTTGTATTTTACAAAAAGATAAATTTTTTTAAGGGAGGTCTGTGGCTTTTTGTTAAACTTCAGGGAAGATCTGTGGCTTTTTTTAAATTTCAAGGGAAATCTGTGTCATTTTTGACAAACCTCGGGCGAGGTATTTGTCTTTTTGTCAAACTTCAGGGGAGGTGAGTATCTTTTGCTCTTCACTCTTTTATGTGTTTCATGGGAATCTTATTCCTATGGAAGTTCTACTTATGGGACCAAATTGCCCTCGCAGTTTTGGTTGGTAGGCATCAATGCCATATGATATAGTATTGTTACATGCTATTATTGTGTTTTAAATAATAAATTATCAATAAAAAAGAAGGTAATGTATTATTATATTATAATAATATGCTATGAGGCTAAAAATTGGAGATCAAACTATTCCCAAATATTTTGTTTCATTGGATCAAGTGTTGGATTTATTTAATTTATTGTTTTTGAATGTTTGAAGACCTGGATTTAATTCTTATTAGATTTTTGGGTTAAAAAAAAATTATTCTTCATATATTGTTTATATAAATATGTTGAGGGTACTATAGTCTTGTCAAAATGCCAATTTCCATGTTTAACAACACACTAGTATAGGCATCGTTTATGCATTTTATGAGAATTTGGCGAGGATAAAAAATGGAGATCATACTGTTCCCAATTATTTCGAGTAATTGGATTAGTGTTGGATTTATTTAATCTATGATTGTTGAACGCCTTCAGAGTTCAGACCTAGATTTTTTAATTTATATATTGTTTATATGCCTATGTTGAGGGTATGATAGTTTTTCTTGTCAAATTGCCAATTTCCATGTTCAACAACACATTGATATGGGCATCCTTTGTACATTTTATGATAATTTTATAGTATAAATCAAACAAAAATATTCTTAAAAAATCGGCATCCCATTTTCAAGAATAAAATTGTTGAAAATGTCATTTAGTAGGAATTCTATTCTATAAGATTGCGTTTGGTTTGGCGGTGTGGCTAGGCTGGGCTGGGCTGGGCTAGGCTAGGCTAGGCCAGACTAGGCCAGGCTAGGCTAGGATCCTTGGCCTATGTTTGGTGGAACTGGACTAAGCCAAGAAAAGGGGATCTTAGCCATTTTATGCAGGATAGGGCTAGGCTAGTCAGTTCCCTTACGTCAACCAACCTCGACTAATAAAAAAAATAAGGATGCCCATTGTCTTTGTTACGTCTGGAATTTGAAACCTTTAAACTGTGAGTGAGCTGGAGCAGGTTGAGAGCTGAATCTTGAATCCGCATCAAAATTGAAGAGCCCCTTGTTCAGGAGAGCACTTATCTGCCTTCGCTTTTTCCCTGTTGATCTTGAGTCACGTATCTTATCAGAATTGAATAGAGCCCCTCGCAAAGATGGTTGTATATCTGCCTTTAGCTTCTTTGCTGATTTTTGCGTATGCTCGTTTCCGAAAACTCACGTGTCTGCCTTCAACTTGTTCTTTACCAATCATGAATCGCATGTCCGCATCAAAATTGAAGAGCTACTCATTGTTGGGATTGTATCGCCCAGAAATTAGAATCTCCTAGGAGGTGATGTGGGCTTCTTATCATGCTTGGCTAGCCTAGAAGCCTCTTGTGCGAGCTTCCCAAAGATGATGTTGATGAAGTTGATCATGATCCCCGTGGCCTTGTCGGAGACCCCAATGTTAGGATTTACCTTCTTTAGCGCCTTGAAAATTTAGATTTTGTAGGTCATGTACTTCTCTTTGCTTCCTTCTTGTTGGAGGAGGCGTTGCTGACCTTGTCCACTTGTTTTCTACTTTTTTATCAGCCTTGGGAGCCAATTGCAGAGTGAGGATGGTACATCTTTTGGTTGAGGAGAAAGAGAGCTCTAGCAGAGAGAGGGACAACGAGGGAATGCTTTGGTCTGCCCAAATTAAGGGTATTTTGGTCTCTTAAATCACGTCTACTCGAGGGGTGTTGTAATTCAAACACGACACATGATTGTATTTATTTCCAATCCAGTACAATCCATTTTGGTCCAATCAATAAAAAAGCTTCATAATCTTCAATGCAGTGAGAGAACTATTTAAGAATTTCTTTTCGAGGGTCGAGGGAAGGGGCACAGTAGGCAATAAAATGATGGACACGAGAAGGAAAATGCGTGCATCGCTTTGGTATTTCACATTGCTTCCTTTGAAAAGATTGCCATAGCACCATCCAAGCATTCAAGGAGACTTAATTGAAAACACACTCGATGAATCATTACTTTATGTGGGCGAAAGATTCATAAGGTGTGATCATATTTCAAATGATCGGAAAGGGTATCATCAATGCTTTTGTCTCATGCAATACCCAACTATTTATTTTGCACTTGTTATAGGGAAGGTTTGAGTTTGAATATTTCACAGTTAAGAAAAGAAGGTTGTCGTATTGTAAATTGACTATTTTTTTTTTACGAGGACATTTATAGAGAGAGAGAGACTGAGAGAGAGAGAATTAATAACTCAAATCTTAAAGTGGGAGATGTGATGAAAGGAAAATCTCAAAGTGAGTTTAGGAATGCGCCCCACCGCTTCCATAATTTGAGGATCCCGCGCCTTCCGTCCCTCCCGCCCCTTTTACTTTTCGGTGTTAAAATTATTTTGAGTGGGGGCGGGATGATGATATTGACAATCACATGCCCAGGAATCATTCATCGCATGCATCCTTCGTGATCTCCGACCCAAACTGAAAGCAACCACAACAGTGACTGTCGTCGACATCCCCTACTCCTCCTCGCCCTCCCCTCCCCTCCCCTCCCATAATTCTGTCATGCCCTCTTGGATCTACCAGAACATCATGTGCGCTTCCTCGCACGGTGTCTTGTGGTTGGATTGGCAGCAGATACTCCATGTTTCCAAGACTAAGTTAATTCTTTTATTACATAGGAATATAGATTTAGATGAATTCGGCAATTCAAATTGATGCTGCAAATCTAAACTCAAGGTCCAATCTTCAAGGTGGAAATCTTTTAATGTTTTAACCTTTATGATTCCTACTTGGGGTGGGTCCTGTTCTCAATTTAATGTATGAGTTTATCAAAACAATGCACATTTAATAGTATAGTTATTAATAAAATTATTTAATTACAAAATATTTTTATGTTCATAACAAACTTATTAACCAAAATGTGGTAGTTTCGTAAAATTGCTCGTTATAGATAGTTACCAAAGTGAACTCAAATTTAGTAAATTTGATTTCATTTCTACAGCTATGATGAATTATAATTCACTAAATTCTATTATTGGGCTGAAATACCATTGTATTTAATACCTTCTACTTCTTCTCCCTATAAAATCATGAAGAGTAGAGAGTATTAGCAACAGAGAGTAACACATAACATGTCTGTTTTGGCATTTCAATATTGGTTAGTTTAGTCAATCTCACAAATTTGTTTGACATCTTCATGCACTCCTAAGAAAGAAATTGAACAGAAAGGAAAGTGACGACGTAGCGATATTATTTAGTAAGGGTATTAGTCATTTTATGGTTTGATTATGGTATTTATAATGGACAAGGATCAATTGTAACAAGTGCTCACACTAAAGAAAGTGATAGACTAGGGTTTCAAGGATATTATGGGTGCAATGCAGTCAAAAGTATCAAATACCTATCCACGTACTGCCCATGCTATATAGCAAAATGGCTAGTCAAATAATGTTAGCCAGCGAATTAGGGCAAGGGCCACTATCTTGCTTAAAGTCAAATTTACATTCAAATAGGTAATTTTGAGATAAGGAGGAATCCTAAGACCATCCAAATAAGAGAATTCTGAATGATGAAGATAAGGGTCAAGGCTTTGAGCTAAACTTAAGTTGTCATATTTTAGGGATAAGAAGGCACAAGTGAATAACTAAAGCTACGAACAGTCTTGTAAAAATATTATATAGGCCTTAAGCCATCAACATAATCAATACATTTTATCTCTTATTAACTTGTTTTTGGAGGGATTGTCTTTTCAAACAAAAGATACTCGTCTTTTTGACGAGGGTGGCCAAAGTTCTTATTTTCTAATTAATCACATATCAAAAGGGTTTTATTTTTGTTGTAAACCGTCACGCTCTGAACTCAGAAATGAGACTCAGGGGTGAAAATGTAATCTAACCTGTCCCTGTATCTTAATAAAACATCCAAAGATAGAGTACAAAAGATGAGAGTCTGACCCCATGGGATGCTCGGGCACCCTAAACACATCCAAACTCAATAGAAAATATGCGGCGAAAAATGTCATTATATATATATATATATATATATGCAGTACCATACCAGAGTCTATACAAGAGCAGAACATGCTCTATTATACAACGTACAACTGGGTGCCCAACACATCCCAAATGACAACCCATCAAAATACAGTCCTAACACTTACCCAAGCGCTAACCGTAGTACACTGGCCACTACGCTCCCTACACCAGGACGCTAGTTCCGGTTACTCGAAGGACTTGTAAAAATGTACATACAGTAGGCGTGAGACACCTCTCACTAAGGAAGAACACAAGTTATATTGGTGTGTGACATTTGAGTGTTATCATGATGCAACATACATGCAGTTAAATTC
Organism: Malania oleifera; assembly: GCF_029873635.1. Classification (NCBI taxonomy): domain Eukaryota; kingdom Viridiplantae; phylum Streptophyta; class Magnoliopsida; order Santalales; family Ximeniaceae; genus Malania; species Malania oleifera. Next base: position 82,294,693 of record NC_080417.1, on the reverse strand, counting down.
CAATACTAATTTTACATAGTGCATACACGCACACAACACACATGATCAGCAATCTCAGTGTCGTCACAGCCATCGGCCTGAAGCCGGCCCGCGACATGCGGCGTTGGTCCGTAGCCAACCCTCGTAATACGGCGCCACCGGCACATGGCTAGTCCCCGACTCCCATGGTATCGTACCGACGCTAACTGGTGGATCCACACCCTTCGGCCTAATCTGCCAGAATAGACTCACACCCTCGGATATAGAGCCAGACCTCTGCCAATCTATGGCCAGGATTTTCATACGCTCTCGGATATAGAGCCGGACACTCTCAGTACGTGGAATAATTTGGAACCGCGTTCCTACTAGCATTTCAACATATCACACATACATGCATTCTCATATAGCCAAACAACCCACACCCATTTGGTAATTTGAAATCATGGTTTTCCAACATATACAGTTTAAAAAAAATCAAGGTACGGTCATCCCTATAACACAGTATAAATCAGCATATACATAGGTTTTCAACAAAACCAGGGATGCAGCCCATCGCCCTCTTTTTCCCAAAACTGTAATCATGAAAAACCCATAGTTTTTCTTGTTAGATCCCCCCCAAATGAGTAGTCAAAACATACACAGGACCATGAACCACAGTTCTACCGAGTCCGATTTCAAAAATAATCGATATAAACACAATTCCTCTTACCTTTTCCCTGAATAGCTAATCCCGAACTCCAAGGTCCCTAAACAGCGAACCGAGTTCCAAAACCTACAATCAACAGTACAAAATATACGCAAAACACTGTTCCCTACAAAACTACCGAATCAGAATTGAAAACCGAACCTTACCTCGATTTTAAGCCAAAACCCGAAAATCTCTGAAACGGGATTCTAATTCGTAGAACTTGTAGAGAATCCTTCCATGATCCTTGTGGTAATTTCAGATTCACGATTCTAACGACGAACGACGAAGAAATCTAGAGAGAGGAAGTGTAGGGAGAGTTTTAGAGAGATAGAGAGAAGATGTTTGAGTTTCTTAATGGTTAAGTAATGAAATTTCTATTTATAGTCCCTTTGACCCGGGCAAATTCGTTGACGAGGCTCTATAGTCCTCTCGTCGACGAGATAGTGGATTCGTTGACGAATCCTGATATCTCCGGTTTTTCGAGACTCCTCAACTTCTCCTTGTTGACGAGTCTCTAAACTTCATTGACGAGATTTACATGGACTTCGTCGACGAAATCTGCCAAATTCCTAATTTGCCCATCTCTTATTTATTTAAACCCATTTATCACGATTCAGGTTCTTATAGCCTCCCCTCTTTACAAAAATTTTTTCCTTGAAATTTGTCATTTCTCGTTCGCAAACTCATTCATACAATCGAATACATATACACAACTCTAAATAAAATTGGTGACTACTACAACGTAGCCCCATCATACACATACACATACATACCCTCACTTATGGCGAAGGAATACCATGGTTCATATACAACCGTTTCAGGAGTTCACAATACACACACTCCCGACGACTAACCACCTATCCTAACCCAAAGTAGGATAATATTCAAGTGCTCAAAACAACTGTTGATAGTTCCGGCGTATTTCCGTTTCTAGTTCACAAGAAGCTTTCTTAACCTCATGGTTTCGCCACAATACCTTCACTAACGGTATCTCTTTGGTACGAAACTTCTGAACTTTACGGTCCAGAACCTGAACAGGTATCTCCTCATACACTAAAGTATCCCCAATTTCCAACTCATCATAACTGATAACATGTGATGGATCCAGCACGTACCTCCTTAACATGGATACGTGAAACACATCATGGACCCTCAAGAGTGCTGGGGGTAATGCAATCTTGTAGGCTACCGGACCCACTCGCTCAAGAACCTCGAATGGTCCGATATACCTCGGGCTCAACTTGCCCTTCCTTCAAATCTCATCACTCCTTTCATCGAAGCGATATGTAGAAATACCTTACCCCCCACCTCAAACTCTAAATCACGGCGGCGAACATCCGCATAACTCTTCTGCCGACTCTAAGCTAATCTAATCCTCTCGCGGATCAAACACACCTTCTCAGACGCCTGTTGCACAAGTTCAGGTCCTAAAACTTGACATTCACTAACCTCATTCCAATACAAAGGAGATCGACGCCACCGACCATATAAAGCCTCGAACGGTGCCATCCTTATACTAGCCTGGAAGCTATTGTTATAGGCAAACTTCACTAGTGGTAGAAACTGAATCCAATTACCACCGAAGTCTAATACACAAGCCCGTAACATATCCTCCAAGATCTGTATCGCCCTTTTCGACTATCCATCAGATTGGGAGTCGAATGCTGTACTGAAAGTAAGCTTTGTCCCCAGTGCTTCTTGCAAGCTTTTCCAAAATCGAGAAGTAAACCTCGGATCCCGATCTGAAACAATGGACACTAGTACTCCATGCATTCTCGCTATCTCATATACATACAGGTCTGCTAGCCTACTCAAAGGGTAGCTAACCTTCGTCGATACAAAGTGAGCAAATTTCGTCAACCTGTCCATGATTACCCAAATAGCATTCTGCCCATGAAGTGATGGCGGCAATTCGGTAACAAAGTCCATAGAAATATGCTCCCATTTCCACACTAGAATAAGCAAAGGCTGCAACGGCCCTGCCGGCCTCTGATGTTCAGCTTTGACCTGCTGACACCTCAGATACTGTTCCACGAACCAGACAATATCCCTCTTCATACCACTCCACCAGAAGGACTCGTGCAAATCCCAATACATCTTTGTATTACCCAGATGTACCGTATACAAAGAACGATGCGCTTCCCCCAGAATCATCATTCTGATCTCATCATCGTTCGGAACACATAGTCTAGTCCCAAACCTTAACGCACCTCCGTCAGAGAGGTTAAAATCTGCAGCCAAACCCCGCTGCACTTTTCCCGCAATCTTAGCTAACTTTGCACTAGCCTGCATGACTTTAATGTGCTCAAACAAGGTCGGTTGGGTCACCAAGCTAGCAATGAAAGCCTGATGATCACCAGACACCAACTCCATGCCAAAACTTTCCAAATCCCGTCTGACATGATGCTGCACTACAACTGTAGATACTGCTGCATGTTTTGACTTCTGACTCAATGTATCTGCTGCCACATTAGCCTTCCCTGGGTGATAACTGATCGTGCAATCGTAGTCCTTAATCAACTCAAGCCACCATCTCTGTCTCATATTCAACTCCTTCTGCATGAAAAATACCTGAGGCTCTTATGATTAGTGAAGATCTCACACTGCACACCATACAAATAGTATCGTTAGATCTTCAGTGCATACACAACAGCAACCAACTCCAAATCGTGCGTAGGGTAGCTCTTCTCATATTCCTGCAGTTGCCAAGAAGCATAAGCTACTACCTTACCCTGCTGCATAAGCACACATCCCAGGCCTTTCAGAAACGCGTCGCTATAAATCACAAACCCACCATCCCTCGAAGGAATGGTCAAAATTGGAGCAGTAACCAGCCGATGCTTCAACTCCTGAAAAAACTGCTCGCAATCACTGGTCCACTCAAATTTCACTCCCTTCCTGGTCAATCGAGTCAGAGGCCCAGACAGTTTGGAGAACCCTTCCACGAACTGACGATAGTAACCCGCCAGTCCTAGAAAACTCTGAACCTCCTGCACATTCTTCGGCCTCACCCAGTCGATCACAACTTCAATCTTGCTAGGATCAACTGATATACCATCACTAGTAACCACATGGCCTAAGAATGCAATCTAACTCAACCAGAATTCACACTTCTTCAGTTTAGCATACAACTTTTTTTCCCGTAGAATCTGTAATACTAATCTCAAATGATCCTTATGCTCTTCCGAACTCCTCGAGTATATTAGAATGTTATCAATGAATACCACCACGAATCGATCCAAGTACTCATGGAAAACCCTGTTCATTAGATCCATGAACACTGCTGGAGCATTCGTCAACCCAAATGGCATGACCAAGAACTCGTAATGGCTATATCTGGTTTGGAAAGCTGTTTTCTCTACATCCTCAACTCTCACCCTCACTTGATGGTATCCTGATTGCAAGTCGATCTTCGAAAAGACCCGCGTCCCCTGTAACTGGTCAAAGAGATCATCGATACGAGGTAAAGGATAGCGATTCTTCACCGTTACCTTGTTAATCTCACGGTAATCAATGCACATACGCATTGACCTGTCCTTTTTCTTTACAAATAATACTAGAGCTCCTCCAGGCGAAACACTAGGTCGAATGAAACTCCTGTCCAATAATTTTTGCAACTGCTCCTTCAACTCTCGAAGTTCTTCTGAAGCCATCTGGTACGGAGCTTTAGAGATCGGTGCCTTGTCAAGCAGCAACTTTATCGCAAACTCCTCCTCACGATCCGGAGGTAAACCGGGTAAATCATCTGGAAACACCTCCGGGAACTCGCTAACTGCCCAAATATCCTCGAACCTTAACTCATCTCGCGGCGGTTTCTGTACTCAAGTTAGGTACCCCTAACATCCGTTCAAGAGTAACCTCCTCACCTCTAGTGCCAACAGAATCTGGTGCTGGATGCACACACGATCCCAAAAATTCATACTCCTTCTCCCCAGGAGGTCTGAAAATTACTACCTTCCAATGACAATCGATCACAGCGTAACTGGAGAACAACCAATCCATCCTCAGAATAACATTGAACCCCGACATGTCGTATACAACAAGATTCGCCGGTAGTAGCTTCCCCTGAATTACCACTGGGCAGTCTACCAACATCTTCCTACAGAAAGATACACTCCCAGATGACGTACTAATAGATAACACCTTGTTCATAACTTGAGTCTCAACCCCACACCGCCCCACAAAATTCACAGATATAAAAGAATGGGTTGCACCCGAATCAAGTAAAACAGAAGCCTTATGTGAAAGTAATAATAAGGTACCTGTCACCACATTCCTTGCATGCTCAGCATCCGCTAGAGTAAGAGAGTATACTCTAGCCGGAGCTGTATTCGTCCGAACGGTTCCCCGAGATATTTGATCACTCCCTTGGTTCACACTAGATGTAGGCACATCTCGCTTCGGCACATGACAATCACGAAACATGTGACCTGGTTGGCCCTAATTGTAGCATTTACCCCCAAATGACCGGAACTCACCCTCGTGCCATTTGTGGCATCTAATACAACGATCCCTAGTTTGGCTCCCCTGAGAACCCTGGCGCTCAAGATTCTGACGGTAACTCGAGCCGTTGCTCCTCTTCTTCCACAATCCCTGACGAGGTCCTGACTGAGAACTAGAAGGTACTGTCCTCTTCCTTGATTCCTGATCCACCTCGTCCTCTCGGATACCGGTCTCAATCAATGTGGCTTTATCCACCAATACCGAGAACTCACGGATCTGAAGCATACCCACCAGTCTGCGGATATCCTTCCTCAGGCCCTTCTCAAACCTTCGAGTCTTCTCATACTCACTCGAGATCAAACATGGTGCAAAGTGGGACAACTCTATGTACCGAGCCGCATACCCCTGCACCGTCAAACTCCCCTGAGTCAGAGCAGAAAACTCATCCGCCTTTGCATCACGTACTGAAGCCGGGAAGTATCTGTCAAAGAACACCTCCTTGAAACGGCTCCACGTCATCTCCTCAGGACCGACTTTCTGCTTCTCCAGCAGACTCACCGCAGTCCACCATCGACCCGCCTCCCTAGATAGCTGGAAGGTGGCATAAAGGACTCGCTGCCTAATCGTGCAATGAAGGACTTCTAGAATCCTCTCAGTCTTCTCCACCAAATCCTCTGCTATTGTTGGGTCAGGTCCTCCAGAGAACGTCGGAGGATGCATGCGTGTGAACCTCTCAATGGTGCACCCCACAGCAATAGGAGAGCGCTCGCGTCTCCTCACACTCCGTCCGATCTCCCGCAATACCTGCCTCGTCAAACCTCGAGGCACAGAAGGAGACTCATCACTCGCAGTCTCCTAGGAGCCACTTCCCAAGTCATTATCCTTGGGCTCTATGCTGCATCACAATAGGAATCTATTAGTATCCCTATAACACAAACAGTTAACACAATGATCTACACTAATCGTGTTAACTACTCCCTACCAGGTCTAGGTCTGTCCTATCACATCGACATGGAAGTCATTAATGATCTGCCCTGCCTTTACTGGATTCGTCATCCTAGGAAAAACATGGAATACCATCGAAAAATCCCGGTCTAGCAACCGAACAACCCATAGCCAACTCTACCCATTTCCAACATCTTATACTCTGGTGTGTACTCACAACTAAGCCTAACCAAGTTTACAAGACCTAACAACCTAGTTAGCTCTAATACCAAGCTATCACGTCCCGAACCCGAAAATGGGACCTACGGGTGAAAATGTAATCTAACCTGTACCTGTATCTAATAAAACATCCAAAGATACAGTACAAAGGATGAGGGTCCGACCCCGTGGGGTGCCCAGGCACCCTAAACACATCCAAACTCAACAAAAAATACGCGGCAGAAAAGGTCATTCTATATATATATGCAGTACCATACTAGAGTCTATACAAGAGCAGAACATGCTTTAACATACAACGTACAACTGGGTGCCCAACACATCCTAAATGGCGACCCATCAAAATACAGTCCTAACACTTATCCAAGCGCTAACCGCAGTACACCGGCCACTACGCTCCAAACACTAGGACGCTAGTTCTGGTTACTCGAAGGACCTGTAAAAATGTACGTACAGTAAGGGTGAGAAACCTCTTAGTAAGGAAGAACACATGTTATATCGGTGTGTGACATTTAAGTGTTATCATGATGTAACATACACGCAGTTAAATGCAGTCTAGTACTAATTTTACACAGTGCATACACGCACACAAAACACATGATCAGCAATCTCGGTGTCGTCACACCCATCAGCCCGAAGCCGGCCCGCGACATATGGCGTTGGCCCATAGCCAACCCACGTAACACGGCGCCACCGGCACATGGCTAGTCCCCAACTCCCGTGGCATCGTACTGACGCTAACCGGTGGCTCCACACCCTACGGCATGATCGGCCAGAATAGGCTCAAGTCCTCAAATATAGAGCCAGACCTCTGCCAATCTATGGCTAGCGATTTCATACACCCTCGGATATAGAGCCGGACACTCTCAGTACCTGGAACAATTCGGAACCGCGTTCCTACTAGCATTTCAACATATCACACACACATGCATGCTCATATAACTAAACAACTCACACCCATTTGGTAATATAAAATTATGGTTTTCCAACATATACAGTTTAAAACAAGTCAAGGCATAGTCATCCCTATAACACAGTATAAATCAACATATACATAGGTTTTCAACAAAATCAAGGATGCAGCCCGTCACCCCCTTTTTCCCAAAACTGTAATCATGAAAAACCCATAGTTTTCCCTGTTAGATCCCCCCCAAATGAGTAGCCAAAACATACACAGGACCGTGAACCATAGTTCTACCGAGTTTGATTTTAAAAATAACTGATATAAACACAATTCCCTTTACCTTTTCCCCGAATAGCCAATCCCGAACTCCAAGGTCCCTAAACAGCGAACCGAGTTCCAAAACCTACAATCAACAGTACAGAATATACTCACAGCACTGTTCCCTACAAAACTACCGAATCAGAATTGAAAACCAAGTCTTACCTCAATTTTAAGCCGAAACCCAAAAATCTCCGAAACGAAATTTCAATCCGTAGAACTTGTAGAGAATCCTTCCACGATCCTCGTGGTAATTTCAGATTCACGATTCTAATGACGAACGACGAAGAAATCTAGAGAGAGGAAGTGTAGGGAGAATTTTAGAGAGATAGAGAGAAGATGTTTGAGTTTCTTAATGGTTAAGTAATGAAATTTCTATTTATAACCCCTTTGACCTGGGCAAACTCGTCGACGGGATAGTGTCCACGTCGACGAGGCTCTATAGTCCTCTCGTCGATGAGACGGTGTATTCGTCGACGAATCCTGATATCCTCGGTTTCCCGAGACTCCTCTGCTTCTCCTCATCGACGAGTCTCTGAACTTCGCCGACAAGACTTACATGGACTTCGTCGACAAACTCTGGCTTCGTCGACGATATTTTCTAAATTCCCAATTTGTCCCTCTCTTATTTATTTAAACCCATTTTTCACGGTTCGGGTTCTTACATAAACACCTTTCTACTGCATCAAGGGAGATTGTAATGCCTCCAATTACCAAAAGTTTAGTGAGAAGCACCACTAACAACTCTAGGGATGTAAAGGTTCAAGATTATGTAGTATGTTGAGATGATATATAAAGGAACGGGTCTTACTCTGATTAGGTTGCGCTGGTACCCGTGTAGCCAATAGTGATTTAGTAGCAACTAGACAATGCTAGTAGAGATGATTATACAACATCTACTACATCTACTATCTCTTTGGAGGTGTTGACATTAGTGAAGCCAATTATTGAAGATCTACGAGCTAAGATGAGATCGTGGCTTGAATATATATATATATATATATATATATATATATATATATATATATATATATATATATGAATAGGTATGTTTGGAGATATAAGGCATAAAGAATAAATTTTCATGAAAGCATAAAAATGTGCTTGCTTAGGAGGAGTAATCTCAGAAGTATCTCAAGTGTCTAACCAATGTACCCTAAAGTGACTCATTGCCAAGATGATACCTTAAGGGCTAGTTATGTAGAAGGGCTCCCATTCAACCTCACTGAAGGCCAAAAACAATAAAAAATGCCATGGTTAAGTGATAAGACATGCGATGGTTGATTAATAACTATACAATATCCTTGCTTTGACTAGTGCTCCTTTGCATATAGACTAGATGATAAATGCCTTTCATCAAATGGGAATAGAGGTTGCTTCATAGTTTGGGCAATCAACAAATAGAAATCCTAACCTTAAATGGATTAACTAAGTACATCCATTTCCAAGGCAATATATAGGTCCTTAGGTTCAAATTACTCTTGAGCAAAGACAATAACAACTATAGAACATGTATTTAGATTCATAGTACAATGTGGTGATGTGGATTAAGAGAATTCTTGAAACTATTTAATGAAATTGCCTTCATGTTGCATATGAATTTGTCGCTAGGGTCCATTATAACATGGACAATGGTATAGATGCTTGGAGGGACAATATTCAAGTTTTCCACCTAGATTAGGCAAGTAGGAGTAAGTTCCATACATATTTATCCTTCAAAGGTATGATGAAGGTGAAAACGAGGTTTGGCAAGATTGAATATATCTTTTTCATTTAATTGCACAAGCTTGTAGCTATGAATGATTTCTCCTAGAAGTAAGTTAGTAGTCATCCTCCAAAGATGCATATTTCAAGGAAATTTTCGATGACAAGTGATAAGGTTAGCCAAGAACAAGAGAGGTTTGAAGATGAAGTATATGAGGCCAAGTTCAAGATTAGAGAATACATGAATGTGCTACTCTTGCTTAGCTTAAACCATCAAATTCTAGCAAGAAGGAAAGAAAGTTTAAGACGTTAGCTACAATAGTAGCACAATATTATAGATTCAACATTGTAAAATCTTAGAATATTTTTTATATAATCTTAAAAGGGAACACTAATAAAATTGACCATTATGTCATATTCATGAGTGAGGCAAGGAATATTATAAATGACATAACTTGTGGAGTCACACAACTTTAATTATATGTTATTTAGGGACTATATCCAAAAAACCCTGTATGAGGAGTGAACCAATTTCTTTGAAAAGAACAACGATTAATGAAGGTTAATAAGGATCCCTTCCCAAGGTGGTGATGAACGTCTTCTAGATGGCCATTCCAAAGCTAGTAGGGCTATTAGACCATGAATCAACCATGTAGAAATGGAGAAATGATCACCCTTAGGGCGACCAAACGTGTCGTGACGTGTTCTAAACTAGCTAGAATTGAGTAGTCTAAGAAGTAAATAAAAAAAAAGGACATCTTAATAATAGTAAGCATGCATGAGAAGCCCAAAAACCTTTGATCCACGAGTAATTTATAAGAGGATGCATCATCACAAGCCCAAGAATATGCCCATAAATCATGAAAAGCCTTGAGAGAAGAAGATAGATAATCCAACACATGTTAAAACTTAGCTAAGGCAACTCCAAATAAAGAGACAAACCTAAATGTAACAACAAGAGTTGAATCGATCATCTTAGGGGATGTAATAGAGGCTAAAACAAGGAATTGGCCAAAAAAAGGAACCCCACCAAACGATTTTGGCCAAGTCATCAAACAAAGACACATACTTTTGGGTTAAGGTTACTTAAGATGACACGACTAGCTATGTACTAGTGCTTGTTCAATTTGGGAATTTATGTCTTTTGATATCAATATGGTCTTACCCTATTGTCTATCTTTAGGGCAATTCATAGGCAACAAGAAGTCATAGATGGAGATGTAGTGAAAGTGGAAAGACATGTCTTAAGGTTATTGGGTTTGTAGGAAAATCAACCAACCTTGGGTTCTTCAAAAGTAACAAAGGAAAATTATTTTAGTCCTTCAATTGATTGCAAATGAGTAATAGATCCATATATGGAAAAAAGTAAACAACCCAATAACCTTGATTTCCATTCCTTAAACATCTTGATATCCATAGTCTACAACTATTTGTATATTTCAAACCTAATCACTTGAAACTTGATGCTCACCACTACCTATTTGTTTGTGAATGATGACAATGATGGTACTTGCCTCTATATGAAGAGAAAAAGCAATACTATAGTTGACCAAATAGATTTCTTCGATCACGAAACCAGTACTTCTCCTTGCATCCATCTTAACATTTCCATTGCTCTTTTGAAGGAATTATTGATTACGGTGGCCCTTACATCTAAGTCGACACAAAAGTTGTTAGCAATATTAACAAAACCAAATATTTGGAAGCATAGCATTTTTACATTCCACAGCTTCAGCAGATCGCTTAGCCCCGTTCATCTTCGGTGCAAGAGCGCTCGATCAGTGAGCTATTACCCACTCTTTCAAGGGTGGCTGCTTCTAGGCAAACTGTGACGCCCCGATTTTCAAACAATTTTTTTTTATAAAAAATAACAAATAATTTACACGTCATCAACAACATCCATAAATCGGCCACGTCAACAACCCTACTACCTTTCATACCACCCGACTCGCATTGGGTACTGGGTAAAAAGTCATTTTATTTATAAAACCTAATAGTGGAAGATAATACATGCTTAACAACCAGAATACAATACCTAGAGTATCAACATACACATACAAATACATCACCATCCCATACTAAAAAACAACTCAACTCTAGAGGAATTACACCTCCCATAGTCCAAAACTCACCTTGTGTCTTAGGGTTTAAGCTCCCTAAGGTCATGGAGCTACAAAAGATGGCTTTGACAAAAGGCCGGTGACTTGGCAGCAGATGGTGAAAGACGAAGAGTTGAGCTAGAAAAATAAAGATTTTGAGGGAGAGAATACGTATCTAAGGTTTTAATGGGAGGGAGCAGGAGAGGGAGAGGGAGAGGGAGAGGGAGAGAGAGTGGAGCTAGACAAATAAAGATTTTGAGGGAGAGAGTTGTCCAATATGTGTTCTAATCATGCATGATAAGTTATAAAATTGTTGCCATAATTTTATTTAAAGAATATTATAGTATCTTAAATATTACACATGATGCCATACTTGATTTATGTGTGTTATTTCAATAAAAAATTATTTGAACTTATTTTATTCTTATTGTTTCTGTTATTACTATTTTTAGTTAGAGTTTTGTAATTAGTATCTTCGCATGTTTTCTATGCTAGAAATAAAATGGGGGAAAAAGTTTAGTTTTGGCTATGTTCTATTATAGTTTGATATTGACATACCAGAGGAGATAATGAACCATATTATAGTATGGGTACAATCAGACTAATTAAGGCCCGAAAGAAGATATTTAAAAAAAAAAAAAAATTCAATGAAGAAGTATGGCAGGCTCTTAAGCACCAATGACTACAAGATTTAAGTGATGTATAAATATTCATTTCTACATCTATATTTCTTTGAATCTTGTTGGAAATGTGGCTCATATTGAGTGGAACGCATGCACTGGGAAAACATGGTGAAGCAAAGAACAAGGAAGCTAGTTGCAGGAAGAAACCGTCGGTTGTTTGATCAACGGTGATTGACAGTTTTGGTTTTGGGAGATAACCGTTGACGGTTTCAATTTGCAGAAGGTACAACTCTCGGTATTAAATCATAAACAGTTTTTGAAAATCGTCAACAGTTTCGTTTGGTGTAGATCACGGATTTTTGAATTAGGAGATCAGTAGATTGGGGGATTTAGAGGATTTTTCTTCGAGATTTGCTACAGAATTGTTTTAGATGCATTTTAAGTCTTTTGTGCACATAGAGTTGATATATAAACTATATTTGTAACCCTTGATGTAATCTTGATATATGGATAGTGAAAATGCAGCCGCTTGCTCCTATGGACATAGGCACATTGCCGAACCACATAAATTCTTGTGTCGTGTGTTTTATTGCTTTATTTTATTCTCTGTGTGATTTGTTTCCGTATATTCATCCTTGGTTGTTTGTACCGCTTGTTCCATATTCAATTTGTTGGTTTCCACTGCGCGTTGACATTCAGGCCACTCAACACAAAAAAATTGGTATTAGAGCTACTGGTTGTAATGACTGGAATTTCTTTGGCGAAGTTCGATATTGGCAAGTTCGATGGAACGGGAAATTTCGGACTTTGGCATATGAGGGTTAAGGATGTGTTGGTGTAGCAAGGTATGGTGAATGCACTATACGAAAGAAAGCCAGTAGACATGAACGACATGAGTTGGAAGCAAAAGTTGTGGCTACTATTAGACTTTGTTTGGTTGATAACGTGATGTATCACGTCATAGATGAGGAATCCCCGGCAGTAGTTTTTTTGAAACTAGAGAGCTGGTATTTATCCAAGTCTTTGACGAACAAGTTGTATCTTAAGTAGAAACTTTGCAAGCTTAAGATGGCAGAGGGTTCGAATTTGAATCAACGTATTTAATCAGATTATTAACAATCTGAAGCGGGTTGATGTGAAGTTCGAGGATGAAGACAAAGTGTTGATGCTGCTGAATTCCCTACCTACATCTCCTGCGTATGTACGAGAATCTGGTTATGACTCTGACATGGGGGAGTATCCTTGATTACGTTCATTTGGATGTTTGGGGATCAGTGAGAGTAGCATCATGAAGGGGACATATGTACTACGTGAGTTTCAGTGATGATTACTCACGGAAGGTCTGGGTGTACTTCATGTGGCATAAGTCAAAGACGTTTGCTAAGTTAAAATTATGAAAAGCTGAGGTGGAAAACCAGACTAGGAGAAAGATTAAGTGCCTCAGGATAGACAATGGAACTGAGTACACAAATTTGAGCTTCAGAGACTTTTGCGAGTAGTATGACATAAGGAGACATTTTACAGTACGCCAGACACCATAACAAAATGGTGTGGCGGAAAAGATGAACCAAACCCTAGCTGAAATGACTCAGTGTCTCAAGTTGAATACTGGGTTCGCTAATTATTTATAGGCTGAGACGGTGAGTATAACTTGCTTCTTGGTTAACTAGTCCCTAAGGGCATCACAAGATGAGAAAGTTAATGAGGACGTATGGACAGGTAATGAGGTAGACTACTTCGGCTTGAGAGTATTTGGGTGTCTAGCCTATGCACACATTCCTAGTGAGGAGACATCAAAGTTTGAGGCAAAGTCTAGATGGTGCATCTTTCTAGGATATCAGAAGAGCGTGAAAGGGTTCAAGTTGTGGGATCCATTGGTAAACAAGGTAGTGATCAGTAGAGACATGGTTTTCGATGAAACCATGTTGCGGCATACTCAGGACGAAGAAAAGAAACAAGTGCTAGAAAACTGTAGCAGCAACGACCATGTTGTGCAGGAGGAGTTGGAGACTCAGGGCAGAAATGCAAGGAGTTCTAACTTGAGAGATCAGCAAGCGATGCAGATGGTTTGGAGACTCAAGGCAGAAATGTAGGGAGTTCTAGCTCAAGAGATCAGTAGGTGGTGCAGGTGGAGTTGGAGACTCAGGGTAGAAATGCAAGGAGTTCTAGCTCGTGAGATCAGCAGACGGTGTAGGTGGAGTTGGAGACTTAGGGTAGAAATGTAGGGAGTTCTAGCCCAAGAGATCAGCAGGCGGTTCAAGTGGAGTTAGAGACTCATTTCAGCGATGACAGTGCATGGAGCTCTAGCTTAGGAGACCAGCAGCATCGCAGTATAGCTGTAGACAGACCCAGACGCATCGTTAGACCACCGCCGAGGTATGGTTTTGACGATATGGTGTCTTATGCACTTATCACTAGTAGTGGGGATCTTGCTACATTTTAGGAGGCAACCAGGAGAAAAATAGTTGGATAGGCACTATGGCGGAGGAGATGGAATCACTGCATAAGAACTAGATGCGGGATTTGGTGGAACTTCCAACTGGGAAGAGAACAATAGGATGTAAGTGGGTGTACAGGAAGAAAGAAGTAGTTTTAGAAAAAGAAAGAGAGAAGTTCAAGGCTCGATTGGTAGCGAAGGGATACTCATAAAGAAAGGAAGTTGAATATGATGAAATCTTCTCCTCTGTGGTCAGACACACTTTCATCAGGGTAATATTGGGATTAGTAGTGCAATACGACATGCATCTGGAGCAGATGGATATAAAGACAACGTTCCTCCATGGTGATTTGGAGGAGATTTACATGACATAACCAGAATGGTTTTGCCAACGTGGATAGGAGCACTTGGCTTGTAAACTAAAGAAATTACTTTACGGGCTGAAGCAGTATCCGAGGTAGTGGTACAAACGGTTTGACGCCTATATGATTCGTATCGGCTATAGGAGGTGTGAGTACGATTGCTGCGTTTATATGAGGAGTATTGAGGACGGTTCTCTCATATTTTTGTTGTTTTATGTCAATGACATGCTACTTGCTGTTGAAGATATGACTGAGATGAATCAGTTGAAGACTTTGTTGAGTAAAAAGTTTGACATGAAAGACTTGGGAGTAGCTAGAGGATACTTAGCATGGAGGATCCGTTAAGGACAGGGTTGCAGGGAGATTATGGTTTTTTTAGAGTGGCTATATGGAGAAGGTGTTGAAGTGGTTTAGAATGGCAACTGCTAAACCGGTGAATACACCGTTAGCGAGTCATTTCAGGCTGTCTACCGCCCAGTGCCTAAAGATAGACGATGAGGTTCGTGACATGTCGAAGGTCCCCTATGCCAGGGCAGTGGGGTGTTTGATGTATGCTATGATATGTATAAGGCCGGACCTGACACAAGCTGTTAGCGTGGTGAACAAGTTCTTTTCGAATCCGGGTCAACAACATTAGGATGTAGTCAAGTGGATTCTCAGGTACTTGAGTGGTACAACCAGATATGACATAATGTTTAGCAGACAACAGAATGATCCATCAGTGGTAGGTTATGGATGCTGAGTATGTAGGAGACTCAGGTACTTAAAGCACATGTTTCAAATTTTTCTATCAAAGATTTATGAAGACATGTAAGAACATAAGATTAGAGGGTGTCGATGGGCATTTTGATTGAATAACCAAATTGGAGATTGGTAAGTCTTTTTTACCTCTCTCTAGATTTTACTTTTAGTTTCTTTCTATTTTGTTTTTGTTAGTTTTTACTATACTGGGTGATCTAGGACAATCTAAAACGGTAACGTGAGGTCTAACAATGTTTTTGACCTTATGCACAAAAATAGAGACAAAACCTTGTCATTTGAGATTTTTCTACTCTCTCCCTATAAATTCTAATTGCATTATGTGATTCAGGACAGTTTAAAATGGTAAGAAAAGGTGTAATAGTGATTTTGAAATTAGACACAAAAATTAAGGTAAATCATTATTATTACGAGATTTTTTGCTTTTTTTCTGCCAATTTATATTGTATCCAGTGATTCAGAGCAATTCAAAATGGTAAGTAGGGGTTAGATAGCAATTTTGGTCTCTTGTACAAAAATTGAGGCAATAACCTCATTTTTTTTTTTTTTGGTTGTAATTTTGTAGCATTTTTGGACACTTTTTGGCTGTTTTAGTGGACTCCACATTTCTTTTTCTCAAATTTTATAAATTAAAAAAATTCAAAAAAAAAAATATAATACTAATTGTAAAAAAGATTAAAATATTAAAATATTGAAAATATGAAATTAAAATAAATTAATAAAAATAAAAAATAAAAAACAAATTAGTCTAGTGCATAGCTACATGTGCAAGCGCATGGAGGACTATGCACACTTGCATATGAGCATGGATACGTGCCTCCAAAAGGCGCCATTTTGATCTTAAATAAAAATTTTAAAAATTAAAATTAAATAGGTAGACGTGTGGATGTATGCACCTGCACGTGAAGCCATTTAAATGAAACGACACCATTTTTCTTATTGTTTTAAAATAAACAAAGGGGGAGGAGGCACAAAACGACACCGTTTTGGGTGCCCCCATGCTCTCATCCCCTTAAAAATTTGGCGGCCCTCCAATCGCCAAACACTCGATGAAAGCAAGTATACCCCTTTTTTCTCATTGTTTTCATGCCGAGCAACCCGTTTGAACCCATCAATCACCTCCCCACCTACTCCCCTACCCTCCTTGAGCCTCAAAAGGCCCTGAAATCCACCCGAACTACTCAGGGGCGCCCTTCCTCATTTTTTAAAAAAAAAAATTATTTATTTATTTTCTTTTCTTCTCTATAAAAACCTCAAGAGAGGGGGGCTCTGGTTGGGGTTCTTTTGGGGACTCTTAGGCTCTCCCTCCACTCTTCTCTCTCTCTCTCTCTCTCTCTCTCTCTCTCTCTCTCTCTTCCCGCCCATATTCTTTCTCTCTTTTTATCTTTCAAAGCAGGTTCATATTTCTGTTGAATCTTATATTGCTAAATCTCATATTCTTTGCACCATGTCTAATGACAAATATGAAACAACCTTAACACCAATTATCCATGTTCAAATAGGAAACCTCTGGTTTCACAACCAGCGTCATTCTTACTAAAGTCAACTATGATGTATGGTCCCAAATCATGGAGATGCAGATTGCAGGACGTGAGAAGCTTGAGTATAGTATGGGCTAAACATCCCTTCCACAAACTATTGATGCTTCCTATGCGAAGTGGTATGTTGAAAATCAAAAGGTCAAGGGATGGTTGCTCATTTCTATATCGCTAGAGATTATGAAGCGCTATATTCGATTGCGCACCACACATGAAATTTGGAGTGTTCTTGCCAAAGCTTTCTATGATGGATCAGACGAATCACAACTTTTTTCACTGAATCAACAAGCCTTTTCTACCAAAGGTTTCCCTTTATCAATCTATTATGGCGACCTTATAGAAATCTTCCAAGAATTAGATCATCATGATAGGATTGTAATGAAAGATCATGATGATGTTATCGCCTATAAAATATCAGTTCAACAATTGTGTGTACACATTTTCCTGAATGGATTGGATGCAGAATTTGAACAAATTCGAGGTGAGATTCTCAGGAAGGATCCTATACTAGATCTGGAAGAAGCCTATGCATATGTACGCCGTGACTCTGTTCGTAGAGCAACACTAATTGTGTTGAGTCATCTACTTTGGTGTCTCGTCGAGCCAAGCCTAAATTAGATCGAGTATCTGGTCCCATCACTGATCAAAATCAGTCATCTGGATCACATAATTGTAGCTATGAAATTGGAACAACAAGATCATAACATATTTGTACATTGTGGTGCAACTGGACGTATTAAGTCACGATGCTATGAACTGATTGGGTATCTAGAATGGTGGGATCCTGCCAAGGCACCCCGCAAACAAAAATCAGAACCAAGCCACCATGCTTCAGTTGCAGTGACTGAACCTTCCACTTAACATTCCCGAGGAAACCTCATCTTTAATTGCTACATCTGGTAAGGTTCTTTATGCTTCTGCTCCTATTAGTAATAGTGAATGGATAATTGATTATGGTGCTACTGACCACATGACTTTTGACAATCATCATATTCAGTCTACGAAGCCATCTGAACAACATATACTATCCATAGCAAATGATATTCCCTCTCCCATTGTTAAAGAAGGTTCTATCACTCTTATAAAAAATTTGAGTCTATATTTTGTTTTGGTTGTTCCTACCCTTAACCATAACCTATTGTATATTTCTCAAATAACTCTCACTTTGCATTGTATTGTGATTTTTTTGGCCTAACCTCTGTGTTTTCAAGGACATCCGAACTCGGAAGGCAATTGGTTATTGTACTAGAAGGGGGAAGCTTTATTATCTTGATCTAATGCCTGCAAGCTACCATCAGTTAGATCAAGCTTTCTTAGTGAATAAGTCCGCAACAACTCAGAATTATGAAATCTAGTTGTGGCATAGACGGTTAGGTCATGCATATTTTGGATACTTGAAGAAATTGTTTCCAAAGCTCTTTACTCAGTTAGCTATTTCAGATTTTAAGCATGACATTTGTGAACTGGCTAAAAGCCATCATGTTACATTTCCAACAAGTATGAATAAAAGTCCATCACCATTTATGGTTATTTAGCACATACCTCCTCTATTGGTGGTAAATGTTGGTTTGTTTCATTTATTGATGATCAAACCTGTATGACTCAGATTTGCTTAGTGAAACTGAAAAATGAAGTTTGTTCATATTTTTAGAAATTTCACAAAATGATAGCCACCTAGGATCAATATAATATACAACTTCTCTGCAGTGATAATGGTGGAGAGTTTGTTAATCAAGATCTAAAACAATATCTAGAGGTAGTAGTGTGCAGGAGGCTTTGAAAGATCCTAGGTGGAGGGAAGCGATGAATGAAGAAACGAGGTCCCTCCACAAAAATTCAACGTGGGAAGTAGTTGACTTACCTGTAGGGAAGACACCAGTTAGATGTAAGTGGGTTTTCACTATTAAATACAAAGCTGATGCTACCATTGAACGGTTCAAAGCAAGGCTTGTTGCCAATGGATATACGTAAATCTATGAGATTGATTATATGGAGACATTTGCACATGTGGCCAAAGTCAATACTGTTCGTATTCTACTATCTTTGGCTGTGAATCTTGACTAGCCCTTACACCAGTTCGATGTAAAGAATGTTTTTTTTTTTTTTTTTTGCACGGAGATCTCCAAGAAGTATATATGGAGATGCCTCCTCGATGTATTATGCAGACCAAAGGAAGCAAACGAGTTTGTAAATTGAGGAAGTTCCTATATGGTTTGAAGCAGTCCCCTAGGGCGTGGTTTGGAAGGTTTACGAACTTTATGAAGTCTATTGGATACAAGTAAAGCAACTCATATCATACTCTCTTCTTGAAGAAAAATAAAGAAGCCATCACAACTCTTATTATGTATGTTGATGATATGATAGTGACTGGAAATGATCTTGAAGAAAAGAAGGCATTGCAGAGTCATCTTGTCCGAGAGTTTGAAATGAAAAATCTCGGTCAATTAAAATACTTCCTTGGAATTGAAGTGTCAAGATCAAAGGAAGGGATTTTTCTATCTCAACAAAAATATACCGTAGATCTATTGCAAGAAACTGGTATGACAACATGTAGTCAGCCAATACCCCTATGGAAGAAAATCTGAAACTAGGTACCCATCCAAATCAGGTTCATGCTAACAAGGAACGTTATCATAGACTACTTGGGAGGTTAATGCACCTTGCACATACCAGACCTGATTTATCTTATGTACTAAGTGTGGTCAGTCAGTTCATGCACTCTCCAGAAGAAGAACATATGAATGCTATCATCTGGATCTTGCGCTACTTGAATTCATCTCCAAGAAAGGAAATTTTGTTCAAAAAAGGAGACAACCTAAATATTGAAGGTTATACCAATGCTGATTAGGCTGGGTCAATCAAGGATAGATGATCTACATCTGGATACTTCACATTTGTAGGCGGAAATTTAGTTACTTGGCAAAGTAAGAAACAAGAGGTGGTTACTAGATCTAGAGTTGAAGCCGAATATAGGGGAATGGCCAAGGTAGTATGCGAATTATTATAGATCAAGAATCTAATGCAAGAGTTACATATTGAGCAGATAAGTCTTATGAAACTATACTACGATAACAAAGCAACATGTGATATTGCCCACAACCCAGTTCAACATGATCGAACTAAACATGTTGAGATTGATAGACATTTTATCAAGGAGAAACTGGAAGCAAAGCTTATTGAAGTTCCTCATGTTCAATCTCAAGACCAGCTTGCTGATGTGCTGACCAAGGCAGTGTCCAAACAAGCATTAACAGCTGTCTCGACAAGTTGGGCATAAGTGTTATCTATGCACCAACTTGAGGGGGGAGTGTTGACATTTTGAGTGATTATCTCCAAGCTGTTGCATCTCTGTCCATAATCCAAGATTGTCTTTGTTTTTTTTTGGTTATTAGCTGTACATAATAGACTATAGGATCTCTGTGATTATTAGTTTGTATCTTGGTATGTTTTGCTTTTTAAGATTAGTCTATCATGATCCTAAACTTTAGGATCCTACCTTGAACAATGACTATTTATACCTTTGATTAGAAGAGAAGTGTGTGCCTTTCAAAACCTTTCTTTGTGTATATGTTCTTACAACTCCAAAAATGAGTGAATATCTTCCCCCCCTCCCCCGTGGCCCCAATGATGTCTCTTTGGGATTGAATGTATGTCTTCTTGTGTTGAATCTCTCTCCCCTTGATGGACGCTCCTTTCCCTTTAATGGACGTGTCTTCCCCTCTTCAAGGGGCTTAGCTTCCTTTTTATACAAAAACAAGAGGATAAGGGTTGCCCTAATATCTTTTTTTTTTAAAAAAAGAAAAAAAAGAAAAAAAGAAAAAGAAAATCCCTTCCTTGTCCTATGAAGGCATTTGGCAACAAGTTTTCTTCCATCCTAAGAAAGAAAATCTAACCCAATTGAGGATAACTTCACAATTAATTCAATTAGAGTCATTAATTCCTCAATAAGTGAAGGAAGGAACCCCAATTTCAAATTGCACACAAAATGACTTCAGGCAAGACGAAGGAATCCCTATTAATTTTTCTTGGTTAATTATTATCTCCTATTCTTCAATTAATTTGATAAAATTAGGTATCAACAACCCAAATATCACATTATGGTAAATTTCTTGTATTGAATGCTGGGAACTTTTTTTTTAATAGAAGCACAATTGTTATTCTAGTTTTGTATTCGGGAGTATAGATTATGAGCTTTAATTTGAGTTTGAGTGAATTTGGACAAATTCTAATTCGATTTTGTTTTACATTTTGTCCAATTCTATACAAATTCAAGTTTAATTGCAATCCATCTTTCTTTTCATTTTTTTTTTCTTGGTTCGGGGGCGTGGGAGATGACTACAAGTTGAGTCAAATCCCACTGAGCAATGTTTTTAAATTGTCATTTGGGTCCAAGGGGTTCAGAATTATAAGACTTGTGTCCTTATTACTTTGCTCTAATTGTCTATTGTAAGGAGACATCAAGACAAAATTTATAAAAAGATACTGTCTAATTCTGCCCCAACCTAATTATCTGCTGAGCTTGAATCTGCCGTATCAATTGTAACTTTTCCCCTGCAATTTTTTGTAATTCTCCAGCATTACGTACACCCTCCGACGAACAATACAACTTTCAATTACTTAGATTACAAGTGTAACGCTTTTTAAACTAAAAATTTTGCTGAATTGGGAAATGAAAAATCAAATGGGAAAATGACAGCTTGAAAAGCCAAACATCGTTCTGCCTTAGCAATTTGATTCAAATTAATTAATCAACTTAGCTAAAAAAGACAATATGATTGTATTTGGAAGGATGAATTTCACACCATGGACTTGAATTTACATAAATTTAACATAATTTTGTATTAAATTTTGTTCAGATTTTAACAAATTTAAATTTGAAACTCAAAGTTCAAACTTCCTAACATAGAACTATTGAATCGAGACATGACTCTAAACAAGTGAAATGTGAATGTGTCCCCAGCTAAGAAATACTGCCACTGTGACGTAGAAAAGAGTTATAATAAAAAATGGATGAAAATTTTTGGACTCTTATTAGATTTGGCGAGACTACTTTAATAATGCACAAAAACCAAAAAAAAAAAGTTAATTTTCTCCAAAATCTTGGACCCATTAAAATGATTGATCGGGAGTGGTTGCACTTGTACATTTAACATCCTATTACTGTGTTTGGGAGTACAAAATTTGAACGTTAAATTTATAATTACATAAATATTTTTAAAAATATAATATAAAATTACATAAATTTGATTAAATATATGAAAATTCAAATCTAATCTTTGAAATTTGCACTTCAAAATACAATATTTGGAGGAATGAAGCATAAGAATAAGTTAAAAATCATCATCCCCTGTTTTAGAGAGGGCATTCATAAGTAGGCATCGCATTATAATTATTTATTTATTTATAGGATGCATCGATCACACTGACATATTTTCCCTGAAATAATTGAGCATATTTGTTTTTCACATTCAAAAGGGGGTTGCCCTTGCCCACATGGAAAAGAGAGTAGGACAAACATTCAAAATGTGATCTTGTCAACTTTCCACCAAGTTGTATTGCCTGAAAGCTGAGCCAGTTGCTCTGCTCTGCTCTGCTCTGAGGTACGTACACTGCCTCTATTTGAAAGTTGAGGTCTGTATCAACATGGAAATCCAAATCATGGTGGTCCAATCCTGTAGGTGTTTATAATTCAATTGTGCCATGCATGAGCTGCAATTTCAGAAATTTTTTTTTGTGACAAACGACCCACGAAAAACAATGCTCAGTATTATGCCTCATTTGGAAGTGCCTTGAGAAAAGAAAGGAAAAATATGAGAGTTTTTTCCCAATATATATATATATTTTAAAAATATATATATTAAATAATACATTTTTTGGGGATATAATTCCCGGAGTATCCCTGACGTAATCTCGCCACTCGAAATAGCGAGGATTAAACAAATCTCGCTACTCCAAGTAGCGAGATTTATTGCGCAAAAATAAGACAGTTTTAGACACGTGACAAATCTCGCGTTCATCCAACGAAATTTGCTTTGAAATGTGAAGGTTATAAATGATTAAATAATTTTGCATTACCTTTTCAAAAAATAATTATGAATCAATAAATTCATAGGGGTTTGCAAGTGAGACATTTTAGGAATGTCATTTAATTTTTTTTTTTTTCAATTGGAGTTTTCATAGAAAGATTTTTTATTTTTTGGCAACTATTAATATATATATATTGCCCTTTTGAGATATTATTTCAATTGAAAAAATTTAGTCTAATTTTGTAAATTATTTATCTAAATATACATTTAAATTTAAGTCTAAAATTTAAACATTAGACACTCAAATATAAGCTAAATTTATTAATTGAGTAACTTTCAGAATTCTTAGTTTCTTACTATGTTTAAGAGCGTGATAGCGTGACTTTATACATTTAAATATGTACAAATTTAAGCTAAGTATAATAAAAATATACTAAATTTTATTTAATTTTTTACAAATTAAAACTCAAGACCTCCAAATCTATGCTTTCAAAAAGAAACTAGGGATCTATTTTTTGCTTTTCGAGATTAAAAAATAAAAAATAGAAAGTTCTTTCTACAATCCTAATAAAAGAATTGCAGAGCATTTTATGAAAATTTTCACAAAAACATATCGGTGGCTTGAGCAAATGTAAAAAAGTAGTTTTATTTTTAAAATTTTAATTAAAAAATATATAATGATATTTTTTAAAAATTAATATTTGTATAAAATAAAAATAGCTTTGGTAATCTGTGCCATTTGTAGATAATATTATTTTTTGATAAAATTCATAGCACCTCTTAAGTTTATTAAATATTACTTTACATATGTTAAACTTTTGAAAATTATCTAAAAAAATCATCCGAGATTTAATTTTATGGACAAAAAGAACCCTTCTGTTATTCCAAAATTAGAATTAGTCAATAGTTAAATTTATGTCAAAAAATTAAAGAAATGCTCTTGATAAATGACAATTTTATCTTTTTTATTTAATTGTAATAAGATAAACTAAGAAAATAATATTAATTTAATATATTATGCTAAACAAATTGGTCAGTTAAGTACAGTATATTTTGAAAATTGAATTTATAAGTGAATCAAACACTCAATTTTTAGATTGGCTAAACTAATTGATTCAATTGATTCATGTCACACAAGTAATTACTATTTCAAATACTTTAAAATTAATTAAAATTAATTCTATGATTCTTGTAGAGAAAAATTATATTGTATAGTATATATTTATTAAATTTATTTCCTGATTTATTATTTTTTTAAAAAATATATTAAATAATATTTTTTTTGGGAAAATAATTCCCGGAATGACACGTGACAAATCTCGCTACCATGAAAGAATTTATTTCCCAATTTATCATTTAAAAAAATATATATTAAAAGAATTTATTTCCCGATTTATCAATTTTTTAATATCTCAAAAGGGTAATATATATATAACCTTCACATTTCAAAGCAAATCTTGCTCGATGAACCAGCGAGATTTGTCACGTGTCCATAAGTACCTTATTTATGAACAGTAAGTAGCGAGATTACATTAGGGTTATTTCGGGAATTATTTTCCCCAAAAAGGTATTATTTAATATATATTAAAAAAGAAGAAGATATATTAGGAAAAAACTCAAAAATATGAAGCACTCCACCCTTTTATGTTTAATTATAAAAAAAATGATAAAGAAAATAAATATATAAAAATTAGTAAATAAAAATATTTTAATTCTACAGTCTTATTAGCTAGCATTTAGTTTTTTTTTTTTAAAAATTAAGCACTATATTTTTAATGTTAGAGAGAAAATACAATGAAAAACGATTTTTTTTCTTTTTCTTTTGTCAAGCATTTTTATTCAAACATAGCCTACTTGTTTTATTTAGATATCTCCTTCCTAGTTATTTTAGGTCTAATTGGCCCTACCCCTTTTATTGCCCACCCTTACAATAACTAACTCACTCTTCCTCACTGGCGCACTATGTGGCCTACGTTGCAAGTGTTCATACCATCTGAGTCGTCCCTCCCTTATCTTATCTTTTCTAAGAGCTACACCTAACTTATCGCAAATATGTTCATTCCTTAACTTATCTTTCAATCTTATACTACTCATCCATCTAAACATTCTCATCTCGACAACTTTTACTTTTAAAATATTCTGATTTTTCATTGTCCAATATTTTGATTCATATAGCATCGCTGGTCTTATAATTGTCCTATAAAACTTTCTTCTTAATTTTAAGGGTATTTTACGATAACAAAGCACACTTGAAGCGCTTCTCCACTTTACCTAGTCTGCTTTAACTTTGCATTATATCATCTTCAATTTTTCTTTCAGCTTACATAATAGATCCAAGGTATCGAAATCTACAAGTGCTATTTATTTTTTCATCATCAAGTTTAACTTTGTCTCCAATATTCCTCCTATCATTACTAAAATTACATTTAATATATTTTGTCTTATTTCTACTTATCCTAAAGCTTCTAGATTTTTCAAGTTTCTCTTCATAATTCTACCTCAGCCTCTACTCCGTCCCTAATTTCATTAATTGATATAATATCATCTGCAAACAACATACACTATGGAAACTACTTTTGAATACTTTTAGTCAATTGGCTCATCATTAAAGCAAAAAGATACGGATTCAAAGCAGATCCTTGATGTACAACTATGATGATTAGAAATTCTCTAGTTTCTCCAATTATAGTCCGTACACTAGTCATTTTTCCGTAGTACATATTCTTAATGATATCGGTATTCCTACTGCATACACGTTTTTTTTCCCTAAAACCCACCATAAAACTTTTCTAGGTATCCTATCATATGCTTCCATTCCCTATTTTATATCCCTTCCTACAATATTTAAAATTGAGACTTCTAACAAAAAAATTCCTAACTTTAACTACTAAGATATTGCATACAAAATATTTTTTTGTGATTTTAACTCAAAACACATATAATATGCTAATGAGACATGGGACATCCTACAAGAAAAATAAAATAAAGATGAAGCCAGAGCATATATATATACATGCTTGTGGTAAGTTTTTGGAATATCAAATGCAAGTTATTACATTCTGATATTAATGTAAACTTGTGAGCTCTTGATTTTCAATGAATTTTAGTTACAAAAAGTCAAGGTAGCTGGGCGTTGTTGGTGTTTCAGGTTGACTCTTTACACTTATTTCACATGGGAAATGACGTAAACATTTCAGCCACCTTTTATGCACAGGCAAACAGCAAGGATTATCTTTTAGATGTGATCTAGAGAACAGATACTTCTACCTAACCATACGAGTCATACGACATATATGAGCACACCCCAACCTTGCGCACACAGATCAGAAAATCATTTTATACTGGTGCCATATATTTTTTTTTAGTGCTTAAATGCTCTTGTTTTTCTTAATGCACAGCAGTAATTTTTGGGTGTTATAGCTGGTTTTTATTTTTCTGTTTTTATTGTGGAATCTGAATAGTCAATACACTTTCAAGCAGCCTCTATTAGGCTTGCTCCATCCCATTCGTCATTCTCTCATCTGTTGCTCTTATCATCTATGAGTTCTTCCTTTTGGAGCCGCCTACATGTAATACCAGCAGCTTGCCTCTAAATTAAATTGTAGCCTGTTCCATGGTTCCAACACTAGCGGCATCCTGCCTTTGAATCGCTCCGCTATGCTGCTGTGATTTTAAGTTTTGTCCTTGTATATCGGGTAACCAAATACTTTGGCTCATATAGCTTTGGTCTTTGTGAATGGATCCCACTAAGAAATCCCGGAGACTTGTTCTTCGAGGGTGTAAAATCAGTTCTAAGAATAGGGGTACTTTCACGCCTAAACTCTAGTATAGTAATTTTTATTCTTTTTAGTTAAATTTAATTATTTTTCCTACTATAATTTAGTTCTATAATCTTAAAATTGAGATGGCTACCTTCAACTCTATATCAGAGGGATTGTTGGCTGGTCTCACCTATGTAGAATTCTTCAAGGGGGCCAACTACAAAAATTAGAAAGTGTTGCTGTCTGAAAATCAAAATGATTTTCGAGAATCATTCCTTGATCATGACCACCTAAAAAGAATCAAGCAAGAATGACTTGGAAGACTCAGAGTGTACTTCGAGAGATCACTCTAATGCCTAAGTAAGGAACTAATGAGAGGTTCTGAATTACAACAGTAGAAAGAAATGAGTATTAGTGAGAAGCTTACATCTTCTCCAAGCCCCCTTTTTATAATGGTGGAGGTTGACCATTCATCAATTTGACATTGATGGTCATTATTGTGCTTGTGGGTGTTATAGGGGTTTTATAAGTATTTATGTGGAGGTTTTAAGTATAGTTTTGTGACCGTTCCTTCTTATTAATGTGTATGCATTAAGGTTTGCACCTCAGTTATATAAGGAGGTTTAATGATGCTTTCGAAACCATTCCTCCTTGTGAGTGAGGATATTTTGAGGTATATCAGTTGCCCCCTATCTGGTTTCAAATTTTTGAAACTTGTTTCCAAAGTTTGAATTCTTTAGAAACTACCGAGCTCTTTTTTTTTACTTTTTCTTTGTTTGAACTTGGGTTGTTCTTGGCTCATCCAAGCCATTTTGGCTTTTGCTGAGCTGTGCACCTATCTCAATCCGAGCTGTTCTCAGCTCATCTAAGCCGTTTTGACTTATGCTGAGCCGCTCTCTCGACTTAATCTGCATATTTTTTAGCTCATCCGAGTCATCTTCAACTTCTTTTGAGTCCCCTTTTGGCTTGCTTCATGCGATTATCAGCTCATCCGACCCGATTATATTTATATTGAGCCATTTACCCTTCTCCATTTGAGCCGTTTTAGCTTCTGCCGATCCATTTATCCTTCTCCATTAAAGCTATCTTGTACTAGGATAGCACGATGAGTCAGGAAGAAAATAGAAGGCTATATACTATCTGAGTAAGAAGTTCACAGAATATAAAGCAAAGTACTTGGATTTGGAGAAAACTTGTTGCACCTTAATGTGGACCATTAATAGATTAAGGCAATACACTCTCTATTGTACCACTTGGTTAACTTGTCTCCTAAGATTAAGTGCACTACCTATTCCCTATGTAACCCTAGCCAGTCACTCACAAAGTCGCTGACGCATCCCAAGCTGCCGGCGCACTACTTGTTCACTCCCACACACGCCGGTGTACTACCCATTCCCTATGTAACCCTTGCTATTCACCCATTGGCGGTGTTCGCTATCGCCGATAACCCATCATATCCAATCAACTTTCGTAACACAATCACCAACGGACACTCTCGCTATCGCTCCGTTGCCGCTTATCGTCAACGTTGCAGTTGTTGCTCATCATCAACCCTGTCGTTGACGTCGCCGCCCATCATCGCCGTTGCAACACAACTTCGCCAGTGTAACGACTCGAAAAACAATGGTATTTAAATAATGAAGAGAGAGAGAAATGGAATCAATAACAGAAGGAGGCAGTAGATTTCGTCGACGACATTGCATTTTGGAGAATATAATTTCAAGAATTTCCAAGATTCGTCGATGAATACAGGGATTCGTCGACGAGGTCTCGTTTCGTTGATGAGAAAATACCGAGTGAGGATTTTGGACTACTCTGAATTTCGTCGATGAATGGTAAGGTTCGTCGACGAATTAACTAAAGGAGTCGTCGACGAATCAGGCCCTATAAACAGTGCAAACTCGGATTTTTATTCAAATTTCAGTGCTCTCTCTCTCTCTCTCTCTCTCTCTCTCTCTCTCTCTCTCTCTCTCCTACAGTCTCTCTCCCTTCTCTCTTCGATTTCGGCCCCGCCAGTCGTCGGATCGACGATCCGAAGCCACCACGACACTCTTGAAAAAGTTCTCTGCAAGTCTGCCGAAGTGGATCGTTGGTGAAATGAAGTTGGATTTCATCGCAAATTCAGGGTAAGACCTTTTAGTCTATTTTTGGCATTCTGATAGTTATAAGAAATGATGTAGATGAAGAAATATTGATGTTTTGTTATGAGATTTATGATTTTCAGGGTGTTGAGTGGAGAACCCTGCGGGTGTTGGACCCATTATAGTAGGGGATTTTTAGCAAGAAATAGGTATGGGAAATATGCTATGCTAGGTTATTTGAGAATGTTTTCAGTATAAAATTATAAATGTTTCACCAGAGTATTGTTCTACAATAGAGATTTATACAATTTATCAAAAAGGATTAATATGTTTTGAAATTACTGTGTGGCTTGAGAATATAGATATAGTATAGAAACATGCTTTACAGTATTTTTAAGAGATTTGTTTTACAGAATATACAGAGAATGTATTTTACAGCAATTACAGAAATACCATGATTATACAGTTTTATAGTACCATGACATACAGATTTATAGTTAATTACAGAAACACTGTTGATATAGATACAGTTTCCTACAACGTCATGGTTTATACAGTTATTACAGAATCATGGTAAAATAGATAGTCGTATATAGAGATGTATTATATAGTATCAGACCTTGTTGGACCATACAATTACAGAGCATGGTACCATAGCTACATACAGTTTATAGAGTGCAACCATCTATTCAGATAATACGTGGTAATAAGGTCGATTGTATAGAGCCCATGAGTGGACAGACTCCCCATCAGATATGGGTTGAGGAGGGCTGATTAGACTATGGAGTATAGTGATTTATTCCTAGTTGGCCAGCTAGGGTAAATCCCGCTTACGGGCCGCACAACCCTGTCATGAGGGGTTAAATCATGACACATAGTTATCCACGGGGAAGTTTACAGTTATTATTATGTTTATACAGTTTTATAGAAACAGAAAATATATGCATATATTAGCAGTATTTTGAATAGAAACCTAAAGTACAGAAATGTTAAGCAACAGGAAAAAGATGAAGACTATATTTCTAGTATTGTGCTTTATAGATTCAATGATACATGATTATATGAAAACAAATTTGCATAGTATTGTATCTCATTTTCCACACACTAGTAATAACATATTTCGTCATATTGTGCTTTGGCTCATCCCAGTGTTGAATTATTTTTCAGGCGAGCCAATTGGGTGAGCGGACCAGGCTCGCAGATAGAGAGGTCACAGTACTGCCCTGTCAGAGAGAGTGAGTATATTTTTGAAAGTTATTTTGTATAGCCCTTACCGGTTGAGGATATTGGGGGAAACAGTTAAATATGTGTATTTTGGGAAACCTCTTAGCACTCTGATATTGTATATAATTATGTATGGATATGTTTATTTAATTTTTGTTTCTTACTGCTTAGGGTAATGATTGGGTTCAATTTAGTATGGTATCAGGGCATGTTAAATGTTATAGTATATATATAATCCATATAAATAGCAGGTCGTTACAATTTGGTATCAGAGCCTAGGTTGCTAGGTTCTTTAGACTATAGAGTGCAGTAGAAGCAATACCAGAGTATAGGAAAAGGAGTTGGGGTTTGTTCTGTGTCTGGGTACAAGATTTTCGTGGTGGTTTTTGTGTTTTTCCTTGGGTGACGATTTCAGGAAAATCATAGTAAACTATTGTCGGGTCGTGTGTCTAGGTGACAGAACTGGATATCGAGTTAAGGTCAGGGAAGGTAATTAATTTTGAGTTGGTACATGATAGTTCCATATAGGAGACAAAGTGCTTAAGTGTGTTTCTTGTTTTCAGGATGGGCTCAGGAAGCAGCGGCACAAATGCTGGTGAGGATAAGCTAGGACCTTCCAGTATAAGTAGAGGAGATACTGATGCTGTGCTGTGTAGTGTCACTCAGTAGGTGATGGCTGAGATGGCCAAGAGCTCTAGGGAGCGTGGCTGTTTGATTGAGCAGTTTATGCGGATGAAGCCCCCATCCTTCGCTGGAAGGGATGAACCGATTATGGTTGAGAATTGGGTCCACGACATTGAAGAGACGTTGGCTGTGCTTCCACGTACGGATGAACAGAAAGTAGCATTTGCAACATTTAAGCTGACAGGGGAGGCGAAGCGCTAGTGGAGAGCAGCGCGTCTGATAGAGGAGAAGAGGCTGGTTCCAGTTCCAGTGACGTGGAACCGATTGAAGGATCTGTTCTTTGAGCGGTATTTCCCTGCTATCATTCAGAGTGTGAAAGCAGCAAAGTTTCTGCATTTGGTACAGGGACAGATGATTGTATCCTAGTACACGGCTCGGTTTGTCGAGTTGTCACGTTTTGCTCCCCATCTAGCACCTGATAAAGAGAAGAATGAGAGGAAGTTTGAAGAGGGACTGAGGTAGAATTTGTTTGAGCAGGTAATTGATTTCAGGGTTCAGACATTCACAGAGGTTGTAGACAGAGTTTTGCTTATTGAGAGTGGCAGTCAGAGGAGTATAACGGCTCAGAGTCAGCAGAAGAGGCTTGCGCCTGAGGGTTTTCAGGCTGGCTCCAGTAGGGGCCCATGGAGAGGAGGTCACGATAGGGGAGACCAGAGGCAGATGGCGGGACCTCGGGGAAATCAGGGTGCGTCGATCATCCCAGTATGTCAGATGTGCAGGAGACATCATCCAGGGGAGTGCCAGGTAGGGAGCGATGTATGTTATGGATGTGGGAGGCCCGATCACATGGCGTGCGCATGTCCAGGTCTGCCAGACTAGGTCCTAGCTCCCAGGCCCTATCGGGGAGGATATCAGGCAGCTCAGGGAGGATATCAAGCACCTTGTGGTGGCCAGCAAAGGAATGTGGCCCCAGCACGAGTATATGCTCTGACGCCAGGAGATGCAGAGGCTTCTACGGATGTGGTGACATGTACATTTACTATTTTATCATATCCGGCTATTGTTCTTTTTGACTCGGGTGCTACTCATTCTTTCATTTCTGCATCTTATGTTAAAGTATCTAAGAGTGAGACCCAGTCATTAGATATAACATGATCTGTAGCTACGCCATCAGGATTAGTGATTAGATGTCAGAGGGTACTTAGAGGTTATCCGAAAGAAATTCGGGGGAAAGTGCTACTGGAAGATCTGATTGTGTTTGATATGTGTGGGTTCGATTTAATACTGGGTATGGACTGATTGGCTACCAATCATGCTAGCATTGATTATTTCTAGAAAGAAGTAATTTTCAGACCTCCTAGAGAGCAGGAATTCAGATTCGTTGGTTCACGGGTACATGCTCCAAGACAGCTGGTGTCCGTTGTGCAGGCAGGCAGATTACTCCTAGACGGAGGTTAGGGGTTTATAGCATTTATGAAAGAAGTATTTGAAAATGAATTGAAGATTGACAGTACTCCAGTAGTACGAGAATTTCTAGATGTTTTTCCAGAGGAGCTACCAAGGTTGCCTCCTATGCGCGAAGTAGATTTTCCTATAGATTTACCTCTAGGGACTACGCCAATCTCTAAGGTCCTATATCGTATGGCTCCAGTTGAATTGGGAGAATTAAAGGAGCAGTTGTAGGATTTGCTGAACAAGGGGTTTATACAACCCAGTGTATCGCCATAGGGAGCTCCAGTGTTGTTCGTAAAGAAGAAATACGGGTCCATGAGGATGTGTATTGATTACAGGGAAATCAACAAGGTTACTATTAAAAATAAATATCCTCTACCCCGTATAGACGATTTGTTTGATCAGCTCCAGGGTGCACGGGTATATTCCAAGATTGACCTCAGATCTGGGTATCATCAAGTGAGAGTACAAGTGGAGGACGTCGCGAAGACAACCTTTAGGACTAGGTATGGGCACTATGAATTTCTCGTTATGCTGTTTGGTCCAACGAATGCTCCGACTGTGTTCATGGACTTGATGAACAGAGTTTTTCACCAGTATCTAGATCAATTTGTAGTAATTTTCATTGATGATATATTGGTGTACTAAAGGAGTTTTGAGGAGCATGAGGTGCATTTGAGGTAGGTGTTGCAGACACTCAGAGAGGAGAAGCTTTATGCTAAGTTTAGCAAGTGTGAGTTCTAGCTTGAGAAGGTGGCATTTTTAGGCCACGTGATCTCAGGGGACGGTATTTCAGCAGATCCCAGCAAGATTGACGCGGTGGTAAATTGGGCTAGGCCAAGAAAT
Source organism: Malania oleifera (assembly GCF_029873635.1). NCBI lineage: Eukaryota > Viridiplantae > Streptophyta > Magnoliopsida > Santalales > Ximeniaceae > Malania > Malania oleifera. The sequence goes on along the minus strand of NC_080417.1, from coordinate 82,261,664 downwards.
GTGCAGGAAGTCAGGAGCTTCTTTGGACTGGCAGGTTATTACCGCCGTTTCATTAAGGAATTTTCAGTTTTGTCAGGACTTCTCACGCGATTGACTAGAAAAAATACCAGATTTGTATGGGATGAAGAATGCGAGTAGAGTTTCTAGGAATTAAAGTAGTGGCTTGTCACTGCACTAGTTTTGACGATTCCATCGGGAGGCGATGGTTATGTTATTTACAGTGACACCTCTTTGAAAGGGCTTGGTTGTGTGCTAATGCAGCATGGTAGGGTGATAGTATATGCGTTAAGGCAGTTGAAAGAATATGAAAAGAACTATCCTACTCATGATTTGGAATTGGCTACGGTTGTACATGCACTGAAGATCTGGAGACATTATTTATACGGTGAGAGGTGTGAGATATTTTTTGATCATAAGAGCCTAAAGTACTTCTTTACACAGAAAGAGTTGAATATGCGACAGAGGAGGTGGTTGGAACTTATTAAGGATTACGACTGTACCATCAGTTACCACCCAGGTAAAGCAAATGTGGTAGCCAATGCACAGAGCAGTAAATCAGGAGACACAACACAGTTAGCAGTGGTAGTTCAGCATCTGATTCTGATGGACTTAGAGAAACTCGGTGCGGAATTAGTGGAATATGATCCCTAGGCGCTTATTGCCAGTTTGATTGTACAACCCACATTATATGAAAGGATTAAAACTGTTCAGAGAGATGATCTAGAGTTAGTGGAGGTGCTTGCCAAGATGCAGGATGGTCAGGGAGAGGAATTCAGTATTTCTGACGATGGGGCTATGAGATTTCGCACCAAATTGTGTGTGCCTACAGATGATAGCATCAGGAGGACAATTCTAGAGGAGACACACAGATCTCTATACACTGTTCATCCTGAAAGTACGAAAATGTATAGGGATCTGTGAGAATATTTCTGGTGGAGTGGCATGAAGAGAGAAATAGCAGAGTTTGTGCAGCAGTGTTTGATGTTCCAGTAGGTTAAGGCTGAGCACCAGAGACCGGTTGGTCAATTGCAGCCACTTTTCATTCCCGAGTGGAAGTGGGACCACATATCTATGGATTTTGTTACTGCGCTGCCGCTGGCGCCGCATGGTCAGAATGCCATCTGGGTAATTATTGATAGGCTGAGAAAGACCGCGCACTTTCTGCCCATTAAGATTAGCCACCTTATGAACCGGTTAGAAGAGATATATATACAGAAAATTGTTTGACCCCATGGAGTGCCGGTATCCATAGTCTCAGACCGTGATCCACATTTTACTTCATGGTTTTGAAAGAGTCTACAGGAGGCTTTGGGGACTCAGTTAGCATTTAGCACCGCTTTCCATCTTCAGACTAACGGTTAGATAGAGAGGACCATTCAGGTACTCGAGGATATGTTGCGGGCGTGTGTTTTGGATTTTGGGGGTAGCTGGACTTAGTATATGCCATTGGTGGAATTTGCTTACAACAATAGCTATCAGGCAAGCATAGGTATGGCTCCTTATAAGGCACTTTATGGTAGGAAGTGTCGTTCCCCTTTATATTGGAGTGAGCTAGGTGAGAGGCGAGTTGTGGGACTAGAAATAGTACAGTAAGCGTACGATAAAGTCCGACTTATTCAAGACAGGATTAGTGTAGCGCAGAGTCGGCAGAAAAGCTACGCGGATACTTGCCGCCAAGAACTAAAATTTGAAGTGGGTGACCATGTATTTCTAAAAATCGCACCATTGAAGAGAATCATGAGGTTTGGGAAGAAGGGTAAGTTGAGCCCTATGTTCATTGGCCCATTTGAGATACTTGAGAAGATTGGGCTAGCAGCCTATCGGTTAGCTTTACCACCATCTCTATCCAGGATTCATGACATGTTTCATGTTTCTATGTTAAGGAAATACGTCCCCGATCCTTCCCATATCATCAGCTATGTAAACTTGGAACTCAGGGATGATCTAGCATATGAGGAAGCTCCAGTTCAGATCTTAGACAGAAAAGATCAGGAATTGTGCAATAAAAAGATACACTTGGTAAAAGTCTTGTGGAGAAATCATGCTATAGAAGAAGTTTCGTGGGAGCTTGAAAGCAAGATTAGATAGAAATATTCCCACTTGTTTAGTGGGTCATAGTAATGATGTATAATTAAAGTAATAATAATTTTATTTTGTTGAGTCCAGTGTAATTGTAATGTAATGTATAGGATAGGTAGTATTTTGGTTTTGGGGGAAATTTTCTTTTATGGTTGTAATCTCCTAGAACTACCCATGTAATCACGGTATTCCTCCGCCATAAGTAAGGGCAGGTAATAAAATAAGTAGACCCCTTTTCTTTATTGGATAATAGAATGAATAGATAGAGATATGCAGATAGTAAATTTTGAGGATGAAATTTTATAAAGGGAGAAGAATGTAATGACCCAGAAAATAATGATATTTAAATAATGAAGAGAGAGAGAAATGGAATCAATAAAAGAAGGAAGCAGTAGACTACGACATTGCATTTTGGAGAATATAATTTCAAGAATTTCCAAGATTTGTCGACGAATACAGGGATTCATCAACTAATGTCTTCAGGATCTCGTCGATGAGGTCCCGTTTCATCGACGAGAAAATACCGAGCGAAGATTTTGGGCTACTTTGAATTTTGTTGACGAATGGTAAGGTTCGTTGATGAATTTATTGAAGGACTTGTCGACGAAGTGACGTGCCTCGTCGACGAATCTGGCCCTATAAATAGTGCAAACTCTGATTTTTATTCAAATTTCAGTGCTCTCTCTCTCTCTCTCTCTCTCTCTCTCTCTCTCTCTCCTACGGTCTCTCTCCCTTCTCTCTTCGATTTTGGCCCCGCCAGTTGCCGAATCGACGGTCCGAAGCCACCACAACGCTCCTGACAAAGTTCTCAGCAGGTCTGCTGGAGCGGATCATTGGTGAAACGAAGTTGGATTTCATCGTAAATTCAGGGTAAGACTTTTTAGTCTATTTTTGGCATTCTGATAGTTATAGGAAATGATGTAGGTGAAGAAATATTGATGTTTTGTTCTAAAATTTATGATTTTCAGGGTGTTGAGTGGAGAACCCTGCGGGTGTTGGACCCATTATAGTAGGCAATTTTTAGCAGGAAACAGGTAAGGGAAATATGCTATGCTAGCTTATTTGAGAATGTTTTCAGTATAAAATTATAAATGTTTCACCAGAGTATTGTTCTACAATAGAGATTTATACAATTTATCAAAAAGGATTAATATGTTTTGAAATTACTATGTGGCTTGAAAAGATAGATATAGTATAGAAATATGCTTTATAGTATTTTTAAGAGATTTGTTTTACAGAATATACAGAGAATGTATTTTACAGCAATTATAGAAATACCATGATTATACAATTTTACAATACCATGACATACAGTTTTATAGTTAATTACAAAAACATAGTTGATATAGATACAGTTTCCTACAGTGTCATGGTTTATACAGTTATTACAGAATCATGATAAAACAGATAGTCGTATATAGAGATGTATTATATAGTATCAGACCTTGTTGGACCATACAGTTACAGAGTACGGTACCATAGCTACATATAGTTTATAGAGTGCAACCACCTATTCAGATAATACGTGATAATAAGGTCGACTACATAGAGCCCACGAGTGGACAGGCTCCCCATCAAATATGGGTTGAGGAGGGCTGATCAGACTATGGAGTATATATTATTTATTCCTGGTTGGCCAGCCAGGGTAAATCCCGCCTATAGGCCGCACAACCTTGTCATGAGGGATTAAATCATGACACACAGTTACCCACAGGGAAGTTTACTGTCATTATTATGTTTATACAGTTTTATAGAAACATAAAATATATACATATATTAGTAGTATTTTGAATAGAAACCTAAAGTACAGAAATGTTAAGTAAGAGGAAAAAGATGAAGACTATATTTCTAGTATTATGCTTTACAGATTCAGTGATACATGATTATATTAAAACAGATTTGCATAATATTGTAGCTCATTTGCCACACACTAGTAATAGCATATTTCGTCTTACTGAGCTTTGGCTCATCCCAGTATTGAATTATTTTTCAGGTGAGCCAGTTGGGCGAGTGGACCAGGCTCACAGATAGAGAGGTCACAGTACTGCCCTGTCAGAGAGAGTGAGTATATTTTTGAGAGTATTTTTGTATAGCCCTCATCGGTCGAGGATATTGGGGGAAACAGTTATATATGTGTATTTTGGGAAACCTCTTAGCACTGTGGTATTGTATATAATTATGAATGGATATGTTTATTTGATTTCCGCTTCTTGATGCTTAGGGTAATGATTGGGTTCAATTCAGTATGGTATCAGGGCATGTTAAATTTCATAGTATATATATAAAAAAATCCATATAATTAGCAGGTCGTTATAGCCATTGTCGTTGACATCGTTGCCGCTGCCACTGCTAAAGGAGAAAACCCTGCTACAGCCTCCCATCGTTGCCGTTGCAGCACTTCTTTTCCACTACCATTGACATTGTCGCCGTTGTCATTGCCAACACTGCCGCCACATTCTTTCGAAACTGCAGCCTCTCCATTGTACGAAACTGACCGCTACCTTCTTCGCCCCTTACTGAACTACTTGTTGCCACTATTCGACGGCTGCACTTGAAGAAGGTTGGTTTTTATTTTTTGATTCTTGTTAGATGTGTGGTTGAATTCTCCGGACAAAGGGTTTAGACATAGAAGCTGCCCCCCTCCTTTGGAACCGGCTTTGGTGGGGGTTTCCATTGTTAGAAAATCCTTTGTTAAGGCCATGGCTTCCACATCTAATACATCTTCGGGTTTTAAATTCCCTATAAGACATCCAGTTGAGATTCATGGTAAAAAAGACTTTGTTTTTTTCTTTTTTGAATTCAAGATGGTTAAGGTTGCTAATGATTTTAAGAACACTTTGGTGATTAAATTTACAAGATCGAGACCGTGCATTGATGTTGTACGTCAAAACATGGTGAAAACTTGGGGTTTGTTGGAGGTGCCGACTATGAGTGTGATGGATAACTTACATGTGCTGTGCAGTTAAGAAGTGAATGTGATTTTATGCATGCATGGTCTCGGGAAGGAAGAATTATGGTAAAGGCATCGTTTCGTTTATTTTGCTGGACAAAGGATTTTTATTTGCAGAAGGAACCTCCTTTTGCAATGTATTTTTCTTCCAGGTTTGCTCCTTCATATTTATCATTCTGACTACTAGCAAATCTTTGTGACTAGGTTTGGAAGGTATTTGGGTACCAATCATGCAATGTTGAACAAGACTAGGGCGTCAGGAGCTCGGATGTGTGTGGAGATGGATTTATCGGCGGAATAGGTGCAACGATTTCCCATTGTTGTTTCGTCTAATAGAACTATATGGCAAAAAATTAAGTATGAAAAACTTGGGTTCTATTTTTCCAAATGCCAGAGGCAGGGACATATCTTGTCAGTTTGTAAGATGGGATTGCGTTATACTGATGGAAAAAAAGGAGGAGAATATGGATAAACCTGCTTGGGCTCCAAGAAAAATATGGCAAGAGAAATAGAACGTCAAAGGGAAAAAAGTGAGTCTATCGAAACCGATTCCTTCTACAGAACCTCTTATTGGGAATATAGAGTTTGAATAAGGAGGGGCCTCAGTTTTTGATGGAGTTAAACATAGGCTAGCGGATCCTGTTGTTGAGGAGATGCAGTAGGCTGTGAATTAGGAGTGCGACTCTGATAAACTGGAAGATAAGGAAAAAATGTGAGGAGATTGAATGTGAAGCTAATCCGTGAGGTGCTATCATTGTTTTCAAACTAGCTCTTCTGAGATAGTTGTTTGTGATACCATGGATGATCATCGTGTCAAAAATATGGTTGCGGACATGGTGAGTAAAGGAGCGACTAATGAAATAGAAGATGGTTAATCTGATATTGCGTCGGAAGTTTTGGTTCGTGAAGGTGAGGGAGTGATGAGTGATATGGGAAAATTAAAGTTAAATGAATGTCATTTTTCATCAGATAGAGAGGAAACAAGTGAAGAAAATTTGGTGAAAACCAAAAATTATGATATGGATCCAAGAGTATTAATGTCCTCAAAGAAAAAAAGAATCATGGAAAGATAGGGAGTTGTGCTTATCAGGACACATGGGTGGTAACCCGTTCCTCCAAAAATTCGTTATGATTGACACCATTTTGGTGTGGAACATTTGAGGGCTGGGTCATTCTCTGAGTCATCCGAAAGCTATTATTTAAAAATTTCATGTTGCAGTAGCTATTCTTGACCCTTTTCATAATTCGGTTGCTATGCGGAGGTTAGCTTCTTTTTTGGGTTTTCCAAATTTTTGTTGCAATGAGGATTCGGGAAGGAAAGTTTGGATTTTGTGAAAGGAAAATTATCATGTGGAGATTCTTCACCCTTTGGACCAAGCCTTGTCGAGTTGGGTCCATTTTAATGCTAGGAAAATTTTGGTTTCTTTTGTCTATGCTAAGTGTTCTCATTCGAAGCGACGCTTTCTTTGGGAGGATCTTTAGAATTTATGTTATGGGGAGTCTCCATGGTTAGTGGTTGGAGATTTTAATGCCATCCATAGTGATACTGAACGTATTAGGGGTATTCAGCGTTCGTTGGTGGTGATGTTGGAATTTAATAATTGTCTACATTATTGTGGACTTCTTGAGATGAGATTTTAGGGTCACAATATGTCCTGGTGCAAAAGGCATATAGGGAGGTCTTGTAGTTGGGCAATACTTGATCGTGTTTTGGTTAATGTTGCTTTTGAGAGTTTATTTCATTTGACATATATGGAATATTTGTCTAGGAAGTCTTCTGATCATTGTTCGATGGTGGTTCATTTGTGGGCTCCTTGGGTTCTTTATGGTCTGTCTCCTTTTAAATTCCAAAAAATGTGGTGCCCTCACAATTCTTTTTTGGGTTGTGTGGAAGTTGCCGGAAAATTCGAGTGGTTTATTTAAACTAGCGGCAAAGCTTAAAAAATTGAAGAATGTGTTAAGGAATTGGAATAAACAAACTTTTGCCTGGGTGAATATTAATATTCAGGCTCTTGAAGAAAAGTTGGAGCTCCTTGAGTTTTAACTTCAGACTTAGTTTGATTCGCATGTTGAGGCTGAAATTTTGAGTACCAAAATGGCGTTGGCGGAGTGGGAGGCTAGAGAAGAAGTTTATTGGGCTCAGAAAGCTGAGAGGAAGTGGCTTCTTGAAGGAGATCAAAACTCGAGGTTTTTTTTTTCATTTTCCTGTTAAGCAGAGATGGAAGAAATCTATGGTGAATAGTATGCACTTGGAAGATGGCTCTATTTTGTTTTCTTTAGAGGAAATTCACCAAGGGGAAATTAATTACTTCCAAAATTTTTTGACCAAGGAGCAAGAGGTTATTCATGCAAAGTTGGATCCTTTTATTCAGCCAATTTTAACTTGAGAGGAAAATTTCATGTTCGGTGCGAATCCTATGGTTAAAGAAGTTTATGTTGCTGTTTTCTCTATTCCCAAGTATAGTTCCCCTGGTCGTGATGAATTTGGGTCTGGTTTCTATATGGCTTGTTGGGATATTATAAAATATGAAGCTTATTGGGCTCAGAAAGCTAAGAAGAAGTGGCTTCTTGAAGGAGATCAAAACTCGAGATCTTTTCATGCTTCTATTAAGCAAAGATGGAAGAATTCTATGGTGACTAGCATGCACTTGGAAGATGGCTCTATTTTGTCTTCTTTGGAGGAAATTCACCAAGGGGCTATTAATTACTTCTAGAATTTTCTGACTAAGGAGCAAGAAGTTATTCATGTGCAGTTGGATCCTTTTACTCAAGCAACTTTAATTGGAGTGGAAAATTCCATGCTCAGTGCGGATCCTATGGTTGAGGAAGTTCGCGCTGCAGTTTTCTCTATTCCGAAGTATAGTTCCTCTGGTCCTGATGGATTTGGGTCCAGTTTCTATATGGCTTGTTGGGATATTATAAAAAAGATGATGTTGTTGAAGCAGCGACAAATTTTTTTAAGGGGACGACACTTCCCAAGTTCTATTCGTCTTCTTTTATTGTGTTGATTACTTAAGTGTTGGATCCAAAGAGTATTGATATGTTTAAATCTATAAGTTTGTGTTTTGTGGCGTACAAATTTTTTTCCAAAGATTTTTGTGGCTCGATTGATTGGGGTTTTGCATAAGAAATATCTCAAGAACAAGGAACATTTTTTCTACGGCGTAGTATTTTTGAAAATATTACTTTGGCCCAGGAGATGGTGCATTCGATCCACAAGAAAAATCAGGTTAATTGGCAATTTCTTTTAGACATCTTGGGGGCTTTTGGTTTTGAAGATAAATTTTGCAAGATTATAAAAAATTGTATTCAGTCTCCTTGGTTCTCTATTATGCTTAATGGCACCTTCAAAGTTTTTTTTAAACCAATGAGGGGATTGCGACAAGGGGATCCTCCCTTGCCTTACCTCTTTATTTTGATGGAAGAAGTCCTGTCCAAATTGCTACAACATAATTTTATGTCTGGCAAGATTGGTTGATTTTTTCAACTTGTTGGTGCTTCTATTGTCTCTCATCTTCTTTATGTAGATGATTTAATGATTTTTTTTCTAATGGAGATGCAAGGTCCCTTTGGAATTTGTTGAAGACTCTTGAGGTGTATGAAAAGTGGTCGGGTCAACGTATTAGCAAGGGGAAATCTGCTGTGTTTTTTTCTAAGCTCCTCAATATTTCAAGGCATCGTGGGATTTTGTGGACCTTGCGTTTCTTTGAAGGATCCTTTCCTACAACTTACTTAGGCACTCTACTTGTGTCTGGTCAGCTTAAAGCAAGAATTTTAGATTCGTTAGTTAATAAAATCCAATCAAAGGTGGTGGGTTGGAAGCTTAAGCTTTTGTCACAAGGTGGTACATTAATTTTATTGAAACATGTTCTATCATCTATACCCTCTCACTTGCTGGCTGTGCTTGACGTACCTCACTCTATGCTGAAAAAGGTAAACTCTATTTTATCCTCTTTCTTTTGGGGAGAGGAAAATGAAAAGTTTAAGAGTAAATGGCGGGCTTGGAAGAAATTATGCATTCCTCAGTTGGAAGGAGGTTTAGGTGCAGAGACCCGAAGAATTATGGTATTTAAATAATAAAAGAGGAAAAAAAAATAGAAAAAGAAAATTTTTAAAAGAGGTCACAACATGTCCTTGCGTTCGTCGTCGAAGTGGCTCATTCGGATTGTCGACAGGGACATGTGTATCGTCGATGAGGAATTACCGAGAGGGCTATTTTAGGGTCTGAAATTTGCTGACGAAGGTTATGAGTTCGTTGACGAATGCCCTTCTTGACCTCGTCGACGAAGACCAATGTATAAGTATGCCAAATTTGGTTTTTAGCATAGAAAACTTGAATGCAGCTCCTTCTCTCTCTAGATTTCTGTCCCCTCTACCTTCTCTCTAACTTTCTGGTTCGGGTTTTCGCCAATTCAACGATCCAAAGCCACCACGCTACTCCTAGGAAGATTCTCTTCACATCTGCTGGAGTAAATCGTTGGTTAGACTAACTTGGGAACCATCCCAAAATTTAGGTAAGTTAGTTAATTTTAGTTTTATTAAGTTTTTTATGTTTTTGGACTGAGAAGAATATGTTAGGTAAGATAATACTCAAGTTTTGTTAGGAAAATATCAATTTCAGGGTGTTGAGTCGAGGAATACATGGGGGTGATTTTGGGTATTTTGTGGGCTTCCCAGAAAATCAGGTAAGGGGATAAACTAAGTCAGGTTCTTATGAAAATGTATTTACTATTTTACAACATTTAATTTCAAGTAAATATGTATATTGTAGAATTATGTTAAAAATTATGCTGTTGATAAAAAATATGATTTTCATGTATAATATAAAAAATATGATTTTAGAACAGGTTTTATGCTTTAAATACTACCCCTTTTGTGTGGCATGAGAACATTTACCATGAGAATTATGATGATGAAATATTATGTTTACAAAATAAGCATGTTATTACTGCTTTTAGGAAAATATTAAAATGATACGGATTTTCAAACTAAGGATTTTATATGATATGCCGGCGTAATGACCGAGGACTTTATATGATATGCCGGCGTAAGGGCAGAGGATTGTATATGATATATCGGCGTAAGGGGCGAGGGTTTTTATGATATACTATGCCGATGTAAGGGCCGTAAATTTTATATGATATGTTATGCAAGGTTTTATGAAAATAATAACATGACAGATATTATTATGAAATAGTCATGTATCATTACTTGGAAATATATTATATGTTATTAGAACCTGGTTGGCTTGATTTAGGCTTTCACTAAGCATGATACCGTAACTATATGATCACAATTATGTATATGTTAGTGCAACCCCTTGCCGTAAGGGGCAGTGGGAGATCGACAGTTGATGTGGTTTTATGGTAGTGTAGGCGTCCCTCTGGTGTCCAGACCAGGAAGGGCATACCCATTATATTTACAAACTTATGTTGATCTAGCATGGTCAGCCAATCATTACTAGGTCCCGCCTTCGGGCTACACAACCTAGTCATGTGGTGGTAAGACATAACACCAGCTAACTATCCATCTAGGGTGTTTTTCATGTACAGTTATATGAGATGATTTATATGTATAGAAATTTAGTATGTTATACCATGTTATGATAAATTATGTGTTTCCCAGATATGTTACAGATAATTTTATCAAAAATGATTATTATATAAACACTATACTATATGTAAAGCACTATATTACTCATGTTGTCACAAACTGATATTAGTTTATTTCCTTTATTGAGAGGTGTCTCACCCTAGCTATATAAACATTTTAGGAAACCTAGGTAGAGAAGCGGGTAGAGCTCCACGACAGTAGAGACCGATGGGGCTACCCTGTTTGAAGGGTGAGTTGTTGAGTTAGGGTCATGTTTATTTTTGGGTCATGACCCTAGGGTACATTCGGCCTTTTTGGTGGATGATTGTATATATAACAGGTTTAGTCGAACTTTGGTATTGTAGTTGGCTGGATGATATGTATGTGATTACGTTTCTTGCTGCATAGGTTTCAGAATGGTATTTTGGGTATATCCCTGGTTCCCATGGATCCAGATTGATTATGCTAATCAGTTGAATGGGATTTTAGAATTTTTGTTATTCTAAATATGAAAAAAAATTTTAAATTTAATTAATATTGTAAATTAGGCAGGTCGTTATAGTTTGGTATCAGAACCTAGGTTGCTAGGTTCTGTAGGCTTAAAAGTGCAATGGAAACGATGCCAGGGTATAGAAAAAGGATTTGAGGTTTTGTTTTGCAGTTTAGAGGCAGGATTTCCATGGTGGTTTCTATGTCTTTTTCGGGTGACCATTTCAGGAAAGTCATAGTAAACTATTGCCGGATTGTGTTTATAAAGTGTAGGACTGAATCTTGAAATAAGATAAGGATGTCAAAATAGGGGATTTTGGTTAGATGTGTAGGTTATAAGGATAGGGTCCCTAAGTTATGTTTATTGTCTTTTTAGGATGGACCCTGGAGGAGGTAGTGCCCATACAAGTGGTAATGACGGTGCAGGGCTCTCGAGTGCAGGTGGGGCTGATTCTGATGCGGTACCATGCAGCGTGGCTCAACAGGTTATGGTTAAGATCGCTAGGAGCTCCAGAGAGCAGGGAGGCCCTTCTACAGGCCATGGGTGAACGATAGAGAAATTTACCAAGATGAATCCTCTAATATTTTCAGGAGGAGTTGATCCTGCAGCCGCTGAGAATCGGATGCAGGAGGTCGAGAAAATTTTGGCAGTATTGCAGTGTACAGAGGAGCAAAGGGTCCTCTTCGCCACCTATAAACTGACAGGAGAGGCTGAGAGGTGGTGGACTGCTGTGAAACTTTTGGAGCAGTAGAGGACGACGCCGATAGCTATGACATGGGACCAATTTGAAGAATTATTCTTTGATAGATATTTCCTAGCCACTGTCAGGGAAACTAAAGTGGAAGAGTTCCTGAATCTGAAGCAGGAACAATAGTCGGTCCAGTAGTACGCGGTGAGGTTTATAGAGCTTTCTAATTTTGCTCCATATATTGTTCCTAATGAAGTAAAGAAGGCAAGAAAGTTTGAAAAAGGGTTGAGGCGTAAAATATACAAGCAGGCAATAGTGCTGAAGATACAAGACCTTGCTGAGTTAGTCGACAGAGCAGCCTTGGCCAAGGCTAGTCAGCGCATAGATGCAAAGGAGTAGGGACGAAAGAAGAGATTTGCGCCTTTAGGTTTCTAGCAGGGATCTAGGCAGGGTTAGTGGGGGACAGGAAACTATGGCAGAGGACAGTGGCAGGAGACTGGAGGTCATGAGTTTTAGGCGGTGCATAATTTTCCTGTCTGTCAGACTTGTGGAAAGAGACACTTAGGAGAGTGTTGAGTGGGGAGAGTCATCTGCTATCACTGTGGTAGGTTGGAAAACTTGGTGCGAGATTGACCTACACCACCTGATACCACTCCTACTCCTAGACTGTATCTAGGAGGGTATCAAGTGCCCCGTGGAGGCTAGCAGAGGAATGTCGCTCTAGCGAGGGTCTATGCTTTGACGCCTGGAGATGCTGAGACAGCCGGCGATGTGGTGACAAGTATGATTAACATGATTTCATTTAAAGTTATTGTATTGTTTGATTCAAGAGCCACACACTCGTTCATGTCTATGGAGTGTATTAGATTATGTGGGGTAGAAACACAGTCATTAGACACCGAACTGTTACTCACTACATCGACCGGGTCAGTAGTAAGGTGTAGTAGAGTGGTCCAAGTCTATCCGATTGATATTCAGGGGAAAGTCTTGCCAGTTGATTTGATAGTATTGGATATGCACGAGTTCGATGTAATTTTTGGTGTGGACTGGTTGGTAGCTAATTACACTAGTATAGATTTTCGTTTAAAAGAAGTGATATTTTGACCTCCGGGAAGATCAGAATTTAGGTTCATAGGGTCGTGCGTACAATTCTTGCCTTAGTTAGTATCAGCTATACAGGCGAGGAGATTACTCCTAGAATGTTGTTAGGGGTTTATGGATTTTGTAAAGGAGGTGTCAGAAAATGAATCGAAGTTGGGCAATACACCAGTGGTTAAGGAATTTCCAATCGTTTTTTCCAGAAGATCTATCTAGGTTACCTCCTGACCGTAAGGTAGATTTCGCTATTTATCTACTTGCCGGGACGACACCAATTTCTAAAGTTCCTTACAGAATGGCTCTAGCAGAGTCGGGAGAGCTAAAGGATCAATTGCAAGACTTGTTAAGTAAAAGATTTATTCGGCCCAGTATATCACTGTGGGGAGCTCCAGTGTTGTTTGTAAAGAAAAAGGACGGGTCTATGCAGATGTGTATAGACTACAGGAAAATTAATAAGGCGACGATCAAGAACAGGTATCCTCTACCCCGTATAGATGATTTATTTGACCACCTTTAGGGTACGTGGGTCTATTCCAAGATTGACCTTAGATTAGGCTACCATCAGGTGAAAGTAAAAGTAGAAGACGTCTTGAAGACAGCCTTCAGGACTAGATATGGGCATTATGAATTCCTTGTTATGCCTTTTGGTTTGACGAATGCTCTTATAGTATTCATGGATTTGATGAATAGAATCTTTCATTAGTATTTAGACCAGTTTGTTGTGGTTTTCATTGATGATATATTGGGCTATTCGAGGAGTTTTGAGGAGCATGAGGCACACTTACGGCTGGTACTTCAGACGCTCAAGGAAAAGAGATTGTATGCCAAGTTTAGAAAATGTGAATTTTAGCTAAAGAAAGTGTCGTTTCTAGGGCATGTCATTTCAGGTTGTGGTATTTCAGTGGTTCCCAATAAGATTGAAACAGTGTTGAATTGGGAAAGGCCGAAGAATGTCTAGGAAATTAGGAGTTTCTTGGGATTGGCAGGTTATTACCGTCGGTTTGTTGAGGGGCTTTCAGCTTTATTAGGACCTCTCATGCGGCTGACTAGAAAGAATGTTAGGTTTGAATGGCATGAGGATTGCGAGTAAGGCTTTCAGAAATTGAAATAGAGGCTTGTCATTACACCAGTGTTGATCATTCCGTCAGGGGGTGATGCCTACGTAATTTACAGTGACACGTCTTTGAAAGGGTTCGACTTTGTATTGATGCAGCATGGTAGGGTTGTAGCATATGCCTCCCGAAAGTTGAAAGAGTATGAAAAAAACTACCCTACGTATGATCTGGATTTGACTGCAGTGGTGCACGCATTAAAGATTTGGATGGATTACTTGTTCGGTAAGAGATGCGAGATATTCTTCGATTACAAAAGTTTGAAGTACTTCTTCACTCAAAAGGAGCTGAACATGAGACAGAGGAGGTTGTTGGAACTTATTAAAGATTACGATTGCACTATTAGTTACCACCCACAGAAAGAAAATGTGGTAGCTGATGCTTTGAGTAGGAAATCAGTGGGACCAGCACTGGCAGCTATGGAAGTTTAGCATTCGATTCAGATGGATCTGGAGAGACTCGGTGTAGAGTTGGTAGAGAGTGATCCCTAGGCCTTTATTGCCAACATAGTATTGCGGCCCATCTTATAGGAAAGGATTAAGACTGCTCAGAGGGATGACACAGAACTAGCAAAGCTGATAGCTAAGGTGCAGGATGGACAAGGAGATGAATTCAATATTTATGATGATGGGGCTTTGAGATTCCATTCTAGGTTATGTGTGCCTATAGATATGGACATCAGGAGGATGATCTTAGAAGAGGTTCACAGGTATTTACACATGGTTCATCTACGTAGTACTAAAATGTATATGGATCTACAAAAATCTTACTGGTGGAGCGGCATGAAGAGGGAAATTGCCGAGTTTGTATAGTAGTGTCTGACGTGCCAACAGGTAAAAGCTGAGAACCAGAGGCTAGTGGGTCAGTTGCAGCCACTTTACATCCTAGAGTGTAAGTGGGATTATGTATCTATGGACTTTGTGATGGGTTTGCCACCGGTGCCGTATGGTTAGAATTCTATTTGGGTGGTCATTGATAGAATGACAAAGACCACTCACTTCATTCCTATGAAAGTCAACAACTCCATGGATAGACTGGCTGAGATTTATGTTCAGGAGATAGTCCGTTCTCATGGTGTGCCAGTGTCAATAGTGTCAGATCGAGACCCACATTTCACATCACGATTTTGGAGGAGCTTTCAATAGGCTCTAGGGTCTCAGTTATCTTTTAGCATGACATTTCATCCTTAGACGGAGGGCCAGACTGAGAGGGTGATTTAGATATTAGAGGGTATGCTACGAGCATATGTACTGGATTTTGGGGGTAGTTGGACCCAGTATATGCGCTAGTAGAGTTCACATACACTAACAGCTATCAGGCCAGCATTGACATGGCACCTTATGAGGTGCTCTATGGTAGGAGATGTCAATCTCCTCTTTATTGGGATGAGATTGGTGAAAGGCGAGTTTTGGGACCAGAAAATGTGCAACGGGCATATGATAAGGTTCGACTCATAAGAGATAGGATTAGTGCAGCTCAAAGTTGATAGACAAGTTACGCCAATATGCGATGTTAGGAATTGAAATTTGAAGTTGGGAACCATGTATTTTTGAAGATAGCACCATTGAAGTGAGTTATGAGGTTTGGGAGGAAGGGTAAGTTGAGCCCTTGGTTTATTGGCCCTTTCGAGATTCTGGAAAGAGTAGGGTCAGTTGCCTACCGGTGGGTTTACCACCAGCATTATTTAGAAGTCACGACGTATTTTATGTTTCAATGTTAAGGAAATACGTCTTAGATTCCTCCCATATCATCAGCTATGCTGAGTTAGAACTCAGTGATACTTTGGCTTATAAGGAAACTTTAGTGCAGATTCTGGACAGGAAGGAACAGGAATTGCGCAATAAGAATATTTCATCGGTAAAAGTCCTGTGGAGGAATCACGCAGTGGAAGAAGCTTCTTGGGAGCTCGAGGAAGGGATACACTAGAAATACCCACATCTGTTCAGTGGGGAATAACAATAATTAGGAAGAGATACACGTAGATATGTAATATTTCTTTTATGGAGGTTATTCAGTATATGTAATAATTTTCAGTTGTAGGGAGTATTTTGGTTTTGGGATAATTTTATTTTATGTATATTTGTAATCTCCCAGAACCTTGAATGTAATCACGGTATTCCTCCGCCATAAATGAGGGTAAGTAATAAAATAAGTAGCCTATTTTCTTTAAGGGATAGTGATTTGCTCAAGTAGTAAATTTCGAGGATGAAATTTTTATAAGGAAGGGAGAATGTAGAGATCTGAAGAATTATGGTATTTAAATAATAAAAGAGGAAAAAAGAAAAGAGAAAAAGAAAATTTTTAAAAAAGGTCACAGCAGGTCCTCGCGTTTGTCGACGAAGTGGCTTATTGGAATTGTTGACAGGGGCACATGTCTCGTCGACGAGGAATTACTGAGAGGGCTATTTTAGGGCCTAAAATTCATCGACAAAGGTTATGAGTTCGTCGACGAATGCCCTTCTTGACCTCGTTGACGAAGGCCAGTGTATGAGTATGCCAAATTTGGATTTCAGTGCAGAAAAGTTGTATGCGGCTCCTTCTCTCTCTAAATTTCCATCCCCTCAACCTTCTCTCTAACTTTCTAGCTTGAGTTTTCGCTGGTTCGATGATCTGAAGCTGCCACGCTACTCCTGGGAAGATTCTCTTCACATTTGCTGGAGCAGATCATTAGTTAGGCTAACTTAGGAACCATTCCAAAATTTGGGTAAGTTAGTTAAATTTAGTTTTATTAGGTTTTTGGTGTTTCTGGACTAAAGAAAATATGTTAGGTAAGATAATACTGAAGTTTTGTTGGGAAAATTTCAATTTCAAGGTGTTGAGCTTGGGAACATACAGGGGTGATTTTGGGTATTTTGTGGGCTTCCCAGAAAGTCAGGTAAGGGGATAAACAAAGTCAGGTTCTTATGAAAATGTATTTACTATTTTACAGCATTTAATTTCAAGTAAATATGTATATTGTAGAATTATGTTTGAAATTATGCTCTTGATCAAAACTATGGTTTTCATGTATAATACTAGAAATATGATTTTAGAACAGGTTTTGTGATCTAAATACTACCCCTTTTGCGTGGAATGAGAACATTTACCATGAGAATTATGATGATGAAATATTATGTTTACAAAATAAGCATGTTATTACTACTTTTAGGAAAATATTAAAATGATACAGGGATTTTCAAACTAAGGATTTTATATGATATGCCGACGTAACGACCGACGACTTTATATGATATGCCGGCATAATGGCAGAGGATTTTATATGATATATCGGTGTAAGTGGCGGGGGTTATTATGAAATAGCCATGTATCAATATTTGGAAATATATTATATGTTATCAGAATCTGGTTGGCTTGGTTTTGGCTTTTATGAAGCACAGTACTGTAGCTATATGATCACAATAATGTATATGTTAGTGGTACCACTTACCGTAAGGAACAATAGGAGATCGACAGTCGATGTGGTTTTATGGTAGTGCAGGCGTCCCTCTGGTGTTCGGATGAGGAGGGGTAGACCCATCGTACTTACAAACTTATGTTGATCTAGCATGGTCAGCTAGCCATTGCTCGGTCCCGCCTTCGAGCCGCACAACCTAGTCATGTGGGGGTAAGACATGACACCAGCCAACTATCCATCCAGGGTGTTTTTCATGTACAGTTATATGAGATGATTTATATGTATAAAAATTCAGTATTTTATACCATGTTATGATAAATTATGTGTTTCCTAGATATATTACAGACAATTTTATAAAAAATGATTGTTATCTTGTTATATGTAAAATACTATATTACTTATGTTGCCACACACTGATATTAGTTTATTTCTCTTACTGAGAGTGTCTCACCCCAGCTACATTTCAGGAAACCCAGGTAGAGAAGTGGGCAGAGCTTTGCGATAGTAGAGACCGGTGGGGCTACCCTTTCTGAAGGGTGAGTTGTTGTGTTAGGGTCAGGTTTATTTTTGCGTCATAACCCTAGGGTACATTTGGCTTTTTTGGTGGATGACTGTATATATAATAGGTTTAGTAGAACTCTGGTATTGTGGTTGGCTGGATGATATGTATGTGATTACGTTTCCTACTGCATAGGTTTCAGAATGGTATTTTGGGTATATCCCTAATTCCCATGGGTCCAAATTGATTATGCTAATCAATTGAATAGGATTTTAGAATTTTTGTTATTCTAAATATGAAAAAAAAAATTTATATTTAATTAATATGGTAAATTAGGCAGGTTGTTATGTTAGGAATTAGAAATTTTGTGGAGGTGTAGAGATCTCTTGATATGAAGTTTGTTTGGTGTATTGAAAATTGATAATTTAAAAAAAATGTCATCTTTCTTTGGCTAGCAATTATTCATGTTGTTCAAGGTTTTGGAAGTCCTTAATGCAAATTTTGCTAGATGTTTGTGAGAACACCATTTGGAGATTTTGTAATGGACGAGTATCCTTTTGGTTCGATTGCTGGAAAAATTTTGGGTCTCTTTGTTTAAGGGTGGAGGACATTTCCTTTCCTTTTATTCAAGTAAGGGATTGCTGGGATGAGAATGGGTGGAATCTTGAGCGAATGCAATATCTTATTGGTCTTGATTTATTGGGAGACATTTTGCTTTCATTGCCTATTAAGAAATAGGGTCTATATGTTCTAATTGGAAGCTGACTTTGGATGGAAGATTTTCATCATCTAGTGCTTGAGATATTATCAGAATAAAGCAAGACAAATACCTGGGTATGGAGTGGATATGGCGTAAGTTTCTCCCAAAAAATATTTCAATGTGCATATGGAAGGCACGGTTCAACTGTATGCCGGTGGACATGTGTGTTCGGTGTTGTGGTATTTATCTTGCTTCAAGATGTGATTGTTGTCTTTACATGAAGATTGAAACTCTTGACCATGTGCTGAGTTCAAGGGAGGTGGCATCATTTTTTTGGGATAGAGCTGCTTGTATTTTAGGCTTACTGACCTTTATTGTGGGCATGGAGACCTAGAAAATTTAATTTATGAAAATAATAAAGGAAAGGAAAGAGAAAGAATTTAAAAGGGGTGTCAGCAGGGACTCGTCGATGAACTCATTGTCTTCGTTGACAAACATCCTTCTTAGTTTCGTCGATGAGTACACTGTCTCGTTGACGAGAGGATACCAAGAGCAGAGAATTCAAGAAATTAAGGGTCCGTCGACGAACCCATTATTCTTTGTTGATGAATGGCCTTCTATGACTCATTTATGAACCCATTCTTCGTTAACAGACACACTTCTATGACTTGTCGACGAGTACACGTGTCTCGTCCATGAGACCACGTGTACAACCATCTATATAAAGGTTCAAATCAGATTTTTAGCGAGGGTTTCATTTCTCTTCACATTCTCTCTCTAATGTTCGTTTTCCTCTCCCTTCTCTCTTCAATTTCGGCCCGATTCTCGCTCGAATCGACGATCAGAAGTTACCGCAAGGATCTAGGGATGATTTTCTGCAAGTTTACCAGAGCGGATTGTTGATTTGGAGTCCTTGGGCACCACTCCAAAATTAGGATAAGTGAGTTATTTTAGGGTTTAAATGATTATTTAGGATATGTGGACCCATAAAATGCGTTCGATGATAAATAAATTGGGGTTGAGTTGATTAAACTAGGGATAATGCGATTTTAGGGTTAGGAGTTTTGAATGTCGCAGGCATGGTTTAGGGTTTTTCCACAAGCTTCTCAGGAAACAGATAAGGGGATAGATTAAGTCAGGTATTTTTAGAAAATTAATTATTGAATATACAGTATTTGATTCAGAAATTTATATATGACTTAGTATAGTTTTTGGGAATACTGATGTTGAACTGAATAAACTTTGGAAAACAGATTTAATATTATTTTGTCAACTAAATATGTTTTCCCAGGCCATATAATATATTATAGAGTAGTACTCACTTGTATGTGACTTGAGTATAAATTTTACTATAAATTATGGTATGTAAGAATATTTTATGATTTCATAGAATAAGCATGATTTGATGACAGTTTTGAGGAAAAACTATAAACATGACAAAAATAATATTTTTAGCATATTATAATATTCAGCTGGCACAGATGCCATGATATTCAACCGGCGCAGATGCCGTGATATTCAGCCAGCGCAGATGCCGTTATGTTCACCTGGTGTAGATGCCGTGGCTAGATAAATTTATAACAGTTATTTAGACATATTATTATGACAAATTTTACACAGAATCATGAAATGACATTATACAGTTATATATGAAATATACTATATGATAGTAGAATCCTGATGGTTTAGTTTCATTTCAGAGCATAGTACCGTAGCTATTAGATTAGGTAGTGCTACCACACGTCTCAAATAGCGTGTGGGAGATGGATAGTCGATTGAGCCAAGAGTAGAGTAGTGTGCCTCTCCTAGCAGTCCAGACCAGGCTGGGCAGGCCAATCGTACTTACAAACTAATCAGTTTTGGATTAGCGTGGTAGGCCAACCATTGCTAGGCCCCACCTACGGGTTGCACAACCTAGTCATGTGGGGGTAATACATGGCATTAGCTAGCTATCCATACTGGGTATGATTTCAGTTATATACGGATATAACAAATGATTTGTATGTATACAGTAATTTAGTATGACACAGTATGTTATGGTGAAATATGATTTATTCAGACTTATGCAAAACATTTTTACTTGATTTTTCAAATGTAGATACTATGTACAGATTTTCCTTACTCATCAGGTACAATTTATCACGTACAGTTTATGTTTATAACAAAATAATACTCATGTTGTCACATACTGATACTAGTCTATCTCCTTCACTAAGAGGTGTCTCACCCCAGCAATACAAACATTTCAAGAAACCTAGACAGACGAGTAGAGTGAGCTCCGAGATAGAGGAGGCTGTTAGTGCTACCCTAGCTTAAAGGTAAGTAGTTGCTTTGAGATCAAGATGGATTTTTGGGGTATGACCCTGGGATATATGTGGTCCTTTTTGGAATGTATATGTGTATTTTTGGGTACAGTAAAACTCTAGTATTGTATATAAGGTTAAGGATATTATGATTTACGTGGCATAGTTGTCGTGTATGTATGGACAGGTATATCCACGGTTTCCTTTGGGGTCTGGGTTGATTTAGTTTATGTTTTTATGGTATCAAAGTTTTTGTTATTATTAATATTATGTGGGAAAAAAATACATAGCAGAATTTTCAGGGCGTTACAAATGTGGTATCAAAGTCTAGGTTCCTAAGTTTTGTAGACTTTAGTGCACAGCGGAAACAATACCAGAGTATAGGAATAGATTTTGGAAAAGGATAGGAAATGGGGTGGATCAGAATTTTAGTTAGTCAATGTTGGGAAATTAAGATGATAATTTAGAGTTTTGTTTCGCAGTTTGGAAGTAGGATTTTCGTACTGGTTTTTGTGTCTTTCCTGGGTGACGATTAAGGAAATCCATAGTAAACTATTGTTAGGTTGTATTTCTAAATTGTAGGACAGAATCTTAAATTGAAAATAAGGATGTGAGGTTAATTGATGATATGAGATTTTAGTTAGATAAAATATATTAGTATGTTATGAAGATAGGGTCCTCAGACTATGTTTATTGTCTTTTCAACATGGACCCTGAGGGTAGTAGTGCTCACACCAGTGGTAATGATGGTGTAGGGCCCTCTAGTATGGGTGGCGGTAATTCTGATGCAATTTTGTGCAATGTAGCTCAGCATGTTATGGCTCATATTGCATGGAGCTTTAGGGAGCAGGGAGGCCCATCAGTAGACCAGGGCTGCATTATAGAGCTTTTCACCAAAATGAAGCCTCTGACTTTTTTGAGGGTTATAGACCTGGCTGCGGCAAGGAATTGGGTACAGGAAATGGAAAAGATAGAGACTGTACTACACTATACCGATGAGCAAAGAGTTTTATACGCCACCTTCAAACTAACAAGGGAGACTGAGCGTTGGTGGTCAGCTGTGAGACTCCTATAGGAGTAGAGAACAATACATGTGACTCTGACTTGGAGTTGGTTTAAAGAAATATTCTTCGATTAATATTTTCCTGCCAACACTAGAGAAGCTAAAGTGGAGGAATTCCTAAATCTGACTTAGGGGCATCTGATAGTTTAGCAATACGCAACGAAATTTATTGAACTATCCTGCTTTGCCCCATACATAATCCTGGATGAGGCAAAGAAGGCAAGGAAATTTGAAAGAGGTTTAAGGCAAGGAATCTATGAACCGGTGGCAGTTTTGAAGGTGTAGGATTTTGTTGAATTGGTAGATAGAGTCACCATGTCAGAAACGAGCAGGCAAAGGGGTGCTGAGGTGCAGGGCTAGAGGAAGAGACCCACACCTCCTGGATATCAGGCGGGTTCTAGCCGAGACCCATGGAGAAGAGGTGGATATCGTAGGGGACAAAGGTAAGATACAGGGAGCCGTGAGATGTAGGGCGAGCAGACTTATCCCATTTGTCCTAGTTATGGTGAGAGACACATGGGAGAGTGCCGAGTGGGGAGAAATGTATGCTACTGGTGTGGTAGACCGGGTCACTTAGCATGAAACTTTTGTAGACTTCGGAGTAATTCTTCCACTCCTAGACCATTTTGGGGAAACATCCAGGTGCCCCAAGGAGGTTAGCGGAGAAATACTGCGAAGGCGTGGGTCTACGCACTGACACTAGGAGATGCTGAGGCAGCTGGCGATGTGGTGACATGTATTATTAATACGCTTTCAATTAAAGATATTGTTTTATTTGATTCAGGGGCCACACACTCGTTTATGTCTATGGGATATGTTAAATTATGTGGGGTAGAAACTTAGCTGTTAGACACTAAGTTGTTAGTAGCCACACCGACAGGGTCAGTAGTGAAGTGTCAAAGGGTGCTTAGAGGCTATCCAATAGATATTCAGGGGAGAGTATTATCAACTAACCTAGTAATGTTATACATGCATAGATTTGATATGATTTTGGGAATGGACTGATTAGCTGCTAATTATGCCACCATCGTTTGTCATCAGAAAGAGGTGATATTTAGACCTTCTGGAGAGCAGGAATTCAGATTTGTGGGGCCGCGCGTGCATTCCTCACCATAGCTAGTGTCAGCCATTTAAGCGAGGAGGCTACCCCTAGATGGATGTCAGGGGTATATAGCCTATGTCAAAGAAGTGCTAGAGAAAGAATTGAAGCTTATTGATATTCCAGTGGTGAGAGAATTTTCAGATTTTTTTCCATATGAGCTACCTGGATTGCCTCCTGACCGTGAGATTGACTTTTCCATTGAGTTACTTCTAGGGACGACACCAATTTCTAAAGCTCCTTATAGAATGACTCCAGTAGAGTTGAGAGAGTTAAAAGATCAGTTGCAGGACTTATTAGATAAAGGATTTATCAAAGCTAGTCTATCACCCTGGGGAGCGCCAGTTTTTTTTGTAAAGAAGAAAGATGGGATGATGAGGATGTGTATAGACTATAGAGAAATAAATAAAGTAACTATTAATAATAAGTATCCTCTTCCTCATATAGATGACTTGTTCGATTAGCTTCAGGGTACACGGGTTTATTCAAAGATTGATCTACGCTCTGGGTACCATAGAGTGAAGGTCAAGGCAGAGGATATCTCCAAGACAGCATTCCAAACCCGGTATGGCCACTATGAGTTTTTGGTCATGCCATTTGGATTGACGAATGCTCCTATTGTATTTATGGATTTGATGAAAAGAGTCTTCCATCAGTACTTGGACCAATTCATAGTGGTTTTCATAGATGATGTACTAGTATATTCAAATAGTTTCGAGGAGTATGAGACGCGCTTAAGGATAGTACTTCAGATACTTAGAGAAAGGAGATTGTAGTCAAATTCAAGAAGTGTGAATTCTAGTTAGAGAAAGTTGCATTCCTTAGGCATGTGATATTTGGGGATGGAATCTCTGTAGATCCCAGCAAGATAGAGGCAGTGGTGAATTGGGTGAGACCGAATAATGTTCAGGAGATTAGAAGTTTCTTGGGACTGGCGGGATATTATCTTCGATTCATGGAGGGATTTTCTAGACTATCAGGGCCTTTAACATGCCTAACCAGGAAGAATGCTAAGTTTGAATGGAATAATGATTGTGAGCAGAGCTTTTAGGAGTTGAAACAGCGACTAGTCACTGCAAAGTTTTGACCATTCCATTAGGGGATGGAAATTTTGTGATCTACAGTGACGCATCCCTGAAAGGACTTAGGTGTGTATAAATGCAACAAGGAAAAGTGGTGGCATACGCTTCTCAACAACTCAAGGAATACGAAAAGAATTATTTGAAACATGATTTAGAGTTGGCTGCAATGATGTATGTCTTAAAGATTTGGAGGCATTATATGTATAGTGGAATGTGTGAAATATTTTCAGATCATAAAAGTTTAAAGCACTTATTCACACAGAAGGAGTTGAATATGAGACAGAGGAGGTGGCTCGAGCTAATCAAAGACTACGATTGTACGATCAGTTATCACCCAGGGAAGGCTAATGTGGTAGCTGATGCGTTGAGTCTTAAATCAGGGAGCACATCTGTATCAGTGATAGTAATTGCACATCAGATCATAATGGATTTGGAAAGACTCAAGATGGAGCTTGTAGAGGGTAATCATCAGGCGTTCATCGCTAATCTGGTGGTGCAACCCACATTGTTGGAAAGGATTAAAGCTGTTCAGGTGAAAGATGTGGAGTTAATGAAGATTATGGATAAGGTGCAGAGTGGTCAGGGAGCAGAGTTTAGTATTGCAGATGATGGAGCTTTGAGGTTCTGTACCAGACTTTGTGTGCATGTAGATATTGAGATTAAATGAACCATTTTGGAAGAGGTGCACCATTCCTTGTATACAGTACATCTAAGGAGTACAAAAATGTACAGGGATTTGAGGTTATCCTTTTGGTGGAGCAATATGAAAAAAGAGATTGCTGAATATGTAGGGCAGTGTTTGACATGCCAGCAGGTGAAGGCTGAGCATTAGAGACCGGCAGGGCCATTACAACCACTTCATATTTTTGAATGGAAGTGGGAACATATTGCAATGGACTTCGTGTCGGGGTTATCACCGGCACAACATGGACAGGATGCCATCAGGGTGGTCATTGATAAATTGCCCATTTTCTTCCCATAAGAGTAAATTACTTTATAGGTAGATTAGTAGAGTTGTATGTATAGGAAATTATCAGACTGCATGGAGTGCCCGTGTCTATTATTTCTGATCGGCATCCACATTTCACGTCTCAGTTTTGGAAAAGCTTATAGAGAGCTTTGGGGTACCAGTTGGCTTTTAGCATGACTTTTCATCCTCAAACCGATGTATATACTAAAAGGACTATTTAGATATTAAAGGATATGTTACGTGCCTATGTGCTAGATTTTGAAGGCAGCTAGATTCAGTACCTGCAATTAGTGAAGTTTGCTTACAACAACAGCTACTAGGTCAGTATTGGGATGACCCTGGATGGGGCATTGTATGGACGAAGGTGTCGATCTACGTTATATTGGAATGAAATTGGAGAGAATTATATATTGGGGCTAGAGATAGTTCAACGGGCATCTAAGAAAATCAAGCTTATCGAGGAGAGAATTAAAACAGCTCATAGTCGACAAAAAAGCTATGCAGATACGCATTGACGAGCGTTGGAATTTGATGAGGGTGATAAAGTGTTCTTGAAGATTGCATCGATGAAAGGGGTAATGAGATTTGGGAAGAAGGGTAAGCTTAACTCTAGGTATATTGGGCTATTTGAGATATTGGAAAGAGTTGGCCCAGTTTTCTATAGGTTAGCATTACCCCCAGCGCTATTCAGAATCCACAATGTATTTCATGTGTCCATGTTGAAGAAACACATCTCAGATCCATCTCACATAATAAATTATGAAGCACAGAAGATTGGTGAGACCCTATCTTATGAAGAGATACCAGTTTAGGTCTGAGATTATAAAGAACAGGAATTACGCACCAAGAAAATTTCATTGGTGAAAGTACTCTAGAGGAACCATGCAGTGGAGGAAGTCTCATGGGAGTTAGAGGAGGAGATGCACCAGAAGTATCCACATATGTTTTAGTGGGATCTAGTATTAGCCAGAGAAAGGTAAGGGTTCAGGTAAGAAATCATGTAAGTAGAGTTTTGTGTAGGTTAAACAATCGTATGTAATAGTTTTCTATTTTGATGGTTTTGGGAGAGTTTTGTTTAGTTATTGTAATATCCTAGGACCGTAGATGTAACCAAGGTATTCCTTCGCAAAAAGTGAGGGTAAATAATAAGATCACAATGGATTTTTCCTCAGAGATGGATGCATGAGATAAATAGCAAATTTGAAGGACGAAATTTTATAAGGAGGGGAGAATGTAGAGACCTGGAAAATTTAATTTATGAAAATAATAAATGAAAGGAAAGAGAAAGAAATGAAGGGGAAAAGAACTTTAAAAGGGGCATTAGCAGGGACTTGTCGACGAACTCATTGTCTTCGTCGACGAACGTCCTTCTTGGTCTCTTCGACGAGTACACGTGTCTCATCGATAAGAGGATACCAAGAGTAGAGAATTTCAGGTCATTAAGGGTTCGTCGACAAACCTATTATTCTTCATCAATGAACAGCCTTTTGTGACTAGTCTACGAACCCATTCTTCATTGACGAACACGCTTCTATGACTCGTCAATGAGTACACGTGTCTTGTCAATGAGGCCATGTGGATAACCGTTAGGTTCAAATTAGATTTTCAGTGAGGGTTTTGTTTCTCTTCACACTCTCTCTCCAACATTCGGTTTCCTCTCCCTTCTCTCTTCAATTTTGGCTTGATTCTCACCCTCATCAATGATAAGAAGTTACCACGATGATCTAGGGATGATTCTCTGCAAGTTGAGCAGAGCGTATTATTGATTTGGAGTCCTTAGGAACCATTCTAAAATCAGGGTAAGTGAGTTATTTTAGGGTTTAAATGGCTATTTGGGATATGTGGACCGAAAAAATGTGTTAGATGATAAATAAATTGGGGTTAAGTTGATTGAACTGAGGATAATGCAATTTTAGGGTTTGGAGTTCTAAACGCCGTAGGTGTGGTTTAGGGTTTTTCCTTAGGCTTCTCAGGAAACAGGTAAGGGGATGGATTAAGTCAGGTAGTTTTAGAAAATTAATTATTGAATATACAGTATTTGATTCAGAAATTTATATACAATTTAGTATAGTTTTTGGGAATACTGATATTGAACTAAGTAAGATTCGGAAAACACATTTAATATTATTTTGTCAACTAAGTATGTTTTCCCAGGTCAGATAATATATTACAGAGTAGTACTCATGTAGAGACCCGAAAAATTTAATTAATGAAGTAATAAAAGGAAAGAAAATAAAAAGAAGGGAAAAGAATAAGAAAAAGAATGGAAATTTAAAAGGGAGAACAACAGGGATTCGTCGACGAACCCTAGGTCTTCATCGACGATTATCTCGTAGGTTTTGTTGACAAAGTACATGTGTCTCGTCGACAAGAAGATATCGAGAGTTTGTGAATTTCAAGAAATTTCAGCTTCATCGACGAATAAACCTTCTTGTCGATGAAGTGCCTTCATAAGTTCGTTGATGAATCACTAGAACTCGTCAACCAATGCCGGCCTATAAATACCTTTTTTGTCATTTTCAGCGAGATATTTCTCTCTCTCTCTCTCTCTCTCTCTCTCTCTCTCTCTCTCTCTCTCTCTCTCTCTCTCTTTCTCTATCTATCTATCTCTCTCTCTCTCTCTCTCTTCGATTCTGGCTTTGTTATAGCCCAGATTAACGATCGGGAACTGCCACAAAGTTCACGGGGAGATTCTATTGAACTTAGCCGGAGTAGATTTTTAGTTTGGAGTTCTGGGGTACCATCCCATAATCAGGGTAAGTGAAATATTTTAATGTTTAATAAGCTATTTGGAGTATTCAAAACCTAGGAAGTGTTAAATGAAAATTTTTCCGGGAAATGAGTTGTTTAACTTGGGAAAAATGTGATTTTTTGGGTTTTGAGTTTTGAATGCCACGGGTGTAGGATTTGTTTGCTTATGAGCCTCTTAGTAAGTCAGGTAAAGGGAATAAATTATAATAGGTATTTTAAGAATTATGGGTTGAATTAATATGTGAAAATGTGAGTATGGTATTTTGCCTAGAATTATTATGTTAAAAGTATTAGATAGTTTGTGTGGCATATGATTGTTCTGGAAATGTGTTTGAAATTGATTGTGTGTTTTGCACTAGGAATAATAAGCGTATGATATATATATATATATTTATTGAAAGGCTTTATGTAGAAATGGAAATAATGGAAACCAGTTATGTTTATATACAAAACTGGAATAAGATGAGAATGGTTTTATTGAGAAACATTGAAAAGTGAGTTGTATTGAAAAGGAACTTCTGAGAAATGATGAAATATGAAATATGGGAATGCTTTACTGAGAAATGTTGAATGACGAGAAATGAGACGAAACATGTATTGAAATGATGAAAATATCAGTAATACGATGAGATGAATTGCGAATGCTGAAAATGAAAATATTGCAATGTGAATTCTGCAATGTAAATCTTGAAATGTGAATATTGAGATGGGAATACTGAACTGTAAAAATTGAAATGAGAATACTAAAATGTGAACATTGCAATGTGAATAATGCAATGTGAATGATAAATGGTGATTGTGAATAATGCAGTATGAATAATGAATTGTGAATACAAAAATGTGAAATGTGAATGATGAAATATGGAGAATATTTTCAGGGTAGTATAACCTCAACCATAGGGTGTAGCATGACGTGGAGAATATTTTTTAGGTAGTATAACCTCAACTATTGGTTGAAGCATGGCGTGGTGAATATCTTTAGAGTAGCATAATCTTGACCATGGGGTGAAGCTTGGTGTAGAAAGAATATTCTCAGGGCAATGTGCTAGATGATGAAATGAAATTAGAAGAGAAAAGAAAGAGTGTGAGTTTAATAACATAGATAAATAGGGCGAAGTAAAACTCTCCGCCTGAGGGCTTATTGAGTAAGGTGAGTGTCTTGATAAGTATCAGTTGTAGCCGTACCCAAGTTAATCGGGTAAGGCTACAAATGATGTTAGAGCAAAGGGGAGCTACATTTATGGGCATGTAACCTCCCATATCCTCAGGAACCTTTGCTGGTAAATATGAGTTACATGTGAATGAGATGAAAGATGGGAATAAAGCTTATAAAAGCTTGTGTTTTATATCTATATGATTATGAGAATGATTGGTGTATTTTCTCAAATGGTGTTGTCACTGTAATGTATATATATATTATAATATAATGAAATTCATACTGCCACATACTGTAAATAATTTATTCCGTCTTACTGAGATGTGTCTCACCCAATTATCTAAATATTTCAGCGAATCATGATAGGCTTGGAAATAGAGCTCTGAGATGGAGGGGAGCTGATACCCTGATTAGATAGGGTAAGTGTTTTGAGCTAAGGATGGAGGGATTTCCCTAGAGTTTTGATTGATTTTGGGAATGTGTCGGATGTGTATACATATTCATATATATGGATGTATAGTACTCTGTTTTTTTTTATTTTGGATGATTTGTATATAGTGACTTCCGCTGATAAGGTTGTTATATAAGTTTGAGTGATTACCTAGTATCCCACCTCGAGTTGGGTTATACTAATACGGTATAAGAGATTCTGATGTGACCGATGTGTGACTGAATATTTATTGTTTATGGATGAAAAAAAATGGTATGAAAATCGGGGCGTCACAACTCACTTGTGTGTGGCATGAGTATAAATTTTACTATAAATTATGGTATAACAGAATATTTTATGATTTCACAGAATAAGCATGATTTGATGATAGTTTTGAGGAAAAATTATAAACAGGACAGAAATAATATTTTTAGCATATTATAATATTCAGTTGGCACAGATGCTGTGATATTCAACCGACGCAGATTCTGTGATATTCAGTTTTGGATTAGCGTGGTAGGCCAACCATTGCTAGGCCCAGCCTACGGGTCGCACAACCCAGTCATGTGGGGGTAATACATGACATCAGCTAGCTATCCATACAGGGTATGATTTCAATTATATATGGATATAACAGATGATTAGTATGTATATAGTAATTTAGTATGACATAGTATGTTATATTGAAATATGATTTATTCAGACTTATGCAAAACATTTTTACTTGATTTGTCAAATGTAGATACTATGTATAGATTTTCCTTACTCATCAGGTACAGTTTATCACATACAGTTTATGTTTATAACAAAATAATACTCTTGTTGTCACACACTGATACTAGTCTATCTCCTTCACTAAGAGGTGTCTCACACTAGCAATACAAACATTTCAAGAAACCCAGACAGACGAGCAGAGCGAGCTTCGAGATAGAGGAGGTTGTTAGTGACCCTAGCTGAAGGGTAAGTAGTTAGTTTAAGATTAGGATGGATTTTCGGGGTATGGCCCTAGGATATTTATGGTTCTTTTTGGAATGTATATGTGTATTTTTGGGTACAGTAAAACTCTGGTATTGTATATAAGGTTAAGGATATTATGATTTTCGCTGCATAGTTGTCATGTATGTATGGAAAGGTATATCCTCGGTTTCCTTTGGGGTCTGAGTTGATTAATTTATATTTTTATGGTATCAGAGTTATTGTTATTATTAATATTATATATATATAAAACAGAATTTTCTGGGCGTTACAGCGGGAACCTGGTGGGGGCGTGTCTTTCATTGTTTTTCGTTAGCAAAAAAACTTCTCAACATGATATTTTTATTGGGTTGATTCCATATATCATCACTTGGTGACTTTGGCAATTTTGGTGCAACGTTAGGATTTAAGGTACGTTGGAGTCTAAGGAGGTGGTTTGGCGATCCATTTGGTTTTGGATCAGGCATATTTTGATAGAGCACTCTATTATGCAATCTGGGTCTGGGGGGTTTGAGTTATTTGATATTCCTTGAATAGTGCTTCATAACATTAGAAGACGGTGTATGGTTGTTTGGGAGAAACCATCAATGGGTTTTGTGAAGTTGAATGTTGATGGAAGTTGTAAAGGTAATCTGGGTCCATGTGGGGGAGGAGGTACTATTTGGGACTCCTCTGGCAATTTCAAAGGTTCTTTTTCTTCTTATTTTTGCCGAAGTATGAATAATGAAGCTGAGCTTCATGCTTTGCACATAAGGGGTGTTATTATGTAAGGATCTGGGTTTTTATAATATTGTTATTGAATATGATTCTAAACTGATTGTTGATTGGATCAATAATGATAAGTGCACGATGTGGTGTTTATGGGATTTTTAGTAGGAGGTTGTTTCAGAGCTTCAAGGTCTTCAGTTCTCTATTCAACACATTTATAGAGAGGGTAATCAAGCAGTAGATTACCTTGCACGTCAAGGTGAAGAAGGTATGATATATCAATTTGAGTAGGGGGATGAGCTTCCTAGAAAACTTAGAGGCATATTGAGACTTGACAGTCTCGGCTTCCCTAGCATTAGATGTTAGTTTTTTGTCTTTCGTCTTTTCTTTCAGTTAGTCATGTGTAGTTCGCTTGGTTGTTTTGATTTAGGCTTGTTTAGTTTGGGCCATTTGGTTAGGTTTGTTTACTTTTGGTTTTTTCTATTTTTGGTTTATGTTTGTGGTTTGTTTTTGGGAGGGTTTTATTGCTTATTTGTAATCTCCCAGAAACTTTGCTTGTAACCATGGTTTTCCTATGCCACAAGTGAGGGTCTATTAATAAATTTGGGACAAGGACGCTATGTGGGTGACTATTGACTCTTTCAAAAAAAGAGAAAGAAAAAAGGGTACCACCTAGTTAATTTCCAAGATGGATCCGATAAAATATGCTTTTGAAAAACCACCAGTGATTGACCGAGTGGCAAGATGGCAAATGTTGTTTACAATATATGATATTGCCTATGTTACAAGGAAGGCTATAAGGGAAGTGCAGTGGTGGAATATCTAGCAAACAGGGCCATCAACAATCATCAACCAATGAAGTTTGATTTTCTAGATGATGATATCGATGTGGTAGGTCAAGTCAAGGAAAGTCGGGATGAATGGATCCTACCGTTTGATGGAGCATCAAACGTTTGGGGGCATGGACTAATAGCCATATTGATATCACTTGAAGATAAATATTTTCCAGTTTCAGCAAAGCTCTCATTCATGTGTACCAATAACGTAGTAGAATATAAGGTATGTGTTTTGGGTTTGCAAGCAGCCCTCGATAGAGGGGTTAGGAAGTCAACAGTCAAAGGAGATTCATCTTTGGTAATATACCAACTAAAATGAGAATGGGAAACTCAAGATACTAAGCTAATCCCTTATCAGCAATTCATCCTTAAGATGGCGGAAGAATTTGAAAAAATTGAGTTTCATCACTGGCCTAGAGAGAATAACCAGGTTCTTGATGCCTTGGTAACATTAGCTGCATTATTCAAAGTAGAACCTGGGGTAGAAATTGAACCAATTCACATAAAGGTACTGAATGAACTAGCATATTGTGCAATGGTAGAAGAGATTGATGGGAAGCCTTGGTTTCATAATATAAAGCAATGCATCAAAAAACAAGAATATCCTATAGGGGCGCTAGAAAATGACTGAAGGACCATTCGGAGGTTAGCTATAGAATTTTTCTTGGACGGAGACGTGCTTTATAAAAGAAACCATGATATGACACTCGTACGCTATGTTGAATCAAAACAGGTGCAACAAATTATGCAAGATGTCCATGAGGGGGTTTGTGTTACACATATTGGTGGACATTCATTGGCTTAGAAAATTCTAAAAAGTGAATATTATTGGGTGACTATGGAAAGGGATGGCATAAGCTATGCAAGGAAATGTCACAAATGTCATATTTATGGGGATCATATGCAACCCAAACCATTTCAACTCCATGTGTTATCCACACCATTGCCTTTTTAAGCCTGGGGCATGGACGTGATTGGACTAATAACCCCAAAAGTAAGCAATGGTTATTGATTCATTTTTGTAGTCATCGATTATTTTTGTTAGCTTTGGTGTATTCCCAAGAGTGGGGTGACTTGGGTATTTAAAAATTACTTCCTAGGTCAATAAATTTAATGAACGTATTACTTAACCTAGGGTCTATCTATGCAATTATAAACCCAGTCATTCACAATAGTAAAATATAAACATTCATGCATTGGAATTTAAAAAGCGAAAATTAAAAGCACGCACAAGAAATGTTATCGGGGTTTAGCCAACTGTGCCTACGTCTTCGCCTTTAGCTCGCAAGCCCGAGGATTCCACTAATGTTCACTTAACGGGTGGAGTGACACCTAATACAACTTGGTCATTTAGCACAGGCCTAACCTCAACCTTTACAAATTCTCCTTATAGGGTGGAGAAGGCCCTAACAATCCTTACAGGCTGGATTACCGCCCCCTAAGGCCATGCTTGGAATACAACAATATTTTTCTCAATCAACTGGTATAGTGATTATGCTTTCATATAAAGAAGATATGTACCCAATACGCACAATCACATACACATAAACAATATAGGTAATGTAAGCTTAGTGATGTGATTTTGTGCAAGCAACACTCAACAAGGTATTATCACTAATATGCTCAAGAGTGTTCTAAACAAGCTAAATCTTTGAAACACGTTAATATCAAATCTCAATGTTCAATCAGATTTTCAAAGATGCTTAATTAAATATTCAAACTAACTCAAAAGATTTTTTTCAATGAAATAAGCACATGAGTAGTTTGAGAAATATTTTAGCTTGTAGAAAATATTTTGCACTACAAAATCAAAGCTATGGGACACTTGCAATAACAATGCAAATATCCTAAGCCTGCTAGTTTATCCTAACACAAGATTTATTATATTCAAATCTGTGGGATAAACTTTGATAACTCCCCAAAAATAAATCAATCAAACAACCAAGAACAATGGGAGTATTAGAAATCTCTACTAATTAATAACCCAAGCAAGAACTCTCACAAAGCTAAAAATAATCAATGGAATGAAGCTGTGAGAGTGTTTGGAAATATTATTGGAAAAATGGGATTTTAAGTTTGAGAGATTTTTGGCTAATGATTTTTCTTAATCTCTACTTAATCCACACAAATGAACTCATATTTATAGACCAAGGTGAAACTATAGCCGTCTAGGACCCATAGGGAATTCTTAGAAAAGTTCCAAAGTGTTTAGGAAGTATTAACCCTCATTAACCCGTATTTACCTCGGTTAAAATAATTTTAACCCAATAAGGTTTGGGTGGTTGAACCGAGGTTTGGTTGCTCGAACAGACACATTCATAAAAGGTCTTTAAATAGGTTCAGCAGCCCGAGTTCTAGTTTGGTGGCTCGAATCAAAGTCAGAAACATTTCTTCATAAATTCGGGTGCTCGATCATAAGTTTGGTAGCTCGAACTCATGTGTTCAGTCGCTCGGGGCTCAATTTAAACTAAACAGCTCAGTAGTCCGAGTTGGTGAAATGTCATTTTCAGGTGGTTCGAGCACCCGTGGAAGACATGCACAAAATGGTTTGGTCGCCCGAGAGCCAAAGTCAACTTTTGACTTCTCAATAGTTTGGGCGCCCGAGGAGTTTTGAACTCCTAGGGTTCAGTCGTCCGAGCTCTCTCAATTTCCCAAATAATATTCAATTTAAGTGCATTTTTAACGCTCCTCTATTTTATATGATATGTGTGCATGAGTGTAGGGACCTAGAGTCATACTATGGTCTTGCTGAGGCCGTTTTGAGATAGTCTCAAAAATCCGGCGTCGGTTGACCGAAGGGTGGCCTAAGGTCATTATGCCCCTATGGTCAATCTACGGTTTTTTTGAGCTTACAACTACCTACATGCATGACATGTAGAGATTATTACATGCCATATCCCTAGTTACTATTATAGACCCATATTACATTAATTGACTTTACAATATGAAATAGAATCTTCAGGGTCTTCAGGCTTCACTTCAGGTTGCTACATGTCATTATATGAGTATTTTCCAATAAGAACTTGCACATAAACTTGGCAACCATTAAATACCTGAGTATTTTTCATAATAAAAATAGGGTATGATCCATGGGGTCAATAATCTCCCCATTTGTGATGATGACAAATACTTGTCTACTTCTCCCCTTTTTGGTAACAGCCAAAAGGGGCTAGATGAAAATTTAAGTATATATAAGCAAATAAGAGGAAAATATCATTCATATACAAGATATGGTTCGGGAAAAGGTTTTTAAAAAATTCGGAAGCATGCCTTTTGAAGACAGAACATTTTTCCCAAAAATGTCTGTACACAAGAGACCTGATTGAGTAATATATTGACAATATATCCACAACTACTTACTAAAATAGTCCAGAATTCTCAACACATAAAATGGAGGTATAACTTTTAGTCATTCAAGTAATATAATAGCTATATAATGCAAAAAGAATGACAAAGATAACCTCAACAATTAAGCACACAAATAATATAACTGGTCATTTAAATGATTTAAACGACATGAAAACAAGGTTAGACCATAAGCATACACAAACCACTACAATTGAAACATATCATAAGACCCGTGGAAAATTTAAGTTAAAAGCACACGACATATGATACCAAAAAGAAGGTTTGAGCATAAACATAGTCTAACTAGTTCACATGCATTTTTATGTGAAGTTATCGAACTAGTTATGTAATTTATATATATATATATATATATATATATATATATATATGCATAATGGTGATAAGGCAAGAAATAAAGAGTTTAGTTTTGAAAGTTGATCTTGCCAAAAAGTATGTGTATATCCATATATATATATATGTGTGTGTGTGTGTGTGTGTGTGTGTGTGTGTGTGTGTGTGTATCCCCCTTGATATTTGCAAAAAGTGCTTGGGGGGGGGGGGGGTGCTTGCTAAAAAAGAAACTTTAATTTTAAAACAAGCAAGCAACATTTTCTAGTTTATCAATTAAGCATATACAAGTAGCATTTTCTAGTGTGTGTATATCCCCCTTGATATTTGCAAAAAGTGCTCAGGGGGCGGGGGGTGCTTGCTAAAAAAGAAACTTTAATTTTAAAACAAGCAAGCAGCATTTTCTAGTTTGTCAATTAAGCACATACAAGATTATAACCAGAAAAATCAATCATAAAGATCGTAAAGATATCAGGAAATTTAAAACAAGGATTATATGGCTACACAACTGATTGTGGCAAAACAACATATTTCAACTTAAAATTTTCAATATGACCATTTTATTCAAGCATATGCCACATTTGATTCAACAACAT
The DNA here is from genome assembly GCF_029873635.1 of Malania oleifera. Classification (NCBI taxonomy): domain Eukaryota; kingdom Viridiplantae; phylum Streptophyta; class Magnoliopsida; order Santalales; family Ximeniaceae; genus Malania; species Malania oleifera. The sequence goes on along the minus strand of NC_080417.1, from coordinate 82,225,397 downwards.
ATCTAAGCTAAAAAGTTTGTGAGCATAATGTGATAAGCATTTTAATTTTAGATGCTCCTCCTATCAATTTGAGTACGTACTTGGATTCTTTAACTACTTATACTAACCAAAGATTAATTTCATTTTGCTCAATAGTATAAGCTATTCATTTGAAATCCTTTAAACCAACCATACTAATGATTTATTAACTGTGTTCTTATTAGTATGGTTATCCCAATAGGCAATAAATGCATAAGAAATAGATATTAAGGCATGTTATGTAGTTCGTGACCCAAGAACATTCCATATCAAATCGTAGAACTTCAAGTGCAGGATATAATGTTCAGGGATTTTTAGAAGAACCTCAATATTTCAAAACGTGAAGTGATGCATATAAGTCATTTATGCACTTTCTATAGGGATGGAGCTGAGCTCCCCTAAATGTCTAATGATTATGCCAGGATGAAGTTTAATTATTCAATTTATTTTCACTCATCCTTTCAAAATATTTTAACATTTATTTTATCATAATCATCTTTATACAAGGTTTTATGTTGGGAAAATTCCTGTCAAAATTTCGGTAGCCTGTCGTCTATAAATCGGACATTTTTCTACAAAACCTGTACCTGATAATGGGTTTTTTTCAACATATAAATCATATAAAACAAGCAACAACCTAATATCCACAACTATCATGCAAATTACATCAACTGCATCCGCCATGCAAGAGACTTTTAAGCAAGCAATTTAGTAGTATAAACAATTCATGAAACATAATCTATCCATTAAAGAATATAGAGAGCGGAGGATAGATTTGAGTTCAGTACAGTGCGGTTATTCACTAAGGCATAAAGACATAAATGATATAAGAATATGAGAGCATTTTCATTTATATAGATATAAAGGTAGAAGCTCCCCCTGAGTTATGCACTTAACTCATTTAATGCCTCTTTCAATTTCTAATTTCTTTAGCCAAGAGTTATAAGATTTTCAATTGTTTTAGACTTGGCATGAATGCTTTAGGCTTATCAGACCAAAAGGTCATAGTGAATATTGTTTTTGTGAGCTAAGCCTATCTTGCCTCTTTTCTTATGAATTTCAATACGTGTGAGAGACATAGGATTAAATACTCCCAAGGATTAAAATTTATGTTAAGTTCAAAGAGTATTCATTTTGAGTGGACATTTTCAAAAAAAATTTCGTGCTAGTTAATATGTCCACACCTTTTTGAAAAAGAGCAGCTAGAGTATATGAATTTTTGAACACTGCTCTTTGGTGATTGGAGAGTATCCTTCAGATATGATCACATAGAGGGATAAGGATATGAACTAAGGAATGGGTGAAACCTTACCGAATATGATTGTGGTTTGGTAAGGATTTCCTATGAAGGGGATAGGTGAATCAAGATTAGAAGAGCTATATTTTTAAACTCAGGGGAATAATTTGATTTGATCAATAAAATACGAATCCCATAGTGGATGCCTCTAATTTTGATTGTGAGAGGGGTGTCTTATTATTAGCACAAGATAGATATGGAATTTATTATCATTGCTTATGCCTAGAGTGATGACGAGATTTTGATTAATGAGATTAGGGTTAAATGATATAAGGCAAGGCGAATTCCCTAAAGCTCAATTCTGTGCAATGGATAGCAGTATGCTTAAGCTTGTGATTTTCATGTTAGCATGGGTTAAGCATTTTGAATTTAAAAACCAGGCATAGATGTCATCTCCATTTGGAAATGGATAAAGATTCTTAGTATAACAAGATCGTGTTTAGTGAGTGTGTATACTAAGATTTTCATTTTAAGCGACAACCACTTCCCAAACCTATAGTCATCACAATCCCCTAAACCTAATCCTAAGAAAATATTAACTAGAAGATAATTTCAATTTGAATATGTTTTTCCTTAAGTCCTAAGGGGTGTGCTTTACTGATTATCCATTTCATTTATTTTTCCATGTCTCTGGCACTTCTAGTTAAACAACTAAACCCGCTATGCCCTTTTCTTTTATGTTGTAAGCAAGTTTTGAATTTTTGTAAAAGACAATGCTTACTAATATTATGCTTCCATGATGAGGCATGATAATGGGATTTATATGATGACCCTGAATCATTTTCACAAATATTTTTCTTTTCAATTCTTAAGAATTTATCATCTCCCATTTTCCCTCCTAGCAGATTATTTTCAATATCTTTTCAATCTTTTTCTTTTCAAGGATGGCATATGATACTCTTTTAATTTTTCTAATTGCTTTTCTAACCTATTACTCTCATTTTTCAAAAAAGTTTTCTTCTTAGACATCACAACTAGAATCTTATGCATTTTAAATGATTCAATTTCCAATGCTATATATGAGGGCATGCTTTCATTGTAAGATTCAATACATGATTCATCAGAAAATTTATCACTACAACACTCATATGAATCAATGCATACAATATTATCATCAGAACTAATAGATGACTCATCATACAATATATCACAAAATTTGGCACAAGAGTCACCACAACATGCATCTTAAATCCATGGTATATGAATTTGCATGCATTAAAGAAATATCATTTTCATTGACAGGCATACAAATTCCTTTGACAATCACCTGCCAGGCCCCCCAACTCATAGATTTTATAAATACACTCATTCTAATTTTTTAGGTAGTGTAATCGACACCACAAAATAATGGAGGGCTAGTAGGTGATTGTCCCTCTCCAAATGGGGATACACCAAATCGAGCCATTTCGATCTTTTTGCAAAAATATTTTAAGTCTAGTGCAACGAGGCTCTAATACCAAATGTTAGCTTTGGTGTATTCCCAAGAGGGAGGGGGGTGAATTGGGTATTTAAAAATTACTTCCTAGGTCAATCGGTTTAATAGTAGTATTATTCAACCTAGGGTTTGTCTATTCAATTATAAACCCAATCATTCACAATAGTAAAATATAAACATTCATGTGTTGGAATTTAAAAAGTGAAAATTAAAAGCACACACAAGAAATGTTATCGGGGTTCGGTCAACTGTGCCTATGTCCCCACCTCTAACTCGCAAGCCCGAGGATTCCACTAATGCTCACTTAACGGGTGGAGCGACACTTAATACAACCAGGTCAATTAGCACAGGCTTGACTTCAACCTTTACAAATTATCCTTGCGGAGCGGAGAAGGCCCTAACAATCCTTACGGGCTAGATTATCGCCCCCTTAGGCCATGCCTAGAATACAATAGTATTTTTCTTAATCAACTGGTACAATGATTATGCTTTCATGTAAAGCATATATGTACCCAATACTCGCAATCACATACACATCAACAATATAGGTAATGTAAGCTAAGTGATGTGATTTTGTGCAAGCAACACTCAACAAGGTATTATCACTAATATGCTCAAGAGTGTTCTAAACAAGGTAAATCTTTGAAACACGTTAATATCAAATCACAATGTTCAATCAGAGTTTCAAAGAAGCTTAATCAATTATTTAAAAGAACTCAAAATATTTTCTTCAACGAAATAAGCACACGAGTAGTTTGAGAAATATTTTAGCTTGTAGAAAATATTTTGAACAAAAAAAAAAAAAAAAGCTATAGGACACTTGCAATAACAATGCAAATATTTTAAACTTGCTAGTTTATCCCAACACAAGATTTATTGTATTCAAACCTGTGGGATAAACTTTGCTAACTCCCCAAAAATAAATAAATCAATCAATCAAACAAAAACAATGGGAGTATTAGCAACCTCTACTAATTAATAACCCAAGCAAGAACTCTCACAAAGTTAAAAATAATCAATGGAATGGAGGTATGAGAGTGTTTGGATGTATTATAGGAAAAATGGGATTTTGAGTTTGAGAGAATTTTGGCTAATGATTTTTCTTAATCTCTACTTAATCTACACAAATGAATTCATATTTATTGACCAAGGTGAAAATATAGTCATTTAGGACCCATAGGGAATTCTTAAAAAAGTTCCAAAGTGTTTAGGAAGTATTAACCCTCATTAACCCATATTTACCTCAATTAAAATAATTTTAACCTGACAAGGTTCAAGTGGCTGAACCGAGGTTCGGTAAAAGGTCTTTAAATAGGTTTGGCAGCCCAAGTTTCAGTTCGGTGGCCCAAATCAAAGTCAGAAACATTTCTTCATAAATTCGGGTGCCTGGTCATAGGTTTGGTAGCCCGAACTCGTGTGTTCGGTCGCCCGGGGCTCAATTTGAACTAAATAGCTCGGTAGCCCAAGTTGGTGAAATTTCCTTTGCAGGTGGATCAGGCGCCAGTGGAAGGTATGCACAAAATGGTTTGGTCGCTTGAGAGCCTAAGGCAACTGTTGACTGCTCAATAGTTTGGGCCCTCAAGGAGTTTTGAACTCCTAGGGTTTGGTCACCCAAGCTCTCTCAATTTCTCTAATAATATTCAATTTAAGTGCATTTTTAACACTCCTCTATTTTATATGATATGTGTGCATGAGTGTTGGGACCTAGAGTCATACTATGGTCTTACGAAGGCCGTTTTGAGATAGTCCCAAAAATGTGGCGTTGGTAGACCGAAGGGTGCTCTAAGGTCATTCGGTCCCTATGGTCAATCTACGGTCTTGTTGAGCTTACAATTACCTACGTGCATAACATGCAAAGATTATTACAGACCATATACCTAGTTACTATTACAAACCCATATTACATTAATTGAATTTACAATATGAAATTGAATCTTCGGGGTCTTCAAATTTCACTCCAGGTTGCCGCATGTCATTATATGAGTATTTGCCAATAAGAACCTGCACACAAACTTGACAACCATTAAATACCCAAGTATTTGTCATAATCAAAATAGGGTATGACCCATGGGGTCAACAATTTCACAAAGTGGGTGCAGGCAGCTTCCTATGCAAGTTTTACTCAGAATGTGAATAGTTTTTTCATTTGGAGGGAAATAATATGTAGATATGGGATCCTAGAAAGGATAATCTCTGATAATGCCAAGAATCTAAACAATGAGGTGATGACAATGTTATGTACTCAGTTCAAAACCAAACATCATAATTTAGCACTTTATCGACTTCAAATGAATGGAGCAATGGAAGCAGCCAATAAAAATATCAAAAACATCCTGGAAAAGATGAAAACACTTATAGAGATTGGCATGAGAAGCTACCTTTAACTTTATTGGAATGCATGACAGTAATCTGTACTTCTACTAGGGCAACTCCTTATTTGCTAGTCTATGTAATGGAAGCAATCATTTCAATTAAGGTTGATATACCATCTTTGCAAGTTTTGAAGGAAGAGGAATTAGAAGAGGCATAATAGGTAAAAGCAAGGTACAATAAGCTAAATCTTATTGAGGAGAAAAGGTTGACTGCTTTGGTTTATGGACAACTTTATCAAAGAAGAATGATGAGAGCTTTAAAAAAAAACGTGCGCCCTCGGTGATTCCAAGAAGGTGATTTGGTCTTGAAGAAGATTTTTCCAATCCACAGTGATCGTTGTTGGAAATGGACTCCAAATTATAAAGGGTTCTATGTTATAAAGAAGGCCTTTTCAAGAGGAGCATTACTGTTAGCTGATATGGATGAAAATAATTTACTACACCCTATCAATTTAGATGATGCAAAAAGATATTTTGCCTAATGTATTTCTTGATTAAATTTATAAAAATTCTTCACTTTCTATGCTAATTTTTGGTCAGTGTATTATGAATACAATGATGGTGTTCTTAATAAATGATGGGTGGCTATCTTTGGCCAACCAATATACCCAAAAGAACCAAAAAATGTATCTATATACCACTTGGTAACCCACTTGAGCCTGAATTAAAACCATGTTTTTCTTAAGGCCAACTTGCTAAAAATTCAACCCAAGTTTAAGTTCCCTAATGTTTGGCAATTCATTTGAGGCAATGGTTACTGCCGAAAGGATGGTAGACTATCTTTCTGTTACCCTAAAAGAAGTCCTTTCCAACCTTGTTGAGCTCGAAGAATTTATTACTTGAATACACTGCCAAGGGATCACCCCCCACATTGGGGCAATCTCAAGAAGTTTATCATAAGGCCCCAATGGAATCCAAAAATATGAATGCACTAAACTCCCATCACAAAAATGAAAAAAGGGAAGTACAAGAAGAAAAAGAAAGAAAGAAAGACCAGGGGCACACTTCATAGGTGATTCTTGACCAATGTTAACTTTGATGAAATTGGTAATTTTGATAATTATTAAATCCTTTTTTTTCTTTAACATATGCCCCTAGCCTACATTGAGGTCCAAATGAAAGTTCTAACCTAATTGGTATCTACCACCATCTCGAATGAATTATTAGACTTATTGAGAGTTTGAACTAGGTTATAACTTGATCCTAATAAGGTATGTAGGTAGTTTGTTCAGATAAAAAGTTTGGTCAATATTTACATTGTCAAGGGCATAAATGTCATTCTGGGGAGGGGTTCTTGAGCTTTAGTTTCCATGTTCTTCTAGAAACCTGTATCCTTAGCCTACATTTCGTCTCGCGTCTTAAAGTTCGCCCTGAGATTCGAACACTAATTAAAATATCTGATAAGACACTTATTACATATTAAGATGAAAGGACCGAAATAGGGCCATGGAACTTGAGTCAAGAGAGTATCATTGAAGGTTGACATCAGATTTATAGCAGAAAAATACAGAAGTGGGTGCAATAGAGGGGCAAAGTCAAGTTATGCTCATTCCTATAAAGAGAGCAAATCTAGGTCATCAAGAAGAAGGGAAATTTTGGGGTGGTTTCCCATTGATTTGTTCTCTAAGTAGACATCAAAGCTACACGGTATCAAAATACTAGTAAAGTTACTTCTTGTTAAAGAAAGCATAGAAACCAGGTGAATAGATAGGTTTGTGAATTTCATTTTTAATGAGATTGTATTACCTGATTACATATTTATTCATTTAATTTCAAAATTTTTTAAACATTAAGAGTGCAGTCCTAAAAGAAATGTCATGGTTAGAAAAATTCAGTGAAATTCATTTTCAACATTCTTAAGATGAATAGGTTTAGTCAAATAGTTTGATTACAAGTAGCTTGAGGCAGAGGATATGCCAAATTTTGGGCAAAAAAATGAAGGGGTATTCACATCAAGAAATGCAGTGATGTCCTCTGCGTAAAATTATCATTTCTTGAATCGGGGCATCATTGGCAAGATATGAGTTTTTCTCTTTAGATTGAAATTTGAAGGAGGTTGAGACTGGGATATGGCAAGGCTGAATGGGCGTCAGTTCTCAAGCATACTTGAAGAGGAAAAGTTGTGCATTTTAACACATTGCATGCATCACATCCGAAATGATAGGAAGCAACATACCTGCATTTTGTAAAAATCATTGCATAAGTAGAATTGGGACATGTTATCATATCATGCATCATCATATTCATATCATACAAGTTTTCTTGCATAAATAGTGTTCATTCCCATTTTCATTTAGTTAAGTCATTGTCTCTCATAAAGTGGTTTGTATTCTACTTTGGGTATGGGGCATTAGTTCTCAAATCCAAGTAGTTCTTTCCAAATTTTTCGGATGCTGGGGCATTAGTCCCCAAAATTCAAGTAATCACTGCCAAGTGGTTTCATCTACTTTGGATCTTGGGCTTTAGTCCCCAAAATCCATGTAGTCACATCTAAGTCATTTTAAGTATCTCGTTCATTTGAGTAGTCACTTTCAAGTTGTTCTGACTATCTCGTTTGTTCGAGTGGTCTCTTTTGAGTTATCCTAACTATCTCGTTAACTTGAGTAGTCATTGTCAAGTTGCTCTAACTATCTTGTTGACTTGAGTAGTCCATCCAAGTTGTTACTAAATAACTCATTTAGTCCATTCAAGTTGTTACTAACTAACTCGTTTAGTCCATTTAAGTTGTTACTGACTAACTCGTTAACTTGAGTAGTCCCTTCAAGTTATCCTGTGGTTTAAGTAGTCACATGCAAGTTGCTCTGGCTATTTCTCCAAATAGTCACATTCAGGTTATATTGACCACCTCACTAATACATTTAAGTTACTCTGTTTATTTCTCCAAATAGTAACATTCAAGTTATACTAACCATCTCCCTAACACGTTCAAGTTGCCCTGGATATTTATTCTAATAGTCACATTTCAAGTTACTTCGACTATTTCATTAATTCGAAAAGTCACATACTAATAATCACATTGACTCAAGTAGTCACATTCAAGTTGCTTTGACTATCTCATTAATTTTAGTGGTCACATTCAAGTTGTCCTAGCTATTTCAGAGTCACATGGCATGAATCCGAATAGTCACATCCAAGTTGTTCTGATTGGCTCAAGGGCATGTGGCTTTAGTTCCCAAACGTGATAAGTCATTCTTTACCTTACTCTGTAAGTGTGTCAATTTGACCCGTAATTCCATACATCTTCGTAAATCCACATTTTTTCCTTTTATTATACAAGGCTTGATCCAAAATTTGTGTCTTTTGTCTTTATAGGTTTGTTACCAAAAGATGACAAAAAAGATTACTCTTCTTGTGATCTTAAGAAACAAACCTATAAAGCAGGACAACTGTAGACACCTCATTTTTACTAAGGCTAAATGTAACAAAAATTACATATTTTTATTTCATTTTCGAATACAGTAGAAAATACAAAAAATAAAGAAAAAAGTTTGGAATATAACTGAAAATACAAAAATACAGGGAAATTCTGAATATAGTAGTACAAAAAGAAAAAAAACAAATTCGCAGATAATTTGCAGGAATATTAGGATGTCCCTACTGACACCTGCACACACGCATAAAGAGAGAGGTTAGGGAAAAATTATCAATAAATGATTGGAGATTTCTTTCTTAAAATCAGTTGATCTGCAATAAAATTGAATGATTTGTTTCTCAAAATTGAATGACTTGCAATGGAGTAGGGTGATTTGCTACCTATTTCAATTGATATGTTTGAGACCCACATGGAAGGAAATCAACAAAGGAAATCCAATTTCAATGCTCTTGACCTTACGATGGAAAATTTCCATCAACAGGAAAGCACACACATAGAAAGGAAGGTAATTAGGAAATCGGCAGTAGGGAAAGGATTGATCTACTTCCTAAATGGTTTGATTTGGTCTTTAATGCTAGTCAAGACCCTAACCCTATAAATAGAGACCTCCACAAGAGGAGAAAACACACAAGAAAATTAAGAGGAAATCATGACTGAATAAAGAAGGCAAATGAGAGGCTATTCAAGTGATAGATAAAGAGAAATTTAGAGAGTCATTTGAAAGATACACACATTTAGTGTCTCTCAAGAGATACACATTGAGAGGCAGTCTGAAGCAGTGGCAAAGGAAATCATAAAACTTATGATTGAGAGAGAAAAAGATTGATCTAATCTAGAATAAAGAATTCAGAATTGAAGAACGGGTAACCTATAGAAAAAGCTTGAGGAGGAGTCTCAGAGATTCAAAGCAAGAAATCGAGGTTGGATAAGAAGACAAGAGGAGTAGAAGACCAAAGGTTGATTGGGTTATATTTTATTGTGTTATGTCCCATTGTCATGCTTAATCATGTAATTCTAGTAGCATAGAACTATGCTAAAATCAACCCATTAACTTGATCCACTAAATTGGATCTAGCTTGTTTGACCTATGAGCCCAAGTTTTGCAGACCCTTGACCCAGGCCACGGAACCATTAACCCATTTCAAAAACCATTTTTAAAAGCCAAAGTCCACAAAGCCCCGACCTAGAACCACTTTTAAAAGCCCTAAGACCAGCCCCATTTTTTTATTTTTTATTTTTTAAAAAACTTGGACCAAGTTCACTTTTAAAAGCCTCAACCCAAGTCCATTTTAAAATCCCAAAAACAATAGCCATTTAAAAAGCCCAACAATCAAGCCCTGTTTTTAAAAAGGCCAAGGCCTAGAACCCATTTTAAAATCCTAAAGCCTAAATAGCCATTTAAAAAAGCCCAGAGCCCAACTGGCATTTTAAAAATACCTGGCTCAAACCCTGTTTTAAGAAGGCCAAAGCCTAGAACCCATTTTAAATCCCAAAGCCTAAATAGCCATTTAAAAAGCCCAAAGCCCAGTTGCCATTTTAAAAATCCCTAGTCCAAACCCTATTTTAAATGCCAAAACCCAATCACAAGTCCACTTGAGCTCAATCTAACTAACCAACCCCACCACAAGCCCACTTGGGCTTAACTTAACCTTACTCAAGCCAAGTCCCAACTTGACCCAAACCCTAATTGTACCCCTAACCCTAGTTCTAACCTAGGGATGAACCTAACCTAGGGTCAAAATGACCCAATTCTTGTTTGGGTAGTGAGAAAATGGGAAGAGCTTTCTTGGGGAAATGCCAAAAAGATCCAAAGGAATAAAAAAAACCAAAAGAAAATCCAAAGGAACCCAGAAGAACAACAAGGAAAGATAAATAAAAATTGAAAAGGAGGATACTTATCTTTGTGAAAAATCCTGGCCTAAACCCTTTTTTGCCTATCTCTCTGCCATATTAAACCTATAAAAACCAAAAGGAAAGAGGTAAGAACATAGAGAAACGGAGATACAAAAGAGGAAGTAAGAGAAAAGAGAGATCAATAGAAAACAAAGAAGGAAGAAGAGAAAGTGTGAGAAGAGAGATATGTTGGCCTAACAAGGCTTACGAAATCTTATTTTGATGATAAAAAATCAAGAGAATTTAACATGTTTTGGTTAAAGTGATAATATTTCAGGAAGCAAGCATATAAGTTCAAGATCGAGTGCTCAAAATGCTCACAAACCTTATTAAAAGAGAAAGATTAACGGATATTGAAGCTTGGATTTAAAAAGAGATGAAAGCTCAATGAATGTTAAAGCTTGGTTTCAAAGATAGACAAATCTAAGGAAGCTTGAAGCATGAAGTCAAGATGGACTCAAAGAAATGGAAAAACATGAGGACTTAGTGCTTAGAGTGTTTAAGTTTAAAGAGTCTCATGTAAATACTTCATTAGATATCGATATGGATATATGAAGCTCTTTAGGTTTCATTATAGACTTAGAGACCACTTTTTAAGAACCCCGGAAAATGATTTTTGAGTTACATTTGAGTTTTTCAAAAATTAAAAGATCAAAGTCTTGAAAATAAAAAAAAAATTGTGGAAAATTGATAGTTGAGTCGACTGACTCAAAAAGCCCAGTCTGCTGAAACAAAATAGCCTCAGTCGACTGACCCAGGCGACTGACTCCAAATAGAATAGACCCAGTCGATTGACCTGTGAAAAATTCAAATTTTAAGCAGTAACGAGAAATTTCTAAATTTAAGTTTTCGAATTCTAAACGTTGTAAAAGCTTGGGAAACACTCCAAGTGACTTGGGGAACACGAAATTTCTTTCTAAACTCTATAAATACTCCCTAAATCCAAGGATTTTGACACACCAAGCAATACAATCAGCATTCAAGCATTGATATTATAAACTCTTCAAAAGCTCTCTCTTGCTTAAACTCTTGCTGAAGATTTCTACTGAGATTTTACTAAACAAAGCCTACAGTTCTTTGAGTATTTACTAAGTTTCTCAAATCTAAGAAAGAACCTCCAGTGATCAACTTCTTGAGCTTCATATTCATTTTTATTGATATTTAATTTGAAGTATATTAGTGCTCTAACTTGTACTAATCAGCTCTGTTTTGAGAGTGTCTTTGTACGCAAGAATTTGTTCTTGTTCTTGTTTTTTTTTTATGATTCAGGTTGTTGAATCATTGGATTACCAAGCGTGGGGTATTGCTCGGAGAGGAGGGCTTTATCCTATTTGAAGCAGTGTGTAAACGGTTTGCTCCGTCTGGTTAAAGGAGTGGTATAGTGCAATCCTTGGGTGGTGTACCTAAGGTGAGGACGTAGGCAGGTATAGTCGAACCTCGTAAAAATTTCGGTGTCAGTCTCTTCCCTATTCTCTTTAAATTTAAGCACATATATACTGTGTGGATGCTTATTTAAATTGCTAGAAATTGTCTTGCATTTGGGAATTACGGAAACCTTAAAAAGGGGAGTACGTTGATTGAATCTTGCAGAAACCTTCTAAGGTAGTGCGTTCATTAAACAGGTCATTCATCAGCAACAACTCAAGATCAAAAAGACCAAATCTTGGAAACTTGCTGGAATTGTTATAGCAATTCACATTGTGAAAATTGTCCTACTGAGTTTTGATTTAATTTGCTAAATGAAATATTGAGAAACTTGCAAAACATTAAACTTGATATACTCATCTATAAAGAGTTAAATTAAATTGTGTCTTGGCTGATTTTGTGATTGAAAATCAAACCATACATGTGTGATTGCTGAATCTAAAAATTGGTTGAGAAAAAATTTACAAAAAGAGTGTAAAAGAAATTTTTAAATCCCAATTCACCCCCCTCTTGGGAATACACCTTACTTTTCAATTGGTATCAGAGCAGGGTTATAACAAATATTAAATTAGAAGCTATATAAAGATCTCTATGGCACACCTAGGCATATCTCTCTTTGCCGAGGGTCAATCCTCAACTAGACCTTCTATCTTTTGTGGTGTTAACTACACCTTTTGGAAAAAAAGAATGAGAATCTATTTACAAACTATGGATTAGAAAGCATGGAAATTTGGCACACAAGGTGACCTTATTCGCACTAAAATCGTAGATAATAAAGAAATACCCAAAGAGGAAAAAAAGATGACCGACAATGACCATAAGGTGTTGTAAGTAAATTCAAGTGCTATGAATGCTTTATATTATGCTCTTGACATAAATGAATTCAATAGGGTCATGGCATGTAAAATAACTAAAGAAATATGGGATAAATTAGAGGTAACCTATGAAGGAACGATTGATGTTAGAGATAGTAGAATCGACATGCTCACAAGCGAGTATGAGGCCTTTAGGATGAACTCGGATGAAACCATCACTAATTTGTACACTAGGTTCACTTATATAATAAAATCCCTTAATGCCTTAGGGAAAAACTACTCTACATATGAGATGTTCCAAAAAATATTTAGAGGACTTCCACCAATTTGGGAACCTAAAGCCACAACAATTACTGAAGGAAGAAACCTTAGAATATCTCCCTAGATGAATTAATTGGATCACTTTTCACCTATGAGATTGTTTTGAATGAAAGGAATTATGAAAATAACAAACGAAAGAAATCAATAGCCATTAAACCTGCACAAAAAAATTATAGTGAAGAAGAAGATGATAATGAATTAGATGATGATGAAATTGTATTGCTCACTAGGAGACTCCAAAAATTTTTCAAGAAAAACAAGAAATTCGCTAGAAAGTTTAGAGGTGCAAAGTCTGAGAAAGGAGAAACAAGAGAAAAGGAAACTAAGAATGAACCTCCTACTTGTTACAATTGTAAAAAGGTTGGATATATTAAACCTAATCGTCCACAGCTCAAGAAAGACAAAAAGAAGAAGAAGAAGAAGAAGAAGAAGGCTATGAAAGCTACTGCATGGGAAGACACAAGCTCAAGTGAATCGGGGAACGAATCAAGTCAACAAGAAGTAGCAAACATTTGCTTTATGGCAAAGAACGCTGAGGTAAATTACCATTCTAGCTAAATTGAAGAATTAATGATGAATCATGTAGTGACTCATGTGAAAGTATGCCATCATATAATGAAATTCAGGCTGAGTTGTTTGCATTGCATAATAGGTTTATAAAAGAAACAAAAAGAAACATAGCTTTAAGAGAACAGAATGAAACACTCAAAAATCAACTAAAAACTTCAAAATCAGTTGAAAAAGAAAAGGAATCATACATTGATAAGCTCATGAAGAAAATCAACAAGATGTCTCAAGAGTTTGTAAAACTTTGTTGGAATTGGTGTATTCCCAAAAGGGGGCGTGAATTGGGTATTTAAAACTTTTCTCCTAGGTCAATTCAAATTCCAAAAACAGTATTACACAAGCCTGGGATCTTTCTGTATAAACATAAACCCAATCAAATATTCAAATAATCAAACACATGTACTGCATATACTAAATCAAACATAAAACATACATGTGCTGAAATTGAAAGTGTTTTGAGGTTCGGTCGACTATATTTGAAATTCAGTATGCTATTTATATGGTTTGGTCGACTCAATCATAAGTGCACTAGAGGTTTAGTCGGTTGAACAGTTGGGTGTTAGAGACGAGCCAGTTCGGTCGACTGTGGAAGATACGTTCAAAACCGTTCGGTCGGCTGAACCTTGGTTAAACTGTTGACCCCTAAGTGGTTCGATTAACTGAGCTAAATATAACCAGCTATGTTCGGTCGACCAAGTGACTTTCAATTATTTATTTAGGTCCTGATTTTGCGTGTAGTTTACCCCTGCTTGCATAATTATGATTTGTAATATAGAGGGGATTTATCAAAGTGATGTGCAGGGACCTAAGGTCGATCTAAGGTCATTTGAGCTAATCCAAAAAATCCAGCATCAGTTGACCGAATCCCTAAGGTTAATCTATGGTCTTGAGCATATAATCCTATCATGCATGATGGAGTTATTACAAACCATAAATACAAACCAAACTGAATTGAATGCAATTACAAGAAATAAAAGTTGTCTTCATTCCTTTTGCTTCTTCAAGAGCCATCTTAGACTTGAACTTTATGGACTGTATGGCTTCCTTGTGTTCATACCCTTAGTGCATGGAAAGGATGATCCTGTTCAAACAACTTAGTGCACAGGCAATATACTTTGTATTTTTTTCATAATCAAAATGAGATAGGACTCAAAAATTCAACAATCTCCCCTTTTTTGATGATGACAAATACAAATGCAAAAGTGGGTAAATCCAAAGAAGGCTCTCCCTAAGAATATGCATAATTTCAAAATTTCAATGTAGATCAAGCATATTTAGAAAGGAAGACATTTCAAATACAAAATGCATTCATTCAAGTTTGTCATTTGAGCTCAAGTATCAAGAGTACCCAATTTTTCAAGTGTAAATCTCCCCCTTTTGGAATTAGCAAAAAGGGTTAAGTTAAGTTAAACAATTTGAGCATTTTGAAAAAAATATTAGCTTAAGAGAACATCCCCTATTTGAAAAAATTTTGGGTATATAAAAAATATAACTGTTTTCGAAAAGTATGGCAATTGAGTACACAAAATAGTATAATTGGTCATTTAAATTTAAAATGTCATAACAAACCAGGCCAAACTAGAAGTATTCACAAATCATTGCAGTTTGAACAATACACAAGACCCGCAAACAGAATGGAGTTCAGAACATGCGGCATATGATAGCAAAGATTGGATTTGCGAATAAATTTAGTCTAACAGATTTGTATACATTTTCATGTGAAGTCACCAAACCAGTCATGCAATTGAAAAAACATATATGTATATAATAATAATAATAATAATAATAATAATAATAATAATAATAATAATAATAATAATAATAATAATAATAATACGGCAAGAGATAAAGAGTTTTAGTTTTGAAATTAATTCTTGCCATAAAGTATTAAAATAAATTTCCCTTTTTGATGTTATCAATGAAGTACTGAGGGTGATGCTTGCCAAAAAAATGTTAAAAATCATGCAAGCAAGCAAACAATATTCTAGTTTAGCATTTATGCACAGCTACATAAGATAACTAGAATAGGACAACCATATAGATCTAAAGAATTTAACAATCAAATACAAGATCATATGGTGACATGAGTGATAGTGGCTAACAATATATTTCACATTAATATTTTCAATAAAATTTTCACATTTAAGCACAAGTCACACATGATTCAAAACAGATCTAAACTAAAATGTGTTGGTGAGCATAACAGGGTAGGAATTTTAATTCCAGATGCTCCCCCTTTCAATTGGAAACCTAGCTTAGATGCAATAAATTGCTTATACCAGTTAAAGACTAATTTCATTATACTCAGTAGTAAAAACCATCATTTTGAATCTTTTAAACCAACCATACTGATTATTAATCAACTACATTCTAATCACTACAGTTGTCCCTATAGGCTGCAAATGCATCAGAAAAAAAATATATTAAGGCATACAATAATGTTCATAACCAAGAACAATCCATATCAAGTTATGAAGCTTTAAGAGCTGGATATGATGTTCGTGATTCTCTGAAGAGCCTCAATATTCAAAAGGCAAAGTGATGCATGTGAGTCTTTTATGCACTATCAATAGGGATGGAGCTCAGCTCCCCTAAATGTTCTCGATGATTATGCAAGGATAAAATTTAATATTTAATTAGTTTTCACTCATCCTTTCCAAAAAAGTTTAACATTAATTTTATCATAATCACTTATGTACAAGATTTTATTTTGGGAATAACAAAAATTCGACAGCATGCCGTCTGAAATTGGACATTTTCCCATAAACCCTGTACTTGAAAATGTGGTTTTTTTTCAATAGCTAAAACAATTTGAACATGCATAAGATAATGAGAGCATTTAATTTGTATAGACATGAAAGTGTAATGCTCCCCCTAAGTTATGCATCAATCCATTTTATGCCTTTTCATAATTTTATAATTCCATTGGCCAAGATTTTTAAGATTTTCGATGGTTTGAACTTGGCGATGAATGCTTTAAGCTTATTGGACTAAAAAGTCACAATGAATATTCGTTAAGGTGATAAACCAATGTTTGCCTCTTTTCTTATGAATCTCAATACATGTGAGAGGACCAAATGGCTTTCGATTTAAACTACATGTGCATAGGCATTTTTGAATTTTCATTCCATCATCTAAAGTTGAAACCTAGTGCAACCACTTATGCCATTCAACTTGTTCTAATGACATGAAGCTCTAAATAATTTGACGTTAACGTTTGAGAGCTTATGAAGCGAGTTAGGATGAATACTCTTGAAGGTTAAACTAATGAGTTCAGAAGAGTATTCCTAAGTGGACAATATTCAAGACATATTTGTGCTAGCGTGTATGTCCAAACAGAATGGGTAAAGAGCAACAAGGAGTATGTGAATATATTGACAAATGCTCTTTGGAGGATGGAAGGTATCCTTTAGATGTGATCATGATTTGTAGCAAGGATACAAACCAATGGATAGGTATGATCTTTACTGGATATGTTCGTGGTTTGGTAAAGAGTCCTATGGATAGGATGGTGAACCAAAATAGTGGATTTTTATATTCTAAGCTCAAAGGGAAGATTTTGATTTACTTAGATGAGAATTTTGATTCCCTTAGTGGACGCATACTATGATTTTTGCATTTTAAGCCCGAACCACTTTCTAAGCCTTTTGGTCATCACTACCCCCTAAACCTAGGAACTAAGGAAAGACTAAAATATTTATATAATTTCTATTGGAATCCGATCTTCTTTAGATCCTATGAATTTTGCCTTCCTAATTACCCACATCAACTTATTATCTTTACCTCTGGCACTTCAAGATTTACATTTGGATTGGATGTTCTGTTTCCCTTTACAAAGTAAGCTCGTTTTGTATATATGTGAAGATCATGCTTAGTTATACTCTTTTTGCTTGATGAGGCAAGACTATGATAGTGAGACCTATAATATGAACTCTTTTTAAAAGATTTAATTCTTTTAACTCCAAAGGGTTTATCATCTTCTATTTCTTCCTTTAGGTAGATAATTTTCAATATCTTCTTAACCTTTTTCTTTTCAAGGATGGTATGATACTCTTTTAATTTTTTTAATTGCTTTACTAACCTTTTACTCTCATTTTTCAAAAAGGTTTTCTTCTTAGACATCCCAACTAGAATCTTATGCATTTTAAATGATTCATTTTCTAGTACTGTATGTGAGGGCATACTTTCATTTAAGATTCAATACATGATTCATCATGAAATTTAACACAAGAATTATCATATGAATCAATGCATGAATTATTAACAGTATTATTACTAGAAACAATAGATGATTCATCATATGGAATATTATAGAATTCAGCACAAGAATCATCACATGTATCATACAATGAAGGAGATTGAGATATATGTACCTCCTCATTGACTATTGTAGTTAAGCAACAAGTTGCTTTCTCCTGATCATTTATAGTCGAACCAAATGGAGAACTGATCTCCTTTCCTCTATATTCTCCTTATTTCCTTTCCAGCTCATCCCATATATCTTTTGCACTTTTACATGCCATAATCTTAGTAAAAATGTTAGGATCTAAAGCACGATATAGTAAATCCATGGCATATGAATTTGCATGCATTAAACTATTATCATTTTCTAATAGCATACAAATTCCTTTATCAATCACCTGTCAGGCTCTCCAGTCCATAGATTTTACAAAAATGCTCATTTAAATTTTCTAGTGGGTGTAATTAACACCACAAAACAATGGAAAACTAGTATGTGACTGTCTCTCTCTGAATGGGGATACTGTTGACCTTATGGGCCATACCCGATTTTGATAATGACAAAGACTCTTTGTATTTGACAACTTTCAAGTTTGTGTGCAGGATCATATTAACTAGATCACATTGATAGCATGTAGCAACTTGAACAATTATAAAGACCCAACACATATATATCATTTGTGTATTGTTGGGTCTGTATTAATTTAATTTCAAATGGGTGTGTAATAATCTCTGCATGTCATGCATGTAGGTAATTGTAAGCTCAAATGACCCTAGAATTGCCCTTAGGTCCCTACACTTTAATAGCACATGAAATCAGGACCTTAGCCCAAAAACCATGAGGTTTTGGGCAACCAAACTTGGTAAAGCTTATTTGCCTCAATTAACCGAACCGTGGAAAGTCAGCATCGCTAACCTGACTTCGGGTGACCGAATTGGAATGAGCGTATCTTCCTCAGTCGACTGAACTCATTTATGACTTTTCCCCCAACGGTTCGGGTGCCCTAACCTTCACCTATAAAATACCCTCGGGAGACCGAAGGTTGTTGTTCTGGCTACCGAAAATATGTACAGGCAACCGAACTGTGGTCTTTTGAAATCGTCTTCAGTTTAGCCAACTGAACCTTGACTCAAGCACCCAAATTTCAAAAAATAACTTTTTTAATTGAGTTTGTTCAGGTGGCCAAACCTCAAGTCGGGCACTTGAAACTCTCAAGTTGGCTCATTTTTTAACTAAGGTAAATAGGGTTAATTAGGGGTTAATTTCTTAACATAATTAAAAAAAAAAATTTTAAATTACCTTTGAGTCCCCAACGATCATAATTTACCCATTCTCTATATGTATGCCTTCATTTGCACAAATTAGTGGGGATTAACAATTAGGATTAAGCCAAAACTCTCTCAAATTTCCAAATGCTATTTTGTTCATACTACTCCCATACACACTCATACACCTATTTCTTTGATCGTTCAAGCTTTAATGTGAGAGTGCCTAGAGTGTTTATACTCAATCCAATATTACTCAAACACTCATATTGTATTTCTTGTTGATTGATTTTGTTTGATTGAGTGTTTGGGCTAAAGTTCTCCACCAATTTAATTTAATAAATTTGGTGTGTGGAGAACTTTGTGGCTTGTGGGTTTTTGCATCAATATTGCAAGATACCTTAGCCTGTAATTTTTGTGTGTGCAAAATTATTATTTTTACAAGTGTACATTCAAACATCTCTTGTGCTAAGTATATTGAGAAAACATTTTTGAGATTGTTTGATTATTCTTGCTTGCATCTTTGAAACTCTAACTTGATATTGAGATTTTCTTTAAAGTTTCAAAGATAGACTTGTTGAACATTCTTGTGCATATTTGAGAATATATATTATACTGAGTGTTGATAGAATAGATTCACTTCACTTAGCTTACTATTCCTATGTTGTTGATGTGCATTAATTATATTGTGCGTAGTGGTACATAATATGCTTAGTTGAGAAGCACATTTTTGTGTACGCAAATTTTTATATCTTTTGTATTCTAGGTGTGGGCTTAAAGAGGGAGACTAGCCCTGTTGAATAGTCCTAGATTAGCTTAGACCCCCTTAGGAAAGCTAGTTGCACCATCTTGGTAAGGTGCAGTTGTAGGTTGAGGTCAGCCCTGTTAATTGACCTAGTTGTAACCAATGCCACTCCACCCGCTAAGTGAGCATTAGTGGAATCCTCGGGCTTACGAGCTAGAGGCGAGGACGTAGACACAGTTGGCCAAACCCCAATAACATATCTTGTGTCGGCTCTATTTTTCCCTATACTCTTTATATTTCTGAAATTTAATTTATGCACATTTATACTTGTATTTGAATAGTTATATGAATGTTGTGCATGCTTTAAATACCATGAATGATTTGGAAATACTGAGTCTGCTGCATCTGTTTTATATATCTACTCAGTATTATTCTATTGGGGTATTGGTATGTGCTTAAATAGACCCTAGGTTGGGAATTACTAATTGAAGAATTGAAATCGACCTAGGAAGAATTTTTAATTGCCCAATTCACCCCCTCTTGAAAATACACCAAAACTAACAATTGGTATTAGAGCCTCGTAGCATTGATTTAAACATTTTTTTTCTAAAAGATCGAGATGACTCTCATTGGTGTATCCCCATTCGAAGAGGGTCGATCACCTTCCAATCATCCATTATTTTGTGGTGTTGATTACACCACCGGGAAAATTAGAATGAGCTTCTTCATAAAATCAGTGAACTGGAGGGCCTGGCAGGTGATTGATAAAGGAATTTTTATCCCAGTAAAAAATGATAATATTTTAATGCATGCAAATTCACATGCCTTGGATTTATTATATTATACTTTAGATTCTAATATTTTGCTTGAGATCATGGCATGTAGAAGTGCATAGGAGATATGAGTTAAGCTCGAAAAGAAGTATGAAGAGACCCAGGAAAAGGAGACCACCACTTTGTAAATGTCAAGCTCAAATGAACTGGGAGTGGTAAATGATAGGGTAATTGTTCTATTAGACATTGAGGTATATGATCCTATCTCAGCCTCTATAGATGATTCTGTTGCTGAATTCTATGATATATCATATGCTGGATTATCTATTGAATATAATGACAGTTCTGTTGATAATGCATGTGATGATTCATATGAAAAATGTTGTGATATAACTTATGATGAATCATCTGTTGTTTCTAATGATATTACTGCATGCAATGATTCATGTAATATTGATTATAAGAATTCTTGTGATGAATCACATGAATCATGAATTGAATTTGCTGTTGAAAGCATGCCTTCAAACAAAGAACTAGAATGTACTTTATCTAAAATGCATAAGCTTCTAGTTCAAATGTCTAAACAGAAAACAATTTTGAAGAATGAAAATAAGAAAGTGGCAAATCAATTGGAAGAATATTATGCCACTCTTGAAAAGAAAAAGATTAAGAAAATATTGAAAATTATTTGCTTGGAAGAAGTAATGGATGATTATTCTAGCATAACACCCAAAGCTAAGAATGAAAGGAATAATCATGGTAAACCCTTAAGAGTTAAAAGAAGTGAATGTTTCAAAAAGGGTTTATCTTACAAAACTTATTGACATGCCTTGTTGAGCAAAAGTAGAATAAATAAGCATAATCTTTTATGTATATTCAATGCCTTCTTATTTTGCAAAACTAAGAAGTGCCAGAGGCTTAGAAAAAGAAATGAAATGGGTAGTTATTAAAGCAAACACCGTAGGACCTAAATAAAAATGGATTTAAATTAATACTACTTAATTATTTAATGCTTCCTTAGATCCTAGGTTTAGGTTTAGGGGGTTGGGATGATTGTAGGTTTGGGAAGTGGTTGTTGCTTGAAATGAAAATCTTAGTATACGCACTCACTAAACACTATCTTGTTATACTAAGAATCTTTATCCATTTCCAAATGGACATGACATCTATGCTTGGTATTTAATTCAAAATGCTTAACCCATGCTAACATGAAAATCACAAGCTTAAGCATACTGCTATCCATTGCACATAGTTGAGCTTTAGGGTATTCACCTTGCCTTATATCATTTTACTCTAAACTCATCAATCAAAATTGAGTCATCACTCTTGGTATAAGCACCAGTAATCATAAGTTTCATATCTATCTAGTGTCATAAAAATTCATCCTTCTTGTAATAAAAATTTGAGGCATCCACTACAGGATTGCTTCCTTTGAGTTCAAAATAAAAATCCTCTATTTTTGATTCACTATCTTCTCCATAGGGAATCTTTATCAACCACGATCGCATTTGATAAAGTTTTCATCCTATTCTTTGGTTCGTATCCTTGCTCTAAATTGTGATCATATCTAAAGGATACTTTCCATCCTACGAAGAGCATTGTTCCATAAATAATTATATACTCCTAAATGCTCTTTGGTAAGATGAGTTGGACATATTTACTTGCACAAAAACATTTTTAAATTATGTTCTGCTTCTTTATAAATGCTTTTCTAAACTTAAAGGAGATTTAATCTTTAAAAGTATTCATTCAAATTCACTCCATTAGCTCTCAAACTTTAAGTCAAATCCTTTAGAGCTTCAAATGTTGTTGAATGCCTAAGTTGGTCGCACTAGGTCTAAAATTCAAGGAGACCTATGCATATGCAGTTTAAATCCAAAGCCATTCAAATTTGTGTCTCTCACACGTATTGAGATTCATAAGAAAAGAGGCAAGATAGGCTTAGCACACTGAAAAGATATTCATTGTGACTTTTTGGTCCATTAAGCTATAACCAAAATTCCAACTTTATATCATTGAATACCTTTAAGTCTCTTGGCCAAGAAACTTAAAGCATATGATGGCATAAAATGAGTAGAGTACATAATTGAGGGGGAGCATTTATCATTCATGTCTATAAAAATTTGAATGCTCTCATATTCTTATATCGTTTATGCTTTTATGCCTATATGTGTATAGCATTGCAGCACTATCCATGATTCAATAAATGTTTAAAATTTCTTTGATGGATAGTTTATATATTTTCTTAGCACAAACTAATGTTGAGCTATATTGAATATCTTGAGTCGATTGTACTACTCGATTGCATGTTTGTTATTAAAAGCCTCTTGTATGGAAGATGCAGTTAATGTGTATTGCATGCTGGTAGTGGATATAGGTTCTCGCGTGCCTTGAAATGAACTATAAATTGCTTATTTGAACCTATCAGGTACAGGTTTTATGGTAAAATGTCCGATTTATAAACGACATGCTACCAAAATTTCGATAGACTTTTCCCAACATAAAACCTCGTACAGAGATGACTATAATGAAGTAAATATTAAAATCTTTTTGAAAGGATGAGTGAAAGCTAAAAAAAAAAATAATATATATTTAAATTCATCCTAACATAATCATCAAAGATTTAGAAAGGCTAAAATCCATCCTTATAGGAAGCACATAAATGACTTATATGCATCATTTTGCTTTTTGAATGTTGAGGCTCTTCTGAAATCCCTGAACATTATATCCTATGCTCAAGGCCTTATGATTTGATATGGAATGTTCTTGGGTCATGAACATTATTGCTTGCCTTAATATATACTCTCTAATGCATCTATGGTCTATAGAGACAACTATACTAATCAAGTGACAAATGTAATTGACAAATACTCAGTATAGTTGATTTTAAAGATTTGGATTGATGGCTTATACTACAAAGCATAATGAAATAATTCCCTATCTAGTATAAACAATTTATTTCATCTAAGCTTGGATTCAATTTGAAAGGGGAAGCATCTTAAACTAAACTCTTATCTTGTTGTGCTCACCAGTATTTTAAGCTTAGATGTGTTTTGAAATTATTATGGCATGTGATTAATTGCAATGCTTTATTGAAATTATATTGATTTGCACAAGTTCTTCATTTCTTTTGTCATATGATCTTGCATGTGATTGTTAAATCTTTAGGATCATTTTGGTTGTGTTTTTCTGGTTATATTATGAAATTGTGTTTAAATGCTAAACCAGAATAATAATTGCTTGCTTACTTTAAATTAATTTTTTTTGGCAAGGAACCCCCAGTACTTCTTGAAAACATCAAATGGGGGATTTATATATATTTATTATTATATACATATATATTTTTAAATTGCATGACTGGTTTCGTAACTTCACATAAAAATGCTTGTGAACTAGTTTGGCTGTGTTTGTGCTCAAACCTTCTATTTGCTATCATATGTCGTGTGCTTTAAGCTTAAATCTTCCACGGGTCTTATGATATGTTTCAATTGAAATGGTTTGTGTATATTAAGGTCTATTCGTATTTTCATGTCATTTAAATCATTTAAATGACCACTTTTATTGTTTGTGTGCTTAATTACTGAGATTTTGATCGTCTTTCTCTAAGGAAGAGGCAAAACATAATCAACTTGAATTCGAGACAGCTATTTGAAATCTTAGTGAAAGACTAGATTTGTTATCTCATGTCTGCTTTTCTTGAAAAAAAAATACCAATTGAAGTGGAGGGTTTCTTCAAACAACAAGGAGCTGGGTCAACTATTCAATCAACTGATATTGAGCATGTTTCCCATCTCTTCTCGAGAAACAAGTGGGCTATTTCTTTGCAAAATTGTGTTCAATTTCATATGTGGCAATTCCGCCAAGATCTCTTCGTTAGTTGGGGGAAGAATCCGCGTGAGGAATTTATCATGAATCCACTTATTTCTATTGCTTCCGTTATTGCTGCTGGATTGGCCGTAGGGCTTTATTCTATTGGTCCTAGAGTTGGTCAAGGTATTGCTGCGAGACAAGCTGTAGAGGGTATTGCAAGACAACCCGAAGCAGAGGGAAAGTAAAGCAGTGATTCAAATACCTACAACAGGCCAAGCAGTTAGGAAGAACGAGAATTGTTGAAACTAGCATATTGGAAGATCAATCGTCCAAAATAACCATAAGCGGCTATGATATTATAAGTTTACCAACTACAATAACAATAAAAGACCTCATGATAGTCAATATGGGTCCTCGCCACCCATCAATGCACGGTGTTCTTCAACTCGTTGTTACTCTAGATGGCGAAGATATTATTAACTGTGAATATATATGAACTTTCTACTTATGATTGTAACGAATTATAATCAAATGACTTTCGGTCGTTTGCCAATGTCATTAATTGATGATTACACACTTTGATCCTGAAACATAACCTAGAATCAAATCTTTATTATCTAAACAAACCCGGAACATACCATTGGGAAGTGATTCAGTAATTAAACCCTCATGAATCCATTTTTGTTCTTTCATTTCAAGTAAAACTCCTTGAAGTATCAACTAATGGAGTAGGAGTGATATTAAGTAATCCGTCTTTTTTTTTTTTCACAAATAGAGAGTTCCGGATCCAATTTGGACATTAGAAGGATTACCATATATAACACAAAATTTCTCCACCGATTTTTTCTAGTCGAGCCTCTTGGTCTGTCATTATACCTCGAGAAGTAGAAAGAATAGATTTGATCGCAACTTCGAATATGGAATTCAAACGGATCAAATAGGAAATGATATTCTGAATCATAGAACTATAATGAAATATACGATCAACCAACCTTTCTCGAATTTGAAAAAGAGTAAGAAGAAATGGTTTGATCCTTTTATTTTTATTTCTCAAATCGAGAGGTCCATGAATCGGGATCCTAATGCATATAGATACAAATGGTCCAAATATTTGATGTATTCGTTATATCATTCGATTGATTAAGAATTTTAGATCACTCCTATTATAATTAGATTAGAAATATAAATTAAAAATATAAATAGGAATTGTTTATGATGCAAATAGTAATCATAGATATATTACCAATTGGGTTTTTTATAAACGGAGCCTGAATACTTCATTTTATTGGTCCAACTAAGCCAACCATAAATTATTTTAATTGAAATTAATAATATTAATCTGGATACCCCCCAAAATGGATCTAATTGTACTTCACGCTCCCTCATAGAGATACAATGAAAAAGAAAAGGCAAAAAGATGAATTTTGTTTTCTAACAGTTTGGGGAATGGGTTGAGATACTGTCGGTCAACTAATTTATGTTACTTGTGAGGTCCAGCAATTATTAGGAAATAGTCGAGTTAGAGCTGTGGCTATGAGTGCTACATATAGTCTAATGAGAGGAATGCGAATAACGTATCAGACACTTCTTGATCAGGATCATTAGTATCTTTGGTATAAGTAGCGGTTTGAGACCCCAAAAAATGGAGAAATTCCTTTTCTTAGGAACACATACAAGATTCATCACTACAAAAAGGATAATGGTAACCCCACCATTAACTACTTAATTTATGAATTTCATAGTAATAGAAATACATGTCCTACCGAGACAGAATTTGTAACTTGCTATCCTTTTGCCTAGCAGGCAAAGATTGACCTCCATAGAAAGGATGATTCATTCAAATTGATATGAGAGTCCAACTACATTGCATTGCCAAAATTCATGTTGTATATTTGAAAGAGGTTGACCTCCTTACTTCTCTCATGGTACAATCCTCTTCCCGCTGAACCCCTTTTCTCCTTTATCCTCGGTCCACAGAGACAAAATGTAGGACTGGTGCCAACAGTTCATCACGGAAGAAAGGACTCACTGAGCCAGGATCACTAACTAATACTAATCTAAAATACTAATACTAATCTAATACTAATAGAATAGAAAGGAACTGTCTTTTCTGTATACTTTCCCCGGTTCCGTTGCTACCGCGGGATTTACGCAATCGATCGGATCATATAGATACATTATATCTATTTAGATGCATTAATTATGTTTAAAGTTTAAATTCTTATTTTAATAATTAAATTATAAAAAATTACAAATTAAATAAATAAATTTTCACTTAATAAACAATTTTATTCTATTGTGTAATTGTATAATAGTTATTTTATTATTTATATTTATTACTATAGTAATATTAATTAGATTTAATTCTAATAATCTATATATTAATTAATATCTAGAATATTCCCGTCCTCCCTCTTCGCCTCTCTACTCTCTCTTTCTCACTCCTCCCTCTCTCCCCCCTCTCTCACTCTCTCCTCTCGCCTCTCCCTTCCTCGCCTCTTATCATCTATCTTTAGAGCAGGTAAGCAGAACCGCACCCGCAATCGTTACTTGGAAGCTAAGGCATTTTTTTTTTTTGTAATACGAAGAAAAAATTCGCATTTCTCTCCTATTTACTACGGCGCGAAGAAGCAAATTATCACTATATTTATTCCCTTTTCTACTTCTTCTCTCAATGTAGGATAACCCCAAAGGGTTG
The DNA here is from genome assembly GCF_029873635.1 of Malania oleifera. Lineage (NCBI taxonomy): Eukaryota > Viridiplantae > Streptophyta > Magnoliopsida > Santalales > Ximeniaceae > Malania > Malania oleifera. Next base: position 82,198,350 of record NC_080417.1, on the reverse strand, counting down.
TTGTTTTTTTTTTCTACCATTGGGGCCTCCCTTCAACCCCCCATGGGACGCGTCCACAAAGGGTTTCATAACTATTCTTCTTACACAGGACGCTTACACCTGCGAACACTAGTATCCGGTCTACTAAGACCACCCCCAATTTTTCTTGTTCAATTCACCCACCACCAACATTTCCCCACTTTGTGTCCCCTACTGTTCTGAGCAGTTTGCTCTCCCGACAGTGGTCAAGTAATAAAATGTTGTATTTTTCCAGTACCCGCATTATGGATTGTGTTTATTCTTTCTGGTGGGTATCCTTTCTGTAACTGTGGCTTCTATGGGCTTTCTTCTAATTTGGATATGCTATTTTGGAGTCAATCTACTAGGAATAGGGTTACATAGTTATGGTTCATTTCCATTAACATATTTAAATTAAATTGAATTATAAATAACTAAAAATGAATAGATATAAGATCAATAGTTTATTGAATTCTTATGCATGTACAATTTACATTCTATGAGCCTGCTTAGCTCAGAGGTTAGAGCACCGCATTTGTAATGCGATGGTCATCGGTTCTTATATTTAAAGCGATTTGTGTATCTACTCCAATGATACTATTGTTCCGTACCATTATGGAAAAAAATCTGGGTAAGATATGCACTTCCTTGGGAATGAAAAAAAATCGATCTACTTTTATTTGGAAAAAGATATACATAGACATCCTTTTATGCATCATTAATATTCCTAGTATCAATGCACAACTTTTTTTGAATCAACCAAAAAAATTATTAATAAATATATTTACAATAATGAAGCAAATCAAGAAAGAATTGATAAACATAAATCCAGTAGCCCAAACAAGATGGCCAAATAAGAATATCCATGTCTAGACCGATAAACTATTCATACCAGAAGGGTTATATCCATTGATAAGTTGTGAAGAATTTAACCATAAATAATCTCTTAACCATCCCATGATATTCTAAATTCTCATTACTAATGGAATCCAAATGATCTATAGATTGATCAGAAGATCCTTTCAATTGGCTAGAATCTGATGCTTGAACGAAACTAGATCTTGTGGAATCATATTGAATATTTGACGATACATTCCGTATTATTTTCTGTACCATAGCAATTAGGAATAGAGAAATCGATATCAAAGAAAGGTCTAACCGTTGGAATAATGGTATTCGTAGTTATTGGATTTGGATTTTCGCATGATACGCATTTGATCGAAAGATTTTAATCAACTCCGACAACTTTTATTTTTTAATGGAACTGTTTTGATTGGATCCTTTTATTTTTGGAACTGAGGTTTCTTTCACTTTTAAGTAGTAACGTAACTCATGAGAAATTTCCCCTACCTACCCAATTTTCTATGAATCAAGATAACGCATCCGGGACCATTCATTTTGCCATTTGTATGACACTACTACTCTATCCCTCTTAAATGATTGAAAGTTAATCTCTATTTTATGTGTTATCATTTGGATTAAGTGAGGTTGCTTTATCATACAAAATTGGTATTCTCATACTCCAAATCAGGTCGTTAATACATATTGCCTTTTTTTGGAATATTCTATTTCAATGGTAGGCTGCCAAATTTTTAAAAAGATTTCCAAAAACCATGTTTTGGTATTCGAATGTAATTTTCCCCCTTATTTTCCTATATTTTAATGATTTCTCTAAGCCCTTTTTGCTGTTGCCAAAAGGGGGGGAAGTAGACTAAGTATTGTCATATCATAAAAAGGGAGAAATTGTTGACCCTAATAGTTAAATACCCCTTTTTTATAATAGACAAATACTCTTTATTTGAGTTTTAAAGTTTGGTACAGGATCATACTAACTGGATCCATTGATAGCATCAGTAACTTGAAGAATTATAAAGACCTTAGCATATATATATATATATATATATATATTAGATAAAATTTTTGTAATATTTAGGTCTTTAGTTAATTTAATTTCAAATGAGTCTGTAATAAGCTCTGCATGTCAAACATGTATGGTATTGTAAGCTCAATGATCCTTAAATGACCCTTACCGTCCTTACACTTTACTGCACATGATCAGACCTAGCCCCAAAACCATGAGGTTTCGGGCTACCTACGTGGCAAAGTTATTTGCCTTGGTCGACCGAACTCGTGTAAAGTTATAGCCATCATTGACCTGGCTTGGGATCCAAAATTTGGATGAGCATATCTCCGCTTCCTTTGTCTCCCTCGCTTGGACGCAATCGGTTTCTAAAACCTTTCCCTAACGGTTCGAGCACCTAACCGTCACTTGTGTAAAATGCCGCTTGGCGACCAAAGGTGTTTGTTCTTGGGGAGGCATTCCTCGCAAAAATATATACAGGCAACCAAACCGCGGTCTTTTGAAATCGCCTTCGGTTCAGCCAACCGAACCTTGACTCGGGCACTCGAATTTTAAAAAATAACTTTTTTCATTGAGTCTTTTTGGGCGACCGAACCTCAGGTTGGACACTCGAAACTCTCGGGTTGGTTCATTTTTTAACCGAGGTAAATAGGGTTAATCAGGGGTTAATTTCTTAAACATAATTAAAATAAATTTTAAAATTACCCTTGAATCCCCAATGGTCATAATTTGCCCATTCTCTATATATATATCGTCATTGCACAAATTAGTGGGGATTAACAATTAGGATTAAGCCAAAACTCTCTCAAATTTTCAAATCCTATTTTGTACATACTACTCCCATACACCTATTTCTTTGATCATCCAACCTTTGTAAGAGTGCCTAGAGTGTTTATACTCAATCCAATATTACTCAAACACTCATTTTGTATTTCTTGTTGATTGATTCTATTGATTGAGTGTTTGGGCTAAAGTTCTCCACCGATTTAATTTAATAAATCCAGTGTGTGGAGAATTTTGTGGCTTGTGGGTTTTTGCATCAATATTGCAAGATACCTTAGCCTATAATTTTTGTGTGTGAAAAATTATTATTTTTACAAGTGTACATTCAAACATCTCTTATGCTAAGTATATTGAGAAATTTTTTTTGAGATTGTTTGATTATTCTTGCTTTCATCGTTGAAACTCTAACTTGATATTGATAATTTCTTTAAAGTTTCAAAGAGAGGCTTGTTGAACACTCTTGTGCATATTTGAGAATATACATTATACTGAGTGTTGATAGCACTTATTTACATCACTGAGCTTACTATTCCTATGCTGTTGATGTGCATTGATTATTATATGCGTAGTGGTACATAGCTTGCTTAGTTGTGAAGTACATTTCCGTGTACGTAAATTTTTATATATTTTGTATTCTAGGCATGGGCCTGAAGAAGGAGACTAGCCTTGTTGAATAGTCCCAGATTGGCTTAGACACGATTAGAAAAGTTAGGTGCACCATCCTGGTAAGGTGCATTTGTAGGTTGAGGTCATCCCTATTAATTGACCTGGTTGTAACCGGTGCTGCTCCACCCATTAAGTGAGCATTAATGGTGTGCTTGGCCTTATGAGCTAGAGGCAGAGATGTAGACATAGTTGGCCAAACCCTAATAACATATCCTGTGCCGGCTCTCTCTTTCCCTATACTTTTTATATTTTTGAAATTTAATTTATGCACATGTATGTTTCTATTTGAATAGTTATATGAATGTTGTGCATGCTTTAAATACTGTGAATGATTAGGAAATACTGAGTCTGCTGTATCTGTTTTATATATCTGCTCAGTATTATTCTGTTGGGGTATTGGTATGTGCTTAGACAGACCCTAGGTTGGGAATTACTGATCGAAGAATTAAATTCAACCTAGAAAGAATTTTTAATTACCCAATTCACCCCCCTCTTGGGAATACACCAAAGCTAATAGATACACCAATATGAGTCATCCTAATCTTTAGCAAAAACGTTTAAGTTAATGCCACGAGGCTCTGATACCAATTGTTGGAATTGGTGTATTCCTGAAAGGGGGGTGAATTGGATATTTAAAACTTTTCTCTTAGGTAAATTTAAATTCCACAAATAGTATTACACAAACCTAGGGTCTTTCTATATAAACATAAACCCAATCAAATATTCAAACAATCAAACACATGTATACTAAATCAAACATAAAACATATATGTGCTGAAATTAAAAGTGTTCGGGGTTTGGTCGACTATATTTGAAATTCAGTCTTCTATTCAAATGGTTCAATCGACTCAATCATAAGTGAACTAAAGGTTCGGTCAGCTGAACAGTTGGGTGTTAGAGACGAGCCAGTTCTGTCGACTGTGAAAGATACGTTCAAAACCGTTCGGTCGGCTGAACATTGGTCAAACTGTTGACCCTGGAGTGGTTTGATCGACTGAGCTGAATATAACCAGCTATGTTCAGTCGACCGAGTGACTTTCAATTATTTATTTAGGTCTTGATTTTGAGTGTAGTTTACCCTTGCTTGCATAGTTATGATTTATAAGATAAAGGAGATTTATCAAAGTGATGTGTAGGGACCTAGGGTCGATCTAAGGTCATTTGAGCTAACCCAAAAAATCCAGCGTCGGTTGACCAAATCCCTAAGGTCAATCTATGGTCTTGAGCATATAATCCCATCATGCAAGATACAGTTATTATAGATCATAAATTACAACCCAAACTGAATTGAATGCAATTACAAGAAATAAAAGTTGTCTTCATTCCTTTTACTTCTTCAAAAGCCATCTTAGACTTGAACTTTATGGACTATATAGCATCCTTGTGTTCCTACACTTAGTGTATGCAAATGATAATCGTGTTCAAAAAACTCAGTGCACAAGTAAGATACTTTGTATTTGTTATAATCAAAATGAGATAGGACTCAAAAGTCAACAAACTTCAAGTAAATGGTGAAAGCAAGAAAGAGTTAGAAATAAAATACCTTAAAAGTAAAATTGAGGATAAGGATGAAATCATCTACAATAACTCAAAAGGAAAAGAGAACTTTAAAAAGTTGATTGGAACCCAAGAATGTCATTAGACAAAGAAGGAATTGGATATAATGGATTTGAGAACAAAAAGAAAAAGAATCTATATAAGGGATACTTTGTATAGGAATCAAAGTATTATGCAAGCACATCTTCCACAAATATCTATGAACACACTATGTGCTTCTTGTGTAAGAAAAAGGGACATGTAAAATTTGAATGTCCATTTAAAAGAAAAATGTTAAAGTCAAGAAAGTTTGGAAAGTAAAAGAAAATAAATCTGAAATAAAAACACCTAAGAAGGTTTGGGTACCTAAAAATAGCACATTGAACCCTTCTTGTAGGTTTCCTTTAAGATAACCCCATCAAAAGAAAAAATGGTACTTGGACAGCGGGTGTTCAAAGCACATGACCGGATATAAATTCAACTTCACTACACTAATGCAAAAAGATGGTGGATACATTACATTCGACGATAATAGTAAAAGTAAAATCATTGGAATTAGAAAAATAGGTAAAGAACCTTCTTTGGCCATTGATGATGTTTTGTTAGTAGATGGATTGAAACATAATCTTTTAAGTATAAGCCAATTAATTGATAAAAAATTTGACATAATTTTCAAACAAGACAAATGCATTGTTGAAAATAGTGAAAAACATAATATTCTATTCACTGCTAAAAGAATTGATAACCTGTCTTGCATAAATTTTGAAGATTTAAAATATCAAGATATCACATGCTTAGCAGCCATGAATGAAGCAAGTTGGCTATGGCATAGAAGACTTGGACACGCTAGTATGGACTTACTATTAAAATTAGTTAAAAAGAACTTAGTTAGAGGACTACCAAGCACTAAGTTTGTAAAGGATAAAATATGTGATGCTTGTCAATTAGGAAAGCAAACTAAGTCCATCTTTAAGAAGAATACACATATTTCCACTAGTAGACCCATAAAGCTTATCTACTTAGATTTATTTGGCCCTACTAGAACACAAAGTCTAGGAGGAAAGTAATATGCTTTTGTCATCGTTGATGACTACTTCAGGTTTACCTGGGGTACTCTTCTTAGCTTCAAAAGATGAAGCTTGCAATATATTGATAAACTTGTGTAAAAGACTTCAAAATGAAAAAAGGATATGGTGTTCTAAATATTAGGAGTGATCGAGGAAGAGAATTTAATAATAAAGATATTGATAAATTTTGCAATGAACATGGAATAAAACACAAATTTTCAGCACCCAGAACTCCATAATAAAATGGAGTTGTTGAAAAAAAGAATAGATCCCTTCAAGAAATGGCTAGGATCATGTTAAATAAACACAAGTTACCTAAGCACTTTTGGGCTGAAGCAATTAATATCGCATGTTATGTAATGAATAGAGTTTCCATAAGATTAACCTTAAATAAAATCCCCTATGAACTATGGAAAGGAAGAAGGCCTAACATAGCTTACTTTCATGTATTTGGATGCAGGTGCTTTGTACTAAATGATAAAGATGACTTAGGGAAATTTGATGCAAAATCAGATGAAGGAATATTTTTTGGGCATGCATTGAATAGCAAAGCATTTAGAATCTATAATAAAAGAACACTCACAATTCATGTAACCTTTGATGAAATAAATCCATTTACACAAGCAAATGATATTGAAGAAGTTAAAGCCGATACTACACAAAAACTAGAAGACTTAGAAATCATAAAAGTGAAAGAAGAGAAAAATGAAGTAACTCCAAATAATGATTCTACTAAAAATTCTGAGTTACCAAAAGAATGGAAATTTGTAAGAAATCATCCAATAGATCAAATTATAGGAGAACCATCATGAGGAGTATCAACTAGATCTTCATTGAAAAACCTGTGTAATCATTATGCATTTCTATCCCAAGAAGAACCTAAGAACATTGAAGAAGCGTTAAGTGATGATTCATGGATAATAGCAATGCAAGGAGAATTAAATCAATTTGATAGAAATAAAGTATGAAAATTAGTTCCTAAACCCGATGATCATTCAATAATTGGAACAAGATGAGTATTTAGGTATAAAAAGGATAAAAATGGAATTGTAGTTAGAAATAAAGCTAGACTTGTAGCTTAAGGATATAACCAAGAAGAAGGTTTAGACTACGATGAAACCTTTGCTCCTGTAGCTAGAATGGAAGCAATAAGAATGCTATTAGCCTATGCTTCTCTCAAGGAATCCAAACTTTATCAAATGGATGTGAAGAGTGCATTCCTAAATGTTTTTATAAATGAAGAAGTCTATGTGGCACAACTTCAAGGATTTGAGGACATTCATAACCCTGATTACGTGTTTAGGTTAACAAAAGCTTTATATGGGTTGAAACAAGTCCTTAGGGCTTGGTAAGAGAGGTTGAGTGGATTTTTACTAGAAAAGGGATTTTATAGAGGAAAAGTAGACAACACTTTATTTATTAAAACAAAGAAGGAAGATATGCTCATCATTAAAATCTATATAGATGATATTATATTTGGTGCTACCAACAAAGATTTATGTAAATATTTTGCAAAATGTATGCAAGATGAATTTGAAATGAGTATGATGGGAGAATTGAATTACTTCCAAGGACTTCAAATTAAGCAAGCCAAGAATGGAACTTTTATAAATCAATCAATGTATATAAGGGGCATGCTTAAGAAGTTCGACATGGAAAGTAGCAAGCCTATAGGAACTCCAATGAATACATCCATAAGTCTTGATAAAGATGAAAAGAGAAAACCAGTTGATATGAAATATTACCGAGGGATGATTAGAAGCTTACTATATTTAACAGCTAATAGACCAGGTATAATGTTTAGTGTATGCACGTGCACCCGGTTTCAATCAACTCCTAAGGAATCTCACCAGATAGCAGTAAAAAGAATCTTAAGATAGTTGATAGGCACTATTGACTTAGGTCTATGGTATCCTAAGGACACTAGCTTTGAGATGATAAGTTATTTAGATGCTAATTACGCTGGATGTAAGATTGATAGAAAAAACACAAGTGGAACTTGTCCTTTTTTAGGACGATCTCTTGTATCTTGGTTCTCCAAGAAACAAAATTTCATAGCCTTATCTACTGCTGAAGCTGAGTATGTGGTAGCACATAGTTGTTGTGCACAAACAATCTATAAGAAGCAACAATTAAAAGACTTTAATTTAGAATTTTCAGCAATTCCTATAAAGTGTGATAATACAAGTGCGATAAATATTTCTAAAAATCTTATATCACACTTAAGAACCGAGCATATTGACATAAGATATCATTTTTTAAGAGATCGTGTGCGAAAAGAGGATATTATACTTGAATTTGTAAATAAAAGTGACCAATGGGCGGATATGTTTACCAAACCCCTATTGGAAGATATATTTATATCTATAAGAAGCGAGCTTGGATTGTTACACAACAGAGAGGTTGTTTGAAGAAGAAATTTAAAAGCGAGCAAGGTCAGCCGACTGACCTCGAGTCTATTCGATTGACTGACGGAGCTTGAAAATGAACTGAGTGCAAAAACCCTATCATTTCGAGCCGTCAATTAACTGACCCTTCTTTGCTTCTTTCTTTCCTTCATTCCCCTTCGATCTTCAGCACTCCAAACTCCAAAAACCTCCGATTAATATTCGAGACTTATCACCCTATATCATTTTCCCACAAAAATCTAGGTTTTTACCATTCAATTTTTTGGAACTCACAATGCCAAGATAAAAAACGGTTGGGTGTAAGACTTCATCACAAGCTAATGAAGACTTATCCATCGAACAATGGCTTGTCACTCCAAATGCTAAGAGTTTCTATAGAAATCATCTCCGTTCAGTGGAACTGATTCTAGGTGTGACGCCCCGATTTTTCATACCATTTTTTTTTTTCAATATAAATAATACATACTAGTCACATATCAGCCACGTCAACACCTTTGATACCATTTATACATAACCCGGCCCGAAGTGGGTACCGGGTACACAATCATCCTTATATACACAAACCTAACAGCGGAAGTCATTATATTTATACATACCACAGCGAATACACATACCAGAGTACTAATTCATCCATAAATACATGTCTAATACATTCCCAAAAAGAAACACAAAATGATTTAGGGGAATCCTCCATCCCTAACTTAAAACACTCACCTTGTCTACGCAGGGTATCAGCTCCCCTCTATCTTGGAGCTCTATCACTTGGTCTATCTCGGTTTCCTGAAATATTTAAATGTTTAGGTGAGACACACCTCAGTAAGATGAAATAAATTATCTACAATGTGTGGCAGTGTGAGTTTCTTTATATAATAACATATATTCATTTCAGTGATAATATCTTTTGAGAAAACATACCATTTCTACTCATAATCATATAAATATAAAACATAAGCTTTTACAAGCTTTAATTCCCTATCCAAATTAATTTCCACGCCCCCATGTTTACCAACGATGTTCCCGAGAATAGGGGAGAATATACGCCCATACATGTAGCTCCCCTCTACCCTAATATCGTTTGTTTCCTTACCTAAATAACTCGAGTTCGACTACAACTGATGCTCATCAGGGCACTCACCTTACTCAGTAAGCCCTTAGGAGGAGTGTTTTACTTCACTTTAATTATTTATATTATTAACTCACGCTATATCATTTTTCATTTCCATTTCACATCTAGCTCATGAATATCTTCGATAACCAATACAACCACATTTGTAACTCATGGCTGCCCTGAGGATATTTTCCATGCCATGCTTCACCCCATGGTCAAGGTCACTTTCCATACTTCACGCCATGCTTCCCCCCATGGTCAGGGTTGTGCGGTCCAAACGCTGGACCTAACCACGGTTGACCTACCGGGTTAGATAAAAATAATCATACCATATACTCGTCTGTAGTACGAATGGCCTATCATATACCTTAGTCCAGACCCATGGGGCAAAACAACCCTTCACACTGGCTCATTCGAACTTTCACACCACACGCTCCACGAGTTCGTACGGTTGCACTTAATCACCACTAGCAATGGTACTGTGCTCATTTTAACAATACATCCATCCATCAGGGTTTCATTTCCACATTTCAATAATTCACAATTGCAAGTATTTCACAATGCAATTTTTCACATTTCCAGTATTCTCATTTCAATATCCATATTGCAGTATTCACATTCCAATATTCACAATTTCATGTTCACATATCAGTATTCACATTTCATCATTCTCATTGCAGCACTAACATTCTAATGTTCACATTTTCACTAATCATGTCTCAAGATTTACATTGTAGATTTTATCTTGCAGTATTTTCATTTTCTGCATTCACAACTCATTTCATCATTTCAATGATATTTCATCAATTCAATACTCATTTCATCTCATAATAACATATACATATCTCATTTCACGTTATTCAGCATTTCTCAATAAAACATTTCCACATTTCATGTTTCATCATTTCTCAGAAGATACTTTTCAATACATATCACTTTTCATCATCTTTCACATTTCAAATCTCATATTTTAATACACATTTCATAGCCTCATTATTCTCAATGTAAACCATTTAACTCAATTTCAAATACATTTCAATATAAATCATATGCCACACAATTTTCATCAGATACTCATAGCATAATAATTTTAGGTAAAATGTCATATTTCCATTTCTCATATTTTTCAACTAATAATTTTTAGAAAAGAATGCTATAATTTATTCCCCTTACCTGGCTTACTGAGAGGTCCACTAACACCCTAAATCATATGCTCCTCGGCGTTCATAGCTCAAAGGCCTAAAATTCATTTTTTTTCCCCAAATTATTCAACGTAACCTCCACAATATTAACATTTAATATTCCCTAAGCTCTATATACTCCAAATTTCTAAATTACCCCACTTACCTTGATTTTGGGTTGGTGCCCTGGAACCCCAAACTGAAAATCTACTCCGCCTAAGTTTTAGAGAATCTTTCCAAGAACCTTGTGGTGGTTCCTGATCGTCAATCCAGGCAAAAATGAGGCTGAAATCAAAGAGAGAAGGAGAGGGGTTTCATAGGGTTTTGGGGGAGAGAGAGAAATGAAAATTTTGATTTTAGAAAATGACTCTCGAGTTCCCTTATAACGCCCACTGTAGAGAAAATCGTCAATGGTTTTCTTCACTGTTCAAAAAATTGTCGATGGTTTAGGCTTTAATCCACACCTTTTTATTATTTTACTTGTTATCGGCCCACGGTAAAATCTCATAACCGTTGATGGTTTTCTTTTCACTTCAAAAAAACAGTCTCCGGCTTTCTCCTCTCCCAGCCAAAAACCTCTTTTTCCCAATTTATTTTATTATTTTATTTTCCGGGTCTCTACACTAGGTAAAGTTCTTGATACTTCATTTTTCAAAGAAAATTTTCCCCACATCCTACCAATGTTTAGTAACCCGGGTTTGCAAAATTTTGTTACCTACCAAGCCAAAGGACACTTCTCTAAACTTGTAAAAATTTTCTATTCCAATTTGGTAAAAGGAGAATTGGAAATCACTACCGAAGTTATGGGCAAGTCCATCACTCTTACACCTCAAACCCTGGTCAATATCTTTAACAGAAGCCAAGGAGAATTCGAATGTCCTCACTTTAGATCATCATGGATAATGGAGCAAGGATTTAATCCCGAAAAATTTTTGCCATTAATTATGGTTAATGAACCTATTTCTTTCGGAAATCCTCCATTGTATAAACAATTGAATCTCCAAGACTAGATACTTCAAAAGATCATCACATACAATATCCTCCCTAGGGCTAGTTCTCATACTTATGTCTCATACCTGGATTGCTTTGTGATGTGGTATTTACTAAAAGAAAAGAAACTTGACTTATCAAGCCTAGTTCTTAAATGGATGATATCTTGTACTGAAGCTCGCCGGGTAATTCTTCCTTATGGAGGGATTTTGAATCTGATCTTCGCTCATATGCATGTTTCCTTCCCTACCGACTTTTTTATCAGACGTACACATTATAATCTTTTCAATTCTACCACGCTCAAGCAAATGAGATATGAAAAATATGAGCAAGGTTGGTTTCTCAAAGGTAGTGGAAGGCAAAGGCTAAATCCTAAACCACAACACCCAGTTCAACACCCTGCCTCTCAAATTGATGCTACTCCTTCCTGGTTCCTTCCTTTTCATCGCCAATTCCCCACCTTCAGTAGTGAGATGAGATATGGAATTCAATCTCTTCAAGATAATTTTGCTTCTCTTCAGATCAACTATTCCTCACTTGATCAGCCACTTGGTCATTTTGAACGACATCTAGCTAGTTCTTCACGCGGTATAGATCCTATGGATATTAGCTCTGCTTCTACAGGTGATGATGAAAGTGATAGAGAAGAAGAAACAACAGAAGAAGAAGACGAAGGTGATGATGCAAGCACTAGAGAAGATGAAGGAGGCGCAGCTAATGATGATGATGCTGCAGATGATTGATCTTTTGATTTGTATCTCAGTACCATGATTCTATGTTTCTATGTTTTATTTGCTTTATGTCTCCCGATGTTTTTGACACTTTGTATACATTTGGATGAATATGATTATCTTTTGTGCTATTAAGTGTCTGCATTTGACTTTACTTTTGATATTTTTTGATTGATGTCAAAGGGGGAGAAAGCCTTGAGCAAAAATGAATGATGCAAAATTGAGATATAACTCTGAAAAATGTTGATATGAGATAGATCTTAGATATGCTAATATGAGATATGATATGAAACATGCTGAAAATTCAAATACATTTTCATGCACACTGATATATTTTTTTTATATTGATTTTGAAATATGAACTTAAAAATTGATTCTAAAAACATCTGTTATTTTATTTTTCAAACAATTTTAAAAGTATGCTTGTTGTAAGGGGGAGCCTTATCAAGATTCACTCACTTTTGCTCCTTATTTGTCATCATCAAAGAGGGGGAGATTGTTGGCCTAACAAGCCTCACGAATCTTATTTTGATAATAAAAAATCAAGGGAATTTAACATGTTTTGGTTAAAGTGATAATGTTTCAGAAAACAAACATATAAGTTCAAGATCGAGTGCTCAAAATGCCCGCAAACCTTATTAAAAGAGAAAGTTTATACTTCAAAAACAATCAAATGAAAGCTTAACGGATATTGAAGCTTGGATTTAAAGAGAGATGAAAGCTCAATGAATATTGAAGCTTGGTTTCAAAGATAGATAAATCTAATGAAACTTGAAGCATGAAGTCAAGATGGACTCAAAGAAATGGAAAAACATGAAGACTTAGTGCTTAGAGTGTTTAAGTTTAAAAAGTCTCATGTAAGTACTTCATTAGATATTAATATGGATATATGAAGTTCTTTAGGTTTCATTATAGACTTAGAAACCAATTTTTAAGAACCCCGGATAATGATTTTTAAGTTACATTTGAGTTTTTCAAAAATTAAAGGATCAAAACCTTGAAAATAAAAAAAATTGTGAAAAATTTACAGCTCCATTGACTGACTCAAAAAGTCTAGTCGACTGACATATTTTATTCTAAATTTTTGCTTAAACAAAATAGACCCAGTCGACTGACCTAGTCGACTGACTTGCGGAAAATTCAAATTTTAAATAGTAATGGGAAAATATATTTTAAACAGTAAAAATTAGGAAATATATTTTGAAAATAAAAAAAAGGAAAATATATTTGAGTTGTTTTGAGTCAAAATAAATCAATAAAAAGTCTTTAAAAATTTTAGAAAAATGTTGAAAAATCTTAGAAAATATTCTATAAATTTTGAAAAAAAAAAAATCTAGGGATATTTTTTATAGACTTTTGCTGAAAATTTGACAATTTTCCCTATTTTTACCTGGGTGCGTCTTAATGATTTTTAAAAAGATAATGGGGTATTTCAGACGTCACTTATATTAGTTATAAGAGGAGTTTATCTAATAGGATCACCTCGTTTGGAGGTCTTATTAGACCTTTCTAAATCGCATTATAATTTTCTTCATCTATTTATTTACTATTTTAAAAGAGTTAATTGCACATATTTTGCAGGTTTTGCCACCTCCACAGCTGATAAATACTCTCCCGGCGGTGCAACATCAATCTCGTCTACTTCCCAACTATTTTCACCTTTTAAAACCCTCGTCATCTCTTCTACCACTTTCCCATCCTTGTGCTCTGAGTTTTATCACCTTCAAGTTCGCAAGTTGGTAGCAGCGGAAGGTCAGGGCTTTGCCCAAAATACCCAGTCTACGTACCTAATGCATGTAGCTCCTACTTCTAGCCATATCCAATTCATCTTTCTTGTCTGCTGCAAGGCGGCTAGCTCAGTACCATTTCCCTCTTTCTTTGGGTGAATGAGGTTAGAACATGTATGCTATGGTTGTTAAAACCAGTCGTATGATAATACAGAATAAACGGCATCCACGATGTTTCTCTAAATGAGTATTTTTAAATTTTTTAAACTTCAAATAAAATTTGTAATGGGCTGATTTGTTTTTTTAATTCTTAGACTCTATTGCTTGTTTATTATTACATTTATTTTTGATTATTTCTCTAACTTTCAAAAAATTTATTGAGGTATCTATTAGTAAAGAAATGTAAAGAGAAAAAAAAAAATCAAATGAATATTGTACTTTTATGTTTGATCGTTCATTTAATTTGAGAGAGATACATGAACCTGATAATTTGGATTAATACTTATTTTTTTAGTTGTTAAAATTGTAATTACAACAAAGACATGTGCCATCCACAAATTTAAAAGTTTATATGTTACAATTAAAATGTAATTATAAAATATTAAGTATAAAACTGAATTTACTTTTTCACAATTGAATACTCAAAAAGAGTTATTAAATGATACTAATAATATTTGTTATAGATTGTGTTAATAAAAATTATTTGAATAATTAATCTATCTATTTATTATTGCTTAAATTGATTATTATTAGTCAGTTTTAAATTATTTAATTAATTTATCAATTTGATTGTTAATTGTCATTACAATATATATATATATATATATAGATAACCTTGGATATTATAATCAGTTTAGAAATTGAATTAAAAAATTATAAGGATGTTTACAATAATAATCAGTAAATTTACAATAAATTTTAAATATTAATTTCATAAAGTAATTTAATTATTATTAGTGGTTAAAAAAATATTACTTCAATAAATATTTATAGTCATAAAAATTAGATTATAAATCTATAGGTGCAAAATACTAATCGTTTTATTTATGGTCAGTTTTTAAAATATTAACAATTGTATTTATTGTTTCATAAACTAATTCATTTGTGAAAAATGATTATAAAAATCATTAGCTCAACCATTAATAATTTAGTAATTCATTATTAATATAATTTTAAAATTTAATTGAAAATTAAAATTAATAATGGTTCATTTATTAATGATTACTAAAATTATTATTTTAGTGACTAATAGAGATTATGAAAAGTATTAATTCAATTTTTATATTTCCGATTTAAGAAATAAAAAAAAAAGTATAAGGAATTTTTATGCAATGCTTTCATTAGAGAAGCATGGAGAAGGATCATTAAATTAAATATAATCCATGAAAACTATGCAATGTAAGGGGCATTCTCATTTGGTGCTAAATTGTTAAATGAACTAAATACAATTATCATTTTTTAATATTTATATATTATAGTCAAATTTATTGAATATTTGAAATATAAAAGAAATTATATGAATCTTTTTCTATTTATACTAAACTAACTTCCTTGTTTAATTTTAATTTTTTTGAATGTTCATACTATTTTTGAATTATGCAATTAATGTCAATTAGAAGTTAACAAAATATTAATTCAATTACTATTAATGATTAAAAAAATAATATTATAAGCTTATGGAAGGTTCCAAAATAATAATAATAATAATAATAATAGTAATAATAATAATAATAATAGAGAGTTTTTAAAATATTAATCATTTTGTTTATCGTCCCATACATTAATTCATTTATTAGCATTAGTTATAAAAATTGTTAATTCAATCACTATTAAATTACTAATTCATCAGTAATATTAGTTTAAAATTTTAATTAAAAAAATGATTCATTTTTTAATGATAACTAAAAAAATAATCAAGTTATTAATAGATATATACAAATAAGCACTCATGACATTAGGTGTCCCTCTCTAAACATGAAATCCCTAGGAAATCAAAAATTATAAATTTGTTGAAAGGTTTCAAATCAAATGGTAATGATTTTATTTGTCATGCCCCGAACTCGGTAATGGAACCCACGGGTGATTAAGTAACCTAACGTGTCCCTGTATCATACAAAGCATCTATGACACAATACAATGAATGAGGATCCGACCCTGTGGGGTTCCTAAGCACCCTAAACACATCCATATACAACAAAATATACGCAGTGGAAAATGGTCTTTCTATACATATCTTGTACCATACCAAAGTCTATACACAAGGAAATCCAATTCTATAATACAAACACAACCCAAGTGTCAGCCAAAACCACAAAAAACCACCCGATACAGTCCTAGTTCTTACCCAAGTACCTCTCGTAGTACACTGACCACTACACTCCCAACTCAAAGGATGCAAGTTCCGGTTACTTGAAGGACCTGAAAAATATGTACGTACAGCAGGGGTGAGACACCTCTCAGTAAGGATAGATACAAGTTATATCGGTGTGTGGCATTTGAGTGTTATCATGACACAAAAACATACACAGTTAAATGCAATTTCCAGTACTTCCACAAACAGTTTCAAAACAGTGCATACACGCACACACACATGATCAAGTAACCTGGTGTCGTCACACCCTTCGGCCCGAAGCTAGCCCACAATACTCGGTGTCCGCTCATAGCCGGCTCGTGATACACAGCGTCCCCGACGCATGGCGAACCCCAGGCTCCCATGGCATCGTACCGGTAAAAACTAATGGATCCACATCCTTCGGTGATCAGCTGGTAAGGCTCACACCCTCAAATGTAGAGTCGGACACTCTTGCCAACGTGGCAAGCGATAAACACACGCTCTCGGATATAGAGCTCGACACTCTTTCAGTACTTGGAATAACTTGGAACCCAGTTCCTATTGCATTTCATCAAAACACAAACATGCATGCTCATATAACCAAATAAACCACACCCATTTGGTAATCCAAAAATCATGATTTTCCAAACATATAAATTTTAAATAAAGCAAAGGCACGACCATCCATATTACACAGTATAAATCATCATATACATACTGTTTTCCAACAAAACCAGGGATGTAACCCAATACCCCCTTTTCCCAAAAATGTAACATGAAATACCTATAATTTTACCCGTCAGATTCCCCCAAATGAGTAATCAAAATGCACACAGAACCGCGAACCATAGTTCTACCGAGTTTGATTTCAAAAATAACTGATATAAGTTGAATTCCCTTACCTTTTCCCAAATGACAAATCCCGAACTTCAAGACCCCTAAATAGTGAACCGAATTCTAAAACCTACACACCACAATACAGAATATGCTCACAACCCTATTCTCTACACAACTACTGAATCAGAATTAAAAACCGAGCCTTGTCTTGATTTCGAGCCAAAACCCAAAAACACCCAAAACGAAGTTCCGATCCATAGAACTTGTAAGGCATCCTTCCCTGATCCACATGGTAACTTCAGATCAACGATTCCCGCTACCAACAACGCAGAAATCTAGAGAGAGGGAGAGTACGTTGAGTTTCCAGAGAGGTAGAGAGAGAATTTGAGTTTGCTTAGCTAAGAAGTAATGAAAATATCTATTTATAGTACCTTTGACTCAGCTGTTCTCATCAACGAATGGCGTCCTCATCGACAAGCCCATGTAAACACCTCGTCGACGAAGCGGGGACCTCATCGACGAGCTAGAGATTCCCGGTTTCCCCAAACCTCTCTACTTCTCCTCATCGACGAGCACCTGAAATTCGTCGCCAAGAACTACAAAGCCTTCGTCGACGAACTCTAACTTCGTCAACGAAGCCTGCTTAAATTCTAATTTTACCCTTCTCTTAATTATACAAATTCATATATTACGGTTTAGGTTCTTACAACCTCCCCTCCTTACAAAAATTTCGTCCTTGAAATTTGCTATCTCTCATTCATAAACTCAAACACAAACACGCAGCTTTAGAACGAAACTAGCAACTACTACAACGTAACCCCTTCACAATATATACATACCCTCACTTATGGTAGAGAAACATCGTGGTTACAAACATAAATCGTCTCAGGAGTTCACAAATACACACACTCCTCAAGACCAACAACCTATTCCAATTCAAAGTAGGGTAATATACATAACTCAGAACAACTGTGGATACTTTCGGCATATTTCTACTTCAAATTCCCAAGAAGCTTCCTCAACCTCATGATTCTGCCACAATACCTTCACCAAAGATATGTCCTTGGTACGTTGCTTCTGAACTTTATGGTCCAGAATCTGAATAGGTATCTCCTCATACGCTAAAGTATCCTTAATCTCCACATCCTCGTAGCTAATAACATGTGAATGATCCAACACGTACCTCCTCAATATGGATACGTAAAACACATAGTGGACCCTTGAGAGTGCTGGGGCTAGTGCAATACTGTAGGCTACCAGACCCACTTGCTTAAGAACCTTGAATGGTACGATGTACCTCAGGCTCAGCTTGTCCTTCTTCCCAAATCTCATCACCCCTTTCATCGGAGCTATCCTAAAAAATACCTTACCCCCACCTTGAACTCTAACTCACGGTAGCAAATATTTGCGTAACTCTTATGCTGACTCTAAGCTGATTTAATCCTTTCTAGGATCAAACCTACATTTTCAGATGCCTGCTGCACTAGTTCAAGTCCTAACACCTGAAGTTCACCAACCTCACTCCAATACATAGGAGATTGATACCTCTGACCATACAGAGCCTCGAACGGTGCCATCCCGATACTAGCTTGGATGTTGTTGTTATAAGCAAACTCTACAAGTCACATAAACTGTATCCAGCTACCATCGAAATCTAACACACAAGCCCGCAACATATCCTCCAAGATTTGTATCGTCCTCTCTGACTGTCCATCAATTTAGGGGTGGAACGTTGTACTGAAAGTAAGCTTCGTCCCCAATGCTTCATGCAAGCTCGTTCAGAATCGATAAGTAAACCTCGGGTCTCGATTTGATACAATGGACACTGGTACCCCATGCATTCTAACTATCTCATGCACATACATGTCTGCTAGCCTATTCAAAGGGTAGCTAACCTTCATCAGTAAGAAGTGAGCAGATTTTGTTTACCTGTCCATGATCACCCAAATAGCATTCTGCTCGTGAATTGCTAGCAACAATTCGGTTACAAAGTCCATGGAAATATACTCCCATTTCCACACAGAAATAACTAAGGGCTGTAACGGCCCTACCGGCTTTTGATGTTCAGCTTTCACCTGCTGACACGTTAGAAACTGCTCCACGAACTGAGCAATCTACCTCTTCATACCACTCCACCAGAAGGTCTCGCACAAGTCCCGATACATCTTTGTACTACCTGGATGTACCATATACAAAGAGCGATGTGCTTTATCCAGAATCGTCCTTCTGATCTCATCGTTGTTCGAAACACATAGTCTGGTCCCAAACCTCAACACACCTCCCTCAAAGATGTTGAACTCTGAAGCCAATCCCTACTGTATCTTTTCCACAACCGCCGTCAACTCCGCTTCACTAGCCTACGCAGCTTTTATACGCTCAAACAAAGTCGGTTGGACCACCAAACTAGCAAGGAAAGCCTGATGATCACCATGCACTAACTCTATACCTGAGCTCTCCAGATCTTGTCTAATGTGATGCTGAGCTACAACTGCAGATACTGCCACGTGATCTGACTTCCAACACAACGCATCAGCTACCACATTAGCTTTTCCCGGGTGATAACTGATGGTGTAATCGTAGTCCTTAATCAACTCAAGCCACCGAATCTGTCTCATATTCAACTCCTTCTACGTGAAAAAGTACCTGAGGCTTTTGTGATAAGTGAAAATCTTGCATTGCACACCATACAAATAGTGTCGCCAGATCTTCAGTGCATATACAACAGCAGCCAACTCCAGATCATGCGTAGGGTAATTCTTCTCATAATCCTTCAATTGCCGAGAAGCATATGCTACTACCTTACCTTGCTGCATAAGCACACATCTCAAACCTTTTAGAGACGCGTCTCTATAAATCACAAATCCGCCATCCCCCAAAGGAATGGTCAAAACCAGAGCAGTAACCAGCCGACACTTCAACTCCTAAAAACAACACTTGCAATCACTGGGCCACTCAAACTTCACTCCATTTCTAGTTAATTGAGTCAGAGGGCCCGGACAGTTTAGAGAAATCTTCCACAAACCGACGATAATAACCTACCAGTACTAGAAAATTATGAACCTCTTGCATACTCTTCGGCCTCACCCAGTCAACCACAACTTCAATCTTGTTAGGATCAATTGAGATATCGTTTCCAGATACCACATGGCCTAAGAATGCAATTTGATTCAACTAGAATTCACACTTCTTTAGTTTAGCATACAACTTATTTTCTCACAGAATTTGTAATACTAACCTCAGATGACTCTCATGCTTTTCCTAACTCCTTGAGTATATTAGAATATCATCGATAAACACCACTACAAACTAGTCTAGGTACTCATGGAAAACCCTGTTCATTAGATCCATGAACACTGCTGGAGCATTGGTCAACCCAAAAGGCATGACTAAGAACTCATAGTGGTTGTATCTAGTTCAGAAAGAAATCTTCGCTACATCCTCAGATCTAACTCTCACCTGATGATACCTTGACGCAAGTCGATTTTTGAAAAGACCCGTGCCCCCTGTAACTCGTCAAAGAGATCATCTATATGAGGTAAAGGGGTAACGATTCTTCACAGTCACCTTGTTAATCTCACGGTAACCAATGCATATGCGCATCGACCCGTCCTTCTTCTTCAAAAATAGTACTGAAACTCCCGAGGGTGAAACACTAGGTCGAATGAAACCCCTGTCCAGTAATTCCTGCAACTGCTCCTTCAACTCCCAAAGTTCTACTGGAGCCATCAAGTACGGAGCTTTAGAGATCGGTGCCTTGCCAAGTAGCAACTCTATCGCGAACTCCACCTCACAATCCAGAGGTAAACTAGGTAAATCATCTGGAAACACATCCGAGAACTCACTGACTACCCGAATATCCTCAAGTCTCAACTCATCCCATGGCAATTCCCTTACGCAACCTAAGTACACCTGACATCCTTCTAAGAGTAACCTCCTCGCCTTACTCCTAATAGAACCTGTGGCGTCAAATGCACACAAGAAACTACAAACTCATACTCCTGCTCCCGATGAGGTCTGAATACTACCACCCTTCTATGATAGTCGATCACAGCATAAATGGAGAATAACCAATCCATCCCCAGTATGACATCAAACCCCGACATGTCATATACTACAAGGTTTGTTGGTAGCAGACCACTGGGTAGTCCTCCAACATCCTTCTACAGAATGATATACTCCCAGATGGTGTGGCTACAAAAAAATCCTCTTCCATGGCTTGGGTCTCCAACCTACACAGTTTCAAAAAATTAAAAAATATAAAGGAGTGGGTCGCACCCGAATCAAATAAAACCACAGGTCTATTTAAAAGCAACATCATAGTACCTATCACCACATTCCCCGCATGCTCAGCATCTTCTAGAGTAAGTGAGTACACCCTCTGTTGATTAAGGTGTAATCCCAAGAGGGGAGGTGAATTGGATATAAAAAAAATTAAGTCACTTAGTTTCCCTTTACACACTTCTTATCAATTTACCAACTACTTATTGTTGCTCAATTGTGTGTGTGTGTGGCAATCCTATCTATGCATGCAATATACTTAATTTAAATATAACGCGGAAAATAAAGAGTAGAGTGAAGAGAGAAGACAAACACGATTTAACAAGGTTCAGCCGACTTGGCCTATGTCCTCGCCTTAAGCAACCACTCAAGGATTCACTAAAAACCTTGCTCCTTAAAGTGGGACGGAGCTTCCCTTACAAACCGCTGCTTACAAGAGGTACAGCTCCCTCCTTATTTGCCGCTCACAAGAGGTACAGCTTCTTCCTCACACCCGGTTCATAACTCGAACCGTGTTTACAATGAAATCTGAAAATAACACTCAAAACAATGCTTCTAACAAAAGCTTGTGAGTATAATTCAATTTTCTAGCACATTAACATATGATATAACTTGAAGCTCGTGAATGTATGAAAACGATAAACTCGTTTTATGTATGATATGCTTGAGCACACAAATCCCTATTTAATAAAAAACTCCCAAGTGAAAATATATTTGAAATGGCTTGGAGTTAACTAGGGTTCTTGGTTCACTTTGTAAAAATGCAAAAGTATGTTTGAAGTGAACTCGTTAACAAAATCTTGGTCTTGAGTACAAACTCAATTGAAATCACAAAGCTTTATTTCATATATTCAATCACAAACTGAGAATATTAATTTTCAGAAAATGTCCCTCAATTAAATGTATAGTTGTAAGTACCAAGGATATTAAATCAAGTTGTAATATAACTAAAATATATATATCCTTTAGAAAATACACACTTGAATCAAAAGAATCAATCAAGCAAGTTAAATAAGTTTTCTCAAGTAATGAGCTTCTCAAAAATATATTTTATATGAATAGGCACACTCAAGATCAAAACTTTTCAATACTTAGTCAAGAACAAGCAATGAGATGAGAAGAAAAGTCACAACACTAATAACTTGAAAGATCAAATCTCAATATTAGATTGAACTCCAGTAGTGTAAATAAGTTCCCTTTGAAAGTATGACTTGATTTGCCCAAGCTTAAAGATTTTAGATTGATGTATAGGCAATCGTATAACACTTTTCAATGATCTTGCAACAAGGTGTGTTCTTCTCTTTCTTTTGTGTCTAACTTCTGTTCTAGGGTTTAGATATTCATAATATATAGTATATTACCCTTAGAATTAATCTCAGCCGTTGGATCAATAAGATACCTCGCGTGTCTTTTTAATAAAGAACTGATTTTTAGGCTTTCCCGTGAGTTCAGGCAACCGAACTCGACTTCAGGCTCCTGAAGTGTCAACTTCAGGTGCCTGAGGTTCCAAGGTCAGGCGACCGAAGAGTCTCGGCCAGGTTCTATCTTTTCCATTTAATTCTTCAGGCTACTGAACTTAATCTTCAGGCAACCGAAGAAATTCTTCAGGCGCCTGAGGTTTGAGTTCAGGCAACCGAAGTCTCCATTTTCTCAAATTTTCATATCTAATTAAAAATCTGCTTGGTTTCTTTTCCTGGGTCTTTCATAAAACATATTTTTCATGATTTTGAAAACATTTCAAGGTCCATGAGAGTTTCCTAATGATGTACATGAAATGCATGAATCCTAAAATCATTCTAAGTTATAATGAGCCTTAAATTAAATCATACGAAAATGTAAGTACATGAGTTCTAAATACCTTTTCCCAAGATATTCTTGAACTTTGCTGCTTGTATCTTGATTCTCGTACTCTTTGAGTTCCATGGATCTTGCCAAGATTTGTTAACTCTCCATGCATGCTTAGTGTAAGTCATGTTCACAAACTCATTGTACAAATCAAATATCAAGTGATTTGTCATTATCAAAACAAGATTGGACTCATAGAGTCAACAATCTCCCCCTTTTTGATGATGACAAATGCACAAGAAAAAAAATATATATATATAATGGGTTACGCCTAACAAGGCTCCCCCTCAATTAATGCATCAAATATTCAATGAATGACAATATGTTCATGTTCATACACAAAGTGTTTAGCCTGAATCCAAATGAAATATGAAATATGCTCATAATGACTGTTGTCGCGACGTCCCGGAAGCATGTGTGCCCCGGGCGGCGAAATAAAAATCAATTTTAATTTTCAAGGAAACATAAGAATATCGGAGTCGCCACTAACCTTTAGTGTGGTTAGAACACATGATTACTACCCCGTTAGGGGTAGAATGGGTCTATATTACCAGAGCTGGGGTTGGGAGTTCGGTTACGTGAAAGGAAGGTACGAGCACCCCCTACGCGCCCGTTCTTACGAACGGTGCCTAATTAATTTGGAATCATCCCTAAGTTAATCTAATAAGTCTTTTAAAATTACTCCTCTAATGAATTTACCAATACACACGCAAAATGAATAAATAAATACATAAACGAATAAATAATGGAAAAATATACGTAATATATAAATATTCACATATTCCCTCAGAACAAAAAGTACGTGAAGTCCGAAAGCTTATACCCCCGCATTAAAATCATAGGGATATACCCACATAAAAATACTTACTAAAATAATACCAAAATACTAGAAATAATGGATACCACAATACAAAATATAAACATAGGATATAGTTGAAAATTCCAGAAATATGTGATAATAATAGCCCTAATATATTATAATGATAATACATTACCTGTAATAATAATACTACTATAATAATAACACATATATATCTCACAATATTAATAACACATAAATACCAATACAATATTATAATACCACTTTAATATTTATATATATCATAACACGTAAATATTAATATTATACCATAATAATACTACTAGACTAATAATACATATATATCATAATTTTAATAACTATACAATATGATAATAATATATCCTAACAAATACAGGCAAAAGCCCTAATTATAAATAATCAAAACTTTGACATAACACTAACAAAACCCTAATATTAACAATAAAGGAAACATGACAATAGGTCAAACCCTAAAAGTTAAATATAATCAAACATGGAAACAAATAAGACGAAATTATAGCATTTAGACAAACCTAAAAATAAATATACAATGATATGGAAATAATCAAACCCTAAAAAATTCAACGTGCAATAAAATGGAAATAAATCAAAAATCCTAAAAAATATGTACTAATAATTTGGAAACATAACAAATCCTAAAGTTAAAATGTGATAATAATATGGAAACACTTATAACCCTAAAATTAATAAACAATCTATATAGAGGCAATCAAACCCTAAAAATATTAATAACATGCTAATTATAATAATGATGATAATAATAATAATATTTTAACAATAATAAACAATATGCTTGTATTTATACATAAACAATGTACTTAATACTACCAATAATGTACAAATAATATAACATTTATACTAACACAATTCATCTAATAGTAATACTTAATAAATTAACAATGATATAACCAATAATAGTAACATGCTAATTATAATAATCTTACCAATAATGCTATATAAACAATATAGTAATAATACTAATATAATTAATATAATAATAATGCTAATGATAATGAGCCAACTACATAACAATATCACTATTAATAATATATAAATCATACAGTATTAATACAAATACAATCAACATAATAACAATACCCTTATAATCAATATAATGACAATATTAAAAATAATATGCAAACAATATAATAATATTATTGATGGTAATATACAAATAATATAACAACATTATTAATAACGATATTCACTTGATAATAATATTATTACTAATAATATATAAATAATAATATTATTAACAATAATATACAACTAAAAATACTAATATGGTATATATATATATATAAGCATAAATACACATGTGTTTACAGGGACTCATCGGGGACTTACCATGGGGGGTACCACCGGAGTTAATGGGCGGCGATGGCGACGGCGTCGGTGGCTGGGCAGAGAATGGGCGATGGAGAAGGCGATGATGGCCGGCGACCTGTTGCAGAGGGGGGTCTGGGGCTGTTGCTGGTGGTGCGGCCTGTGCGCAGAGTTGACGAACGGTGACGGTGATGGTGGTTGCTGCTGTGGCTGGAACAAGGGAGAGGGCACCAGAGATGAACCAGCAGCAGCGTCTGGCGGAAGAGGAGCAGAACAGGGTGGCCTGGCTGGTTGGTGGCCGATTTCAGAGGTCCGGTGGCTCACAGAATGCTTCGGATGGTGCTGTGGAGCTGTGGTCGGCTGCTTGTCTGCTGAAGCAGGGGTGGCCTGTGTTGGAGAAACAGGTTCGTAGAGCAGAGGGTGGTCGAAGTGGAGGTTGCTGGGGACCGGCGGTAGGACAGCGGAGTGTTGCAACGATGATTGGCTGCTGGAGATGATGGCTGGAACAGCGAGGCCACGAGTCGGTGGTGCAGGGCTCGGGAAGAAGAAGAAGAAGAAGAAGAAGACGAAGGAGAAGGAGAAGGAGAAGCAGAAGATGAAGCTGTTTTTTTTTTTTTTTTTTTTTTTTCTGCTTTGGCTCTGCTCCGTTTTTGCTGTGCGCCACCCTCCTCTTTACAAAATTTTTGCCAACCCTAGCGCCCCATTCTTTTCCTTTTTCATTTTTTCTTTTTCTTTATTTTTTATATTTTTATGGTAATAATAATAACAAAAATAATAATAATTACTAAATAAAGTAATAATACTAATATTAAAAGCAATAATTAATAATAATAATAATAGAAAAATAATAAAAATAATAATAAAGTAATAATAATAATATATGAAAATAGTAATAATAATAATAACAATAATAATAATAAAAATAATAAATATATCCAAAATAATAATAATAGTAAAGTAATACTAATAATACTACTAGTAATAAACATAAGAAAGAAATAATAAAATAAAGATAATAAAAATACTAATAATAAGAATAAAAATAATAACAATAATAAATAAAAATAATAGTGATAATAAAATAATAATAATATTAATAAGGTAATAATAATAATAATGAAAATAAGAATATACCCCTTGTTCTATCTGGTTAGGACAAAAATAAGGTGTCTACAACTGTAATATGCTAGATTTCTCCCTTTGCAAATTAGTTGTACCAAGCTCATAATGACTGTAATATGCTAGATTTCTCCCTTTGAAAATTAGTTTTACCAAGCTCACAATGACTGTAATATGCTAGATTTCTTCCTTTGAATATCTCACCCTTTGCAAATTAGTTTTACCAAGCTCATTCTTCTTTGCATCTGATTTTTGTGTGTTATTATTTTTGCTCCAGATTTTTCTCCCCTTTTTGACATCAACAAAAAGGTGTATAATTTGAATTCAAAGAGCAGGGAAATATATGCATTTGGAGAACCAAGAAATAAATCTTTAACACTTCCCCTTATAATTAGCATACTTTAAAAGTTTCTTACAAAGGTTAGAAGTTTCAAAGTTTTGCAAAATATATCATTAACAATAGAACTTGCAATACATCAACCAGATAACAAAACCTTTCAAAGTTTTATAATTTCGAAGCTAGAACCAAATATCTAGAAAGACTCATAGTCTCTGCTCACACATACTTTTCCTTTTACATAGACAAAAAATTGATAGTCAGAATTTTAAGCAGGTGTAGCATACTAAGTAGTACAAAGAAATCATCTAACATCTATGCATCCTAGTCAGTGTCACTATCTTTAGTAATTCTTTTTCCTTTGGATTAGTGAGAGCCTTCTCCTTCTTCGTCTTCTTCTTCTTCTTCGTCCTCTTCCTCTTCTTCATCCTCTTCCTCTTCTTCATCGTCCTCTTCCTTATCATTACCAGCTTTCTCTTCTTCTTCTTCTTCTTCTTCAGATGCCTCAGCTGAATCATCACTGTGGGGTATGGAGCTAGTGTCCATAGGATCACCATGTGAAGAACTGGTTCATGCTTGCTCAATACGCGTAAGACGCTGCTCTATGGATTTAAGACCATCACGCATATCCTAGCTAAAAGATGTGAATTCATTATAGAATGGCATGAACCACAAAGGAGGTTCAGTTACAGATTCTTGTGGCTGAGTCCGAGGTGAAATAAGAGGTGCAGCAGCTGCTCTTCATTGTCTTCCCCTTTTCAAGAACCACTCCTAATTCCGTTTTTCATATCCCATCTATTTGAGAGTAGTTGAGGTGAAGAGTTCATATCTAGTCCTCTTGATGAACAGGTCTGTCGGTGAGGCAACACTTAATTTTGAAAAAATAAGACTGAGAGCTCCACTGTAAGGAAGGGTAGTTCGGGATGCATCAAGCTTTGCCCACATCCATTTTATGATAAGGCTGGCTAAATCAAGTTTCTTTCCTTTTAACAGACACCACATAACAAAGCAATCGGCATACGAAAGATGGTCGTAGGATCCAGCTTGTGGTAGAATGTTGTTGGTGATAATTTTTTGGAGAATTTGTGTTTTGAGGTTTAGTTGCTTATACAATGGTGGATGCCCAAAGTAAGTTGGTTCATTCTCCATGACCAATGGCAAAAACTCCTCAGGTGTAAAATTTTGTTGAAGCATCCATGATTGACCTAATGTTAGACATTCAAAATTTCCAGGAGAGACATTCAGAATGTATGCTAAGGATTCAGGAGAAAGCACTATCTTCTTACCCTTCACCTCCGTTGATAAAGAATTTTCTTCAAGAGTCATGTTTGCATAGAAAATTTTTATTAAGTTAGGAAGGGTCCCCTTTTCTTGATACTCAATAAAGTTTTTCCAGCCAATGTTTTGGAACAAGGGTAAAATCTCAGGAAATTCAGATTTGAAGAACTAGAGGTCAAGAATCTTACCAAAGATTGGTTCAAATGTAAGGAGGCTAGTCCTATACCGATGTTTAGATTGAGAAGATACCAACCGTTGTTCAATATTTGGGTCATCTTTACCAGAGGATGAACCATGACTTTCCGTTTGCTTAGTTTGAGGCATTATGAGATTTCCTTGAGCAGCAGATTGTTCCTTTCAAACCCTAGAGCATGAGTAATCGAACTTAGAGGCTTGAAATCTAAGATTTTATCACTAGAAATTGAAAGGGGGTAAGACATTTGGCACTTCGGGTGAGTGGAGGGTTTTAGTTCAGGAGCCTAGAGTATAACTGAAATAGGGTTTCGTGTATTTTAAATAAAAGAAATCCGTGACTTCAGGTGCCTGAGAATAAGTGTAGGCGTCTGAAGAATTTCCTGGGTGAAATTTCAATAGGCAGTAGCTGTTCGGTCACCTGAGGTTTGAGGCTTAGGCGCCTGAGGTACATGTAGAAGCCTGAGGATGTCGGTTTAGTCAACCGAAGTGCTTCAACTTCTGAATTTTCCTTATTTCTTTGATTTGAACCTCTCTAACTTATTTCCCTTAGTATATAATGCTTCAAGAATTTTCCTTATATCAACAATTTATGCTTAAGTTCAATATTCTCATTCCCAATTCTTTAACATTATGAACTAAGCTTTTCAACATCAAGTCAGGCCAATTAATACACGTGTAACATATATCATATCACCACATCACATGTAGTCAAGTAGGTGTGTAGTGCAAAATATCAAGGCACTTATATATAAGCTCAGATTTTATATTTTTTATATGTCTCATTAAGTTAAGCCTTGTAAAATGGACATCCTACGATTTTGGCCAACAATTCCATTTTCTATTTTATTTATGTGTGAAGTGACTATTTTCTTTTATTTTCCACACTTGTTTGATTTTAACACCTTTTCTTTTAAATGGACAATCAAATTTAATGTGTCCCTTATTTTTACATAATATGCAGGTCGTGTGTACTTACCGTAGGAGGTACTAGCATAGAATTTTGACTCTTTAACAAAATACCCCACGTATAGATTCTTTCTTCTTCTATTTTCAATTCCATTGTAACCTATACCTTCTTTGTATAAGGTCATCTTTTGGGAACCTACGAGTTTGTCAAAATTTTCTTTTCCCTTAGTGAATGTGTAGATGATCTTAGCTTGATCCTCTATCTTTCTTTCTAGGTCTTCACATTTTGGATTCTTTAAGCCTTTGCAAACAGTTTGTAATTTTACCAATTCATTGGTCACGTTGTTTGCTTTGCATTCAAGTTCAAGAATTTTAAGATCTTTTGCATTATCACACGAAATCTTAGATCTTAACTCTTTCAGCTCTTTTGCCATCATATCATTCCTGTTTTCTAATTTCATAATTTCTAAATCCTTTTCAGTCTTTTCTTTTTTCCAAGAAGTTTGAGACTCACACAGATCATCTAACTGTTTTGCTAAGTCTTTATTTTCTCTTTCCAACATAATTTTCTTGTTGGTCATCCTTGTTAGTATTTTAAGAACTTTAGCAAGTCCTTGTTGTACTTCCTCATAAGATGGCATATTATCATTATCAGATTCATCACAATATTCACTATCAGAAGTATCACATGATATATCACAGTCATTGCATGAATCATTTTGAGAATTTGAATGAGAAGTAGAGTGAGTAGAGTGTACCTCTTCATCAACCAATGCAACTAGGCCATAGTTTTCCACAACCTTATCATTTGAGTATGGATCTTCCCAAGTAGAGAACTTCTTTCCTTTGGTCTCACCAAATCTCCTATCGAGTTCTTCCTATATCTCCTTAGCACTTTGACATGACTTGATTTCATGAAAAACATTAGTATCTAAACCAAGCAATAGAATGTTCATAGCATGGAAATTTATTTGCATTAATTTCATATCATTCTCATTCAGCTCATATTCAAATTTAGGGATTTCAACATTATCAATAATTTTCATAGGAACTAGGTTTCCTTGATCAATTACTCTCCAAGTTCTCCAATCTATGGATTTTATAAAAATAATCATTCTCATTTTCAATTCGGTGAAATTTTCACCATAAAACATTGGAGGTCTTGCAGAGATTTGTTCCACACCAATTAGGGATACAGAAAAATAATCCATGTGATCCTTTTACAAATTAACAATTACGTCTATGTACACCTGCTCTGATACCAAATGTTGATTAAGGTGTAATCCCAAGAGGGGGGGTGAATTGGATATAAAAAAATTAAGTCACTTAGTTTCCCTTTACACACTTCTTATCAATTTATCAACTACTTATTGTTGCTCAATTATGTATGTGTGTGGCAATCCTATCTATGCATGCAATATACTCAATTTAAATATAACGCGGAAAATAAAGAGTAGAGTGAAGAGAGAAGACAAACACGATTTTACGAGGTTCAGCCGAATTGGCCTACGTCCTCGCCTTCAGCAACCACTAAGGATTCACTAAAAACCCTGCTCCTTAAAGTGGGACGGAGCTTCCCTTACAAACCGCTGCTTACAAGAGGTACAACTCCCTCCTTATCCGCTGCTCACAAGAGGTACAACTTCCTGCTCACACCAGGTTCACAACCTGAACCGTTTTTACAATGAAATCTAAAAATAACACTCAAAACAATGCTTCTAACAAAAGCTTGTGAGTACAATTCAATTTCCTAGAACATTAACATATGACATGACTTGAAGCTCGTGAATGTATGAAAATGATAAACTCGTTTTATGTATGATATGCTTGAGCACACAAATCCCTATTTAATCAAAAACTTCCAAGTGAAAATATATTTGAAATGTCTTGGAGTTAACTAGGGTTCTTGGTTCACTTTGTAAAAATGCAAAAGTATGTTTGAAGTGAACTCGTTAACAAAATCTTTGTCTTGAATACAAACTCAATTGAAATCACAAAGCTTTATTTCATATATTCAATCACAAATTGAGAATATTAATTTTCAGAAAATGTCCCTCAATTAAATTTATAGTTGTAATTAACAATGATATTAAATCAAGTAGTAATATAACTAAAATATATATATATATATATATATATATATATATATATATATATATATCCTTTAGAAAATACACACTTGAATCAAAAGAATCAATCAAGCAAGTTAAATATGTTTTCTCAAGTAATGATCTTCTCAAAAATATATTTTATATGAATAGACACACTCAAGCTCAAAACTTTTCAATACTTAGTCAAGAACAAGCAATGAGATGAGAAGAAACGTCACAACACTAATAACTTGAAAGATCAAACCTCAATATTAGATTGAAGTTTTGTAAAGTAAACAAGTTCTCTTTGAAAATCTGACTTGATTTGCCCAAACTTGAAGATTTAAGATTGATGTATAGGCAATCGTATAACACTTTTCAATGATCTTGCAACAAGGTGTGTTCTTCTCTTTCTTGTGTGTCTAACTTCTGTTATAGGGTTTAGATATTCATAATATATAGTATATTACCCTTATAATTAATCTCAGCCATTGGATCAATAAGATACCTCGCGTGTCTTTTTAATAAAGAACTGATTTTTAAGCTTTCCCGCTAGTTCAGGCAACCGAACTCAACTTCAGGCTCCTGAAGTGTCAACTTCAGGCGCCTGAGGTTTGAGTTCAGGCGACCGAAGTCTTCATTTTCTTAAATTTTCATTTCTAATTAAAAATATGCTTAGCTCCTTTTCTTGGGTCTTTCATAAAACATATTTTTCATGATTTTGAAAACATTTCAAGGTCCATGAGAGTTTCCTAATGATGTACATGAAATGCATGAATCCTAAAACCATTCCAAGTTATAATGAGCCTCAAATTAAATCATACGAAAATGTAAGTACATGAGTTCTAAATACCCTTTCCCAAGATATTCTTGAACTTTGCCGCTTGCATCTTGATTCTTGTACTGTTTGAGTTCCATGGATCTTATCAAGATTTGTTAACTCTCCGTGCATGCTTAGTGTAAGTCTTGTTCACAAACTCAATGCACAGATCAAATATCAAGTGATTTGTCATTATCAAAACAAGATTGGATTCGTAGAGTCAACACCCTCGCTCCTGCTCCTGAGGAGGTCTGAGTACTACCACCCTTCTATGATAGTCGATCACAGCATAACTGGAGAATAACCAATCCATCCCCAGTGTGACATCAAACCCCGACATGTCATATACTACAAGGTTTGCTGGTAGCAGCTTCCCCTAGATTACCATTGGGCAATCCTCCAACATCCTCCTACAATATGATATACTCCCAGATGGTGTGGCTACAGGCAATTCCTCTTCCATGACTTGGGTCTCCACCCCACACAGTTTTAAAAAATTAACAGATATAAAGGAGTGGGTCACACCCGAATCAAATAAAACCACAACTCTATTTAAAAGCAACATCATAGTACCTGTCACCACATTCCCCACATGCTCAGCATCTTCTAGAGTAAGTGAGTACACCCTCGCCGGAATTGTGTTCGTCTGGTGGGTTCCCCATGATACCTGATTTCTCCCCCAATTCTGACTTGAAGAAGGCGTACCCCTCTTTGGTACGTGACAATCCCAAGCCATGTGACCTGATTAGCCACAGTTATAGCAGTTATCCCCAAACGACTGGCACTCACCGTTATGCAAATTGCGGCACCTGGTACAACGATCACCCACCTGGCTCATTTGAGAACCTTGGTGCTCGGTATTCTGATGATAACCTGAACCCTTGTACCTTTTCTTCCACAATCCCTGACGAGATCCACACTGAAAACCAGAAGTTACTGGCCTCTTCTTCGGCTCCTGATCCACCTTGTCCTCTTGGATACCAATCTTAATCACAGTGGCTTATCCACCAAAACTGAAAACTCACGGATCTGAAGCATACCCACTAATATGCGGATGTCCTTGCTCAGGCCCTTCTTGAACCTCCGAGTCTTCTCGTACACATTCGAGATCAAAGTCAGTGCAAATCGGGATAGCTCTATATACCGAGCAGCATACCCCTGCACCGTCATACTTCCCTGAGTCAGTGCAGAAAGCTCATCCACCTTAGCGTTACGTACAGAAGCCGGGAAGTGTCTGTCAAATAACACTTCCTTGAAATGGCTCCAAGACATCTCCACAAGACCAGCCCTCTACTTCTCCAGCAGACTCAGGACAGTCCACCATCGCTCTGCCTCCCCAGATAACTGGAAGGTAGCATAAAGAACTCTCTGCCTGTCTGCGCAGTGTAGGACCTCCAAGATCCTCTCAATCTTCTCGACCCAATCCTCTGCTATTGTCGGGTCATGTCCCCCTGAGAACGTCGGATGATGCATGTGTGTGAACCTATCAATGGTGCACCCTGCAGATGTAGGAGAGCGTTGGCGTCTCCTAACACTCCGCCCGATCTTCCGCAAGACCTGCCTCGTCAAACCTTGAGGCACGAAAGGAGACCTATCACTCACTTTCTCCTCGAAGCCACTCCCCAGGTCGTTATCCTTGGGC
Source organism: Malania oleifera (assembly GCF_029873635.1). NCBI lineage: Eukaryota > Viridiplantae > Streptophyta > Magnoliopsida > Santalales > Ximeniaceae > Malania > Malania oleifera. The sequence goes on along the minus strand of NC_080417.1, from coordinate 82,164,428 downwards.
TCCATTCTAAAAGCACAATAGAAATATATCAATATCCCTACAACACATACCATTAACAAAGTCATCTACGACTAAACATGTTAACTACCACCTCGCGGGTCCAGGTTTGTCCTATCATACCGACACGAATATCATCAATGGTTTTCCATTATTTTACTGAAATCTTCATTCCAAGAAAAACACAGAACACCTTCAATGAGTCCCTGTCTAGCAACAAAACAACCCTCGCCCTACTCTACCCATTTCCAGCATTCTATGCTCTATTATTTTCACACAGTTATACCTAACCAAGTCTACAAGACCTAACAACTTGGTTAGCTCGGATACCAAGTTGTTATGCCCCAAACCACAAAAGACCACCCGATACAGTTCTAGTACTTACCCAAGTACCTCTCGTAAGTACACCAACCACTACGCTCCCAACTCAAAGGACTCTAGTTCCGGTAACTCGAAGGACTTGAAAATATGTATGTAAAGCAGGGGTGAGACACCTCTCGGTAAGGGCAGATACAAGTTATATCGATGTGTGGCATTTGAGTGTTATCATGACAGCAAAACATACACAGTTAAATGCAATTTCCAGTACTTCCACAAACGGTTTCAAAACAATGCATACACGCACACACACATGATCAAGTAACTCGATGTCGTCACACCCTTCGACTCTAAGCCGACCTGCAATACCTGGCGTCGGCCCATAGTCGGCCCACGATACACGGCGTCCCCGGCACATGGCGAACCCCAAGCTCCCATGGCATCGTATCGGTACAAACTGGTGGATCCACATCCTTCGGTGATCAGCCGGTAAGGCTTATGCCCTCGGATATAGAGCCGGACACTCTTTCAGTACCTGGAACAACTTGGAACCTAGTTCCTATTGCATTTCATCAAAACACAACCATGCATGCTCATATAACCAAACAAACCACACCTATTTGGTAATCCAAAAATCATGATTTTCCAAACATATACAGTTTAAATAAAGCCAAGGAACGGTCATCTCTATTACACAGTATAAATCACCATATACATATGATTTTCCAACAAAACTAGGGATGTAACCCAATACCCCCATTTCCCCAAAACTGTAACATGTAAACCCATAATTTTACCCATCAGATTCCCCCAAATGAGTAATCAAAATGCACACAAGACCATGAACCACAGTTCTACCGAATCCGATTTCAAAAATAACTAACATAAACTGAGTCCCCTTACCTTTTCCCAAATGACAAATCCCAAACTCCAAGGCCTCTAAACAACGAACCGATTTCCAAAACCTACACACCACAATACAGAATATGTTCACAACCCTATTCTCTACACAACTACTGAATCAGAATTGAAAACCAAGTCTTACCTCAATTTCGAGCCAAAACCCAAAAACACCCAAAACGAAGATCAGATCCGTAGAACTTGTAGAGAATCCTTCCACGATCCTCGTGGTAACTTCGGATTAATGATTCTCAGAATCAACAACGCAGAAATCTAGAGAGAGGGATATTACGTTGAGTATCTAGAGAGATAGAGAGAGAATTTGAGTTTTCTTAGTTGAGAAGTAATGAAAATATCTATTTATAGTACCTTTGACTCAGCTATGCTCATCGACGAATGGCGTCCTCGTCGACGAGCCCACGTAAACACCTCGTCGATGAGCTGGAGATTCCCAGTTTCCACAAACCTCTCGACTTCTCCTCCTCGACGAGCACCTGAAATTCGTCGCCAAGAACTACAAAGCCTTTGTCGACAAACTCTGGTTTCGTCGACGAAACCTACTTAAATTTCAATTTTACCCTTCTCTTAATTATTTAAATTCATATATTACGGTTTGGGTTCTTACATTATTTATGGGGGACTTTCAAGATGTTAATTATTTATTATTTCATAGATAAACTCATGAGCACTATTAGCATTGGATATAATTGCCTACATAAGAAAGTCTCAATAACAACAATGACCGCAAAAAGCCTTTAGTCCCACTAAATGAAATTGACTACGTGAATCCTTTTTCGCCAATTCACCCGAAATTGAGAGTATTTTCCTCTATGAAATAAGAAATTCTCAAGAAACCAAAAACAATAAGAACAATATTTGATGGAAATTAGTAGCATCAATGAATAAAAAAACAAATCAATAAATTCAACTATTACTAACAATTATAAAAGTATCAACTTAATTGTTGTTAGAGGTTACAAAAATTAAATTATAAATCTATCCAAAAATTTTAAAATATTAATAATTCTATTTGTGAGGGTTTTCAACATATTATTTATTTTATTTATTTTTCATAAATTAATTTCATTTAATAACTGTGGTTATTGAAATTATTACTTCAATTTTTTTCATCAGTTCAATTAATAATAGTAGTTAAACAATTACATTGCAAATTAATAATACAAAATATTCAATTAAATTATTACTGGTAGAGTATTTCTATGCATAAACTCATAAGTTCTCTTAACCGTGCACATCATCCGCTAAACATGAAATTCTCACGGGAAGCAAAAAATAATAATATAATCTGATGACATTTAGATCTCTGATACAATGTGTAAAAATAAATCAATATATTCAATTAACATTAGCAATTAATTTAATTATTGTTAGATCTTATAAAAATTAAATTGTAAATTTATGGGGAAGTTTTAGGATACTAATTGTTTTATCAACATGTACATATGTTTCAACCTAAATTGCATATGCTGATTGGGAAGCTAAATATTAACTTTATATTAAAAATAGAGCGTAGTTATTAGTATTTGATTAGAATTTTATCAAACTCTAAATGTTTTATACAAATTACTAATGTACATAAAATTTAATTGTTATATTGTAAAGAGACGTGGACAATAAAATAATCTTGACTAGAAGATAATTTTTTTTTCTTACATGAAATCTAAAATATTTGATGTATTCATTTGATTTTGTATTGCTTATATTTATGTGATTTAATGTAATTATATTAGGTGTTTACTATGCAATATTTGCGAAACTTCTTATATATGGAGAAAAATAAATAAATTATGCCGCACCAGGGGATCCGAAGGGCTTGTTGGTGGCTGGAGTTCCTATGTAATAAAAAAAAATTATAAACATATGTGCACTAATTTTGTCAATATTATTAAAACATTTGATAATTTGACTCATATTTTAATTTTGTTAAATTTTAAAAATTATTTGAATAGGCACCGAGTCTCTTTTTATTATTGCTCACTCTCTTATGCTACAAAAAAAATCCAAAAAAAGTTGAAACGAAAATGGATACTCTCCACACCAAAACTACTCTACAATAGAAAAAATAAATTTTATTAGTAATTATAGGGATTGAAAACTGTTTAGCAATCTTAATCACCAACATAATCCCTCATAAGAATTGATTGTAAAGGCCAATTAGGATTCACTAAAAATAATTTATCTAATATACCACTACAAGAAAAATGATTTTTAGAGATGACAAAATATAGAAATTCGTTGCTAAAGACTTTTGGGGACGAAAAAATTTCATCGCACATTTGTCCCTGAATGGGCATTAGTAAATGTTTTTGGGGACGAACACTGAAATTCATCGCACAAAATTAGTCTTTAGGGACGAAATAATTTTAGCGACGAAATAAAATCATCCCTAAATAACATAGGGGAGGGGATATTATACATCAATTAGTGAAAAAAATTGTTGGAATTAGTGTATTCCTGAGAGAGGGGGGGGGGGGATGAATTAGATATTTTAAAATTTCTTCCTAGGTTCAACAAAACTAGTAGCAGTATATCACAACCTAGAGTCTTTTTAAAATGAATTCCAATATCCACAATATAACATCGAGCAAATAATCAACTCAAGTTAAAACAATATTAGTATTTCCCAAGCATTCACAATAATAGAAATGTAAACATTCAAGTGCAGAAAGTAAAGTAATGTAGGGTAAGAGAGAACGACACATGATATGATATCGGGGTTCGGCCAATACTTGCCTACATCCCCGCCTCAAGCTCACAAGCAAGAGAATTCCACTAAACTTGCTCACTTGTGGGTGGAGCGACACCGATTAAAACATCTTATAGGACGGTGCACCGAGTTCTCCTAACCGGATTTGAACCAGTCCGAGACTATTCATAGGGCTAGTCCCCCTCTTCCGACCACACGTCGGGCATACAACCATTAATATCAAATTTGTGTACAAATACAGTGCTTCTAATACAAGAAGATAATGTACAACAATTAAAGCACAATAAATACACTCACATATGATAAAGATTTATGCTCAAGTGAGATTGGTCAAACAATGTATCAACTCACAATAATATGTGCATCTATATGTATATTTGTGAGTGAGTGAGATCTTTCAATTAGAATAGTATGATCACAATATGAATACACAAAGTTACTCTACAACCCTAAACAAATATCTCAATAAGATTTTTCAAATATCAAGCACAATAGATATTAGGGTTTTTGGCTCAAAAAATAATTTTTCAAAAACAAGCAAGTGAGCCTTTGAATCTTGCAATGGATGTGCAAGATTTACAAGCTAAGAATATATTTCTCCACCAAAAAATATTTGCCAGAGATAATGTGGGAGAAACTTGAATGATATTCTCAAAATAGGATGTGAGAATTAAATGCAATATAAATTTTTGATTTGTGAAACAGATGCCTAAGGTGAATAAAACACTCTCTTTGAGAAATGATTTTCAAAGAAATAACAAAGAGAGGATAAAAAATTAAGCTTGGAAGATGGAAATAAGATTTAGAAATTTGAGAGAATTTTCTCACTAATTCCCTTGCTAATTATGTATAATGAGGGGGTATATATAGAGTTGGGTAAAAATCTGACCATTGGGGTCCTATTGGGTATTTTGAAATTGTTAAATTAAATTTTAACCCAAAATAATCTTAATTAACCACGCTAAAAATAAGACAACCTGAGAGTTTCGATCGCCCATATCTCAGGGATGGTTGATTGAATAGACACACAGAGAAAAGTAACTTTTTCAAGTTCGGGTGCCTAAGGAAAAGTTCGGGTGGCTGAGCCAAGGCAATTTTTCAAAACGTTCGAGGTTCAGTCGCCCAATAGTTAGTTTGGTCTGCCGAACTTCACACTATGGTCACTCAGGGCTATTTTGAACTTAGAGTTCGGGCGCCCGAGGAAGGTAAAAAGTGACTGTTTTTATCTTCGATCGACCGTGGACATTAAGTTCAAATTAGGTTCGGTCGCCCAGGCCATGGTCAACTGTTGACCCTTTGCACATTCGGTCGCCCGAACCATTTTTAACTTTCTGGGTTCGGTCGCCCGAAACCCTATTTTTGTCCTTGAACTTATTCAACCATGTGTGAATAAGTTATAGCATTTTGTGCAAAGGTTTTAAGGTCCAAAGGTCAGTCTATGGTCTCTTGAGAGTTAACCACAAAAATCCAACGTCGGCCAACCAAAGGTGATCCCTAAGGTCAGTCTACAGTCATCACTGAAATTGCATCCATACCATGCATGCAATGCATTATTGCATACCAAATTTAAAATAGTAATGTTTTTATAATAAAAATCTTCTTCTTCTTCATGGAGTATGCCAAATGATGTGAGCTTAAGTCTTTTAGGCTTCCATGTCTCTTGTTCAAAAACTAAATACACACATAAGTACCAAGTGTTTTGTTAGCATGAAAACAAAGATCGGACTCAAAAAGTCAACAAATATGTTTGTTCCCCAAAGTATTTAAGGATGACAAAAAGTCCTCCCTAAAAAATGTTGGTTATAGTAATGTATTTTTAGTGACAATACTTTTAGCAATAATAATATTTTATCCCAAAAATTAGACTCATTTTTTCCCTCTATCATGTTTTTTTGTTATGAAATGAAATATAGTTCCTGCACAATTTCAATAACAAAAAACCTTGAATATTTAGAACTTGCTACTAAAAATGCCTAAACGCTTCGATATTCCATTTAAATAAATACTCAATGTTCCAAAAGAAGGTCCAAATACCGAATAAAACATGCAAAATATTATTATATGAAATCATCCACAATGTTAACACAAATGTCCAAAAATATAATTAACATATTTAAAAAATGCCCATGCCTCCAACTAAATTACTCTTTCATATTTGAAAAGGAAATATTCAAGAAAAAAAAATTCTTTAGCAAACAATTGAACACAAGAATTAGCAAATGGAAAAGAAATTATTCAACACTCAATAAAAGAAGGATACTTTTCTCCATAGGTAGCAAAAATATTGTATTAGATGACTCCAAGTAGCTCAAACTTGATCCAAGAGTTAAAATGACTGCTAGAAAACATTCTTGCAATAGTCTTATCCATTCATCTAACCATATAGCTAAATTACTATTAATGTTTAAATTCCTAGCAATAATTCTTTATGGTTACATTTGGTTTGTGGAATGCTTATTCCTAAAAATAGAGTAATTTTAATAGGGTAGTTTCAATTAGTTACATAAGAAATTATGTTGTGTTTTTCAAATTAATGCGTAGACGAAAACCGAATTACACAATGTAGCAACCAACGATGAACACTACATAAAAAAACAATCACATAGATTATATGAAAGCAATAAAATAATGACACAAAGGATTTACGTGGTTCGACAACACTTACATCCAATGGAACAAACGTCTATAATTTTCACTATCTTGTGTCTAAAGACAAAGAGTTACAATATACAACAATATGAAAATGCTAACCTTCTTCAACTCCCGGAAGTCCCCCCCCCCCCTGAAACCCAATCTATATATTCAACTTCCCAATTCAAAATTCAAAAAATAGCACTAAGTAACCGAGTCAAACTGTTGACGGTTTGAGACATACCATTGAAGCTTTAGTCCCAAGATCAGACGATTGATATAACTCTGCAAGGTCCTAGACTATTTTTTCTGAACCTAAACAAAAATGTTTACAGTTTTAGACAAATCGTCACCGATTTCTTCCTACAAACTAGCTTCTTTGTTTTTCCACCATGTTTTCTTTGTACATGTGTTCTACTCAATAATATGAGCCACATATTACAACAATCTCCACCTTGGAAAAGATACACCCCTTAGGAGAAAATGAAAATATAATCCGCAGCTCCACCTCAGACAATAGGTTGGGATGCCTCCCATATAGCATTTGGAGACGTTGAGTAAGTCCAAGCAATGCTTGAACTTATCCGTGGTGACAGAATTTGTCAATACATCTGCCACATTCTTAGAAGTGTGAACTTTCTCAAGCAAGAGTTCACCAGAAGAAACCAATTTCCGGATCTTGTGAAACCTCACATCTATGTGCTTGTTCCTCACGTGATACACCTAGCTCTTTGCCAAATAAATGGCACTCTTACTATCCCAACACAATGAAACTCCACCTTCAACTGTGGTACCCATCAGTGCATAGATGTCTCTTGCTAATTGTTGTCCCTTCATCACCGTTAAGACGCCTTTACACACTTTTATTAGCCCACTTTCAGACTTGTAACTAAACCCATTACAATCTAAAGTGCCTACTGAAATTAAATTCTTCCATAGATCCGGTGTTGGAATTGGTGTGATCCCAAGAGGGGGGGGGGGTGAATTGGGTTTTAAAATACTTTGACTAAATTTAAATATTTGCTAATTCACCACATTTCACATCCCATTCAATATACATGCGTGTTTGTAAAATAATTAACAATGAAAGAAAACATACACATGTGCAGTATATCTTATTTACATCAAATGTGTGTATGCAAATAATTATGACATTAAATAAACATTCATACACATGCAAAAATTAGAGTGTAGGAATTTAAATAAGATGGAGAGAAAGCAACACGATATTTGTTATCGAGGTTCGGCCAAACCAGCCTACGTTCCCACTTTGGGCATACCCCTTAAGGATTACACTATCCCTACTCACTTAAATGGGTGGAGCAGAAGTTGTTACAACCTTTCCTTACGTGGTAAGGTAAACCCCAACTCAATTATCAAACTAAACTCAATTGATCTCCCTTGCGGGGTGGAGACATCCTAGTTCAAATTTCGAGCTAGATCGAACCGGTCTCACTTACGGGGCTGAGACTCCCTAGCTTAATTTACGAGATGAACCCAACTGATATGTGAAAAATATTTCTGTACATATTACATGCTTCAAACAATAAGCTAGGGTGTACACATTTAAGCTTATAAAATGCACACTCTAATATGATATGAAATATGTGCTTAGTAGATCAAGTAAGGGTGTTTTTCTTAAAATAGATTTCCAATCTTTGAAAGATGATATATATTATAAAACACTTTAAAGATTTAGCCCTATAAAATATTTCTCCAACAATATTTATCAAAGAAATAGTTGGGAGAAACTCAATGCTTTACTCTCAAAAATGTTTTTCAAAAATGGAAGCTAAGAGAGAGTTAAAAGCACTTGAATGAAATAAAGGCCTAAATAAAATATTTTCTTTCAAAAATATTTGTCAAAAGAATGAAAGGAAAGAGAGTAGGAGAGTTTAAAAATTTACCCCATGGAAAATATTTTTGCAATAAAATCAGTTTGGGGGAACTTTGATTAACAAGGAATTAAAAGTATTTGAGAGAAAATTATTTGCTAATCAAAGTTACTAATCTAAGCTTATGAAGGGGTATTTATAGATTTTCAAAAAAATATGACCGTTAGGGACATGCTGGGAATTTTTTAAATTGTTTAATTAAAAATCAATTACGTTTAAGCCCTTAAACAATTTGAAACCCGAGAGGTTCGGTCGCTTGGCTCTAGGGATTGGTCGCCTGAACACTCACAACATATTTTGAATTTGCAAAGGGGTTCGGTCGGCTGAGCTAGGGGTCGGTTGGCCAAGCAAAGGCGATTTCCTTTCCTTCATCATATCAGTCGCCCGGTGAATGGTTCGATCTGCCGGTTCACAAGGTTCGGTTGACCGAGACATTTTTGAACTACAAGTTTAGTCACCTAAGGACAGTAGAAAAGTCAAGTTTCATGGTTCGGTTGATCGTGGATGGTACGTTCATTCTATAGTAGGTCTCCTGAGGCATGGTCAACAAGTTGACTTTTGGCCTACAATTTATTCGATCGACCGAGATGTTTATAACTGAAATGGGTTGGTCGATCGAGGCTTTTTAACTAAGCCTAAAAATCCAATGTCAGTCAACCGAAGGTCGACCAAAGTCTTTGTAAGCCCTAATTTGACCCTAAAGCTATTCCAAAAACTTTGTATGATTTTAATCTTTTTAGAAAAAAGTTTTTGATGAAATTTTAGGTATCTTATGGTCAACCTATGATCATCTGAGCATTCAATCCATATTATGCATGCATTATTACATGACAAATAATAAAAGAACTTAAATGCAATACAAATTAAAATGAATGTCTTCGTATTTTCCTCTTCTATCTATATGGAATATGCCAGAATGATGATAAGCTTGAAGTTCCTCCTGGCTTTCACTTCCCCTTATGTGTGTATTTGAATTAAAGACCTGTTTACATATTAAATACAAACATAAGAAACATGTGCTTTGTCAGCATCAAAATAGGGATCAGACTCAAAAATTCGACATCTAGTATATGCCTAACATCACATAATGTTCTCACAACACCATCAAACATTTTGATTCTGATATTTCATATTCCAATAATTTTGCATGAAATATCATTTTCCATCAGAACAGAACCAAAATTTATTGACTTGTTGGTGCTGAACCAATCTTTATTTGGTGTCATGTGATAAAAGCATGCCAAATATAGGATTTAAGAATCCATGAGGCGATCTGAATTCGATGAAACAGAAAGCATATCACCGTGACCACTCTTTGAGTCTCCTTTTTCGACTACATTTGCCAATTTTGAAGAACTATATTGATTTTCTGCATTCCTTTTCTTCCTTTCCAGACACTATGATTTTACGTGTCCCTTTTTTCCGCACTTAAAACATCGTATGTCCTTATACGTGTTGGATTGGGATCGAGATTTATTGTACTCAATCTACTCCAGAACTTGCTTCTTCTACGTTTCTGGTTACTTTTCACCACAAGCCCTTCTCCTTGTGAAATCTAAATGCTGGTTTTCTTCCTCTCATAAAAACCTAGCAGAGCGCTTGTGACCTCCCTTAAATTCAAGGTTTCTTTTTCCCATGTCAAAGCTATAACAACATTTTCATACGTATGAAACAGAAGTAGGGAATTCAGTAACATCAACGCCATGTCTTCCTCCACAAACTTCACATCAACCCACATCAAATCATTGATAATCTGATTGAATTCATTGATGTGTTGGATCAAATCCAAACCCTCTGTCATTATCTTGACAAAGTCTGATAGTTGCCACAACCTTCACTTCAAACTCCTCCAACTTGTTACATCCATGCCTTCCAGTTGACTTTTGCATAATGCCTTCACTATACCCTGCTACACTAATAGATCCTTAACCCTTCTCTGCCATAGTTCGAAATTACCCAATCCATCAAACTTGACAATGTCAAATTTCGCAAAAGAAATCCCAGCCATTTTAACCAATTTGTTGTACAAATTAATGCGTAGCAAAAAACTGAATCACACAATGCAGCAACCAACGATGAACAATATAGAAAATACAATCACACATATTATATGAAAGCAATAAAACAATGACACAAAAGATTTATGTGATTCGGCAATGCCTATGTCCATGAGAGCAAACGACTATAATTTTCATTATCTTGTGTCCAAAGACAAAGAGTTACAACATAAAATAATTTATATATGCTAACCCTCTAATGACCTAGAAATTTAAAATAATTAGGAAATATAATAAATAAAATGGATTAATAGATAATAAAGGAAAAGGAAGGATTTTTAGAAGGAAAAGCAGGCCTCGTCGACAAATGTCTTGTCTTCGTTGATGAGTGTCCTTCTAAGATCATCGATGAAGTCAATTCCTTGTCGATGAAAGAATCAAAAGAGAGAATTTCGAAACTTTGAATTTCAGCGATGAAGGTATCTTCTCCTCGACGAAGCCTCTACAGTGCCTCGTAGACGAACCCGCGTGTCTCGTCGATGAAGCCCTGCCTATAAATAGAATGTTTTCAGCAAGAAATTCACGAACCCTCCTCTCTCTCTCTCTCTCTCTCTCTCTCTCTCTCTCTCTAAAACGGTCTCCCACCCTTCTCTCTTCGATTTTGGGCCAGATTTGACTCGGTTTGATGATCCGGAACCACCACGAGGTTTGTAGGATCGTTCTCAGTAAGACTGTAGGAGTTGATCGTTGGTTTGAGCGGTTTCGGAAACATCCCAAAATTAGGGTAAGTGAATTATTTTGGGATTTTATTAATGAATAATGTTATTTGGAGCCTAGAAACTAGTAAATAAGTGTTTTTCTTAAGATTTGATTTAGTTGAAATTTATTTCAATTAAAATAGGAATTTTCGATTCAGGGTCCAAGTGAACGCTGTGGGTATCGATTCGGGGATCCTGCCAGCGTAGTTCGAAAGTCAAGTAAGGGGGAAATTTATGTATTAAATCAGGTTTTCATGAATTAAAAAAGATTATGTGTTAATATGTATATATGTTTTTATGTGACTTATTAGAATGCCAATCATGTAAATTACGTTTTCTAAACCTAGGACTGCTTATATAGTTATGTATTTGTGAAAGTAAACAAATGAAAGTGAAAAGTAATTTTTGAGGAATTATGTAAAAAATGAAATGTATTTTCAGTATATAAATGTTAAATATAGGTTGACCTATTTTACAAGAATATGTATAAATTTTACTGTCAAATTGTGTATCATGAGATTCTATGCAAATATATGTTAAATATATGAGATGCAAGCTAAGTAAGTAAAGCATTGAGAATATAATATGAAATGGATTATTTTGCTTGTGTATGTTAAATGCAACCATGTAAATGTAAGACAGCTGAAAGATAGGCATGTTAGCAGATCTAGCACACTTCTGTGTAGATTAACTGATGACAGTTAAAAGGAACTGTAGACTAACTGATGATGGCTAAAGATCAGCTATAGTACGAAGGAAAGAAACGAAAATGCAATGAAATGACAATGGAATGATTATGGTATGAAATGACAAATGTGAACGATGAAATGTTAAAGAATTACGTAAAGTAAAATGTAATGCAATGTTAAAGCAATGAACATGAACAGATGTGTATGAATGAATAATGACAGAAAAAATAATGTATTATGATATTAGAAGTATCTATGTACGTAGAACATGAAATGATTGAGTGGGGCGTACCCTTCGCCTAAGGGCTTGTTGAGTAAGGCGAGTACACTAGTAGCTTAAGATGTGGCAGTAGAGCATAACGTACTAGCGCAGAGGGAACCTACTTATATGGGCGGGTAGATTTTTCTATCCTTGGGACCATCGCTGGTAAACTAATGTTGAACTGTATGAGTACAAGATTAATTTAAGGGCTTATTGAGTAAGGTGAGTGCCCCAGTATGCTTTAGTTGTGACCTTAGGGTTACCTAAGTGTTAGAGTAGAGGGTTACTACTTGTATAGGTGAGTAATCACCCCTATCCTTGGGTAATCTCATGGGTTAAATCTTTGCATGTGAATGATTAGGTTCTAAGAATGATTTCAGTGTTTATGATAATAATTTTTAAATGTTATTAAAATGATATCTATATAGCTCATGTTAGCCACACGATGTTTTAATATGTATATTTCTTCCCTTACTAAGATGTATCTCGCCTGAATATGATTATTTCTTTTCAGGACATCCTTGAGGTCGAGCTTAGAGAGCTTAAGGGGTTTAGTCTCTTTTGAGGATTGTAAAAGAGAAAGGGTATATTTTTTATATACTATGGGATTGTATTAAGTTTAAATATATGTTTTATGTTTTATGTCGTTACGTTTTAAGGATGTTGAGTAAGGAATGGTTGTGAAAATACTAAAATGTTTTGGGAGTTATGTAAATTTATGGAAATGTAGGTGATGGATGAGTTATATGAAATTTAGATAGGAATAGTAAACTCTGGTATTACGATATTATGGTATTATATATGGAGATTATGTTTATGTTTTCCATTGCTTATATTATGGATTATGGATTATCAGGTTTTTATCAGGTATAATGCACCAAACCCCAGTTTAGGGGTTCAGGGCATTACATTATGAAATCAAAGCAATGGTTTTGGGATTTAACTCATTCCTATACTTTGGTATAAATCAAAGCAATAGTTTTGGGATTTTGAGAACTTAGGAAATGATTTATACCAAAGTATAGGAATGAGTTAGGATGAAAATAGGAGATGGGTAGGTTAGGCGTTGAGAAGTAGGTAAGGTGTAGGAAAGTATAGGATTTTGTTTTGTAATTTAGAGGCAAAAATACGTCGACGATTTCTTGTGATTTTTCTGGAGCAATCGACGACCTCAGAAAAGCCATGGTAAACCTTAGATGTTTTTTTTTTTTTGAATTGTGAGACTGGTCCTTATATGGATATTTTGGATTTTTATTGGATTTAATTTAATGATTATGTTATTTAGGGTTATGATATGGAATTCTTATCTCTTCCCTGTCCTATTTTTAGGATGTATTCTAGAGATGAGAATGTAGAGACTGAAGGAAGAAAGGATTCAGTGACCTCGAGTGAAGAAGAAATAGATACCTCTAAGGTGTTACGAGGTATCGTCCATTAGGTTAAGGCAGAGATGAAGAGGGATCCAAAAGAACATAACTGTCCACCTGCAGGATAGGGCTGCAGTATTAAAGAATTTATGAGGATGAACCCTCCAGCCTTTACAGGAGGACCTGATCCACTAGCAGCAGAGAATTGGGTACAGGAGATAGAGGATATTATGACTGCACTCGACTACATGGACAAGCATAAAGTCTATTATTCCGCTTTTAAGATGACAGGAGAGGCGAAGCACTGGTGGCTTTCAGCAAAGCTACTAGAGGATTAGAGGGTGGTAAAGATAGCACTTACCTGGTAGAGATTCAAGGAGCTATTTTTTGATAAGTATTTTCCTTCATCTGTTAGAGAGAAAAAGATTGAAGAGTTTACTAATCTGACCCAAGGGGAAATGATGGTTGCGGAGTATGCCGCTAGGTTGGTGGAACTGTCGCGTTTCACTCCATTTCTGATCCTAAATGAAGCAAGAAAAGCCAGAAAATTTGAGAAAGGCCTAAGGCGTAGAATCTACGAGCTCGTGGTCGGGTTTCAAGTCTAGAGTTTTTCAAAATTAGTTGATAAAGCCTTGGTGTTGGAGAAGAGTATTCAGAGCAGAACTGAGCCTTTAGAGTAGAAGAAGAGACTTGCACCATCTGGTTTTCAGTATGAGGCCGATTAGGGATCAACTAAGAAAGAGAAGGAAGCAGTGGGCCCTATATGCCTGAAATGTAATAAGAGGCATAGGGGAGAATACTGGTTTGGAACTCTAAATTGCTACAAGTGCGACAAGCCAGGTCATATCAAGAAGGATTGCCGAGAACCATTGCCTATGGTATCTATTCAAAATCAGGATTGCGGAAAACAATAGGTATCGCTTAGAAGAGGTGGTCCACCCTAGTTGTACACACTTCGAGTTGAGGAGGATTGCATCAGAGAAGTAGGTATGAGATTATATTCAAGATAATGATGATTTAATTTAATAAAAAATGATTGAATGACTTATATGATGATATGTATGTTGAGTTCATATGATGGTAGTTAGTAAATGAATTTGAGTAACATAAAAGGATGATTAGTTAGTAAAATTTCGAGGACAAAATTTCTTAAAGAGGGGAGAATGTAATGACCCAGAAATTTAAAATAATTATGAAATATAATAAATAAAATGGATTAATGGATAATAAAGGAAAATGAAGGATTTTTAATAGGAAAAAGTAGGCCTCATCGATGAATGTCCTGTCTTCGTTGATGAGTGTCCTTCGTAGGATTGTTTTCTGCAAGGCTGTAGAAGCATATCGTTGGTTTTAGGGGTTTGGGAAACATCCCAAAATCAGGGTAAGTGAACTATTTTGGGATTTTCTTAATTAATAATGTTATTTGGATCCTAAAAAGTAGTAAATAAGTGTTTTTCTTAAGATTTGAGTTAGTTGGAATTTATTTTAATTAAAATAGGATTTTTGGATTCAAGGTCCAAGTAAATGTTGTGGGTATCAGTTTGGGGATTCTGCCAGTGTAGTTCGAAAGTCAGGTAAGGGGGAAATTTATGTATTAAATTAGGTTTTCATGAATTAAAAAGTATTATGTGTTAATATGTATATATGTTTTTATGTGAATTATTATAATACCAATCATCTAAATTATGTTTTCTGAACCTAGGACTGCTTATATAGCTATGTATATGTGAAAGTAAACAGATGAAAGTGAAAAGTAATTTCTGATGAATTATGTAAGAAATGAAATGTATTTTCAGTATATAAATGTTAAATGTGAGTTTGGCTATTTTACAGGAATATGTATGAATTTTATTGTCAAATTGTGTGGCATGAGATTCTATGCAAATATATGTTAAATGTATGAGATGCAGGTTAAGTAAGTAAAGCATTGAAACTAAAATATGAAATGGACTATGTTGCTTGTTTATGTTAAATGCAACCATGTAAATGTAAAACAGATGAAAGATAGCCATGTTAGCAAATTTAGTACACTTCTGTGTAAACTAACTGATGACAGCTAAAAGGAGCTATAGACTAACTCATAATGGCTAAATACCAATTGTAGTATGAAGGAAAGAAACGAAAATGCAATGAAATGACAATGGAATGATTATGGTATGAAATGAAAAATGTGAACGATGAAATATTGAAGAATTACGTAAAGTGAAATGCAATGCAATGTTTAAAGTAATGAACATGAACAGATGTGTATTAATGAATAATGACAGAAAGAATAATGTATTATGATATTAGAAGTATCTATGTACATAGAATATGTTATGATTGGGCGGAGCATGCCTTTCTCCTGAGGGCTTGCTGAGTAAGGCGAGTGCACTAGTAGCTTCAGATGTGGCAGTAGTTGCATAATATACTAGAGCAGAGGGAACCTACTTGTATGGGCAGGTAGATTTCCCTATCCTTGGGGCCACCACTAGTAAACTATTGTTGAACTGTGTGAGTTCAAGATTAATCTAATACTTGAGGTGTGATGACCCGCTATTTAGTTTGGGTTTTTTTTTTTTTTTAATATACTATAACATTTAAAATGCTCTGATACCAAATTGAATTAAACCCAACCATCAACCTAAGCAGCGAGAAGCGGAAATTAGATGAACACAACCATATATAATTATATACAATACCAAAGTGCTAAAATATTTCCGAAAATATACATATATGACTGTTACCCAAAATATTCTCAACTGGCTAGGGTTATATAAAAATGCTCCCGAAAATACTCACTCTACTATTAAGGCAATACTGAGGCCCCTCTATCTGCGAGCCTAATCTGCTCGCCTACTTGGATTACCTGAAAATGTTAAAGTAATGGGATGAGCCAACGCTCAGTAAGACGAAATATGGTATTGCTAGAGTATGGCAATTGAGTTACAATACTGTTAAAATCTATTACTATATAATCATGTATCACTGAATCTATAAATACAACACCAGTAATATAAACCATCACCTTTTCCCTATTGCTTAACATATTTGTACTTTAGGTTTCTACTCAAAATACTTCAAATATATTTATATATATTTTCTATCTCTATAAATCTATATAAACATAATAACAACTAAAAATTTCCGTGTGGATAACTGTGTGTCATGACTTAACCCCTCATTACAGGGTTGTGCGGCCCATAGGTGGGATCTATCCTAAATGGCCAACCAGGATAAACCATTATACTCCATCGGTCTGATCAGCCCTCCTCAACCCATATCTAATGGGGAACCTGTCCACTCATAGGCATTATACGATCGACCTTTATACCACGTATTATTTGAATAGGTGGTTGCACTCTATATAGTATATAGCTACGGTACCGTGCTCTATAAACTGTATCTGTAATGTTCATCAGGGTCTGATACTATATAATACATTTCTATATACAACTATCTATTTTACCCTGATTTTTTAATAACTGTATAAACCATGACACTATGATAAATTGTGTCTGTATCAACTGTATTTTCTGAAATAAACTGTAAAATTGAATGTCACGGTACTGTAAATTGTATCTGTATCCACTATATAATCATAGTATTCTGTAATTACTATAAAACATATTCACTGTTTGTATATTCTGTAAAACATAGCTCTAAAAAGTACTGTAAAGCATGTCTCTGTACTATATCTATATTCTCAAGCCACACAGTAATTTTAAAACATATTAAACATACATGATAAACTATATAAATTTCTACAGTGAATAATAATCTGGTAGAATATATATAATTTTATATTGAAATCATACTCGAATAACCTAGCATAACATATTTCCCTTACCCGATTTTTACTAAAATCCCCCTACTGTAGCGGGTCCTACACCTGCTGGGTTCTCCACTCAACACCCTGAAAACCGTAAATCCCATAACAAAACATCATTATTTCTACGTCTACTACATTTCCTATAACTACTACTAAACCAAATTTTGCTTAAAAGACCTTACCCTGAATTTGGGATGAAATCCAATTTTGTTCCACCGACGATCCTCTCCAACAGACTTGGAGAGAACTTCCCCAGGAGCATCGTGGTGGCCTCAGATCGTCGATTCGGTGAATGACGGGGCCGAAATCAAAGAGAGATGGAGGTGGAGCCGTGCGAAAGAGAGAGAGAGAGAGAGAGAGAGAGAGAGAGAGAGTGAATTTGGTGGATTTTTCTACAAAAAAAACCAAGTTAACCACTATTTATACTGCGAGATTCATTGACGAGCCACGTCACCTCGTCGACGAGTACCGTAAAAAGTTCGTTAATGAACCTACACCCTCATCGACGAATTTCAGACTTCCAAAAATCCTCTCTTGACATCTTCTCGTCGATGAGATCCTGAAGAACCCTCATCGATGAAACCCTTGTATTCGTCGACGAGGCCTAGAAAATTTCTTGGAATTATCATCTCAAAATATAGTGTCGTCTACGAAGTCGGCTGCCTCCTCCTGTTACTGTTTCTATTTTTCTCCCTCTTTATTATTTAAATACCATTATTCTTTGGGTCGTTGCATTCTCCCCTCATAAAATTTCGTCCTTGAAATTTACTGTTCATATAGCTCATCATCCCTTAAAGGCAAAACGGTCTACTTATTTTATTACCTACCCTCACTTATGGCGAAAGGAATACTGTGGTTAATAGGTAGTCCTGGGAGATTATAAGTATAAAAGAAAATTCTCCTAAAACCAAAATACTACCTATCCTATACTCTTTATCATAATTACATTGTACAAAGCAAAATTATCACTATTTAAATTACACATCACTACCATTACCCACTAAACAAGTGGGAGTATTTCCATCTGATCTCATCTTTGAGCTCCCACGAGGCTTCTTCTATCACATGATTCCTCCATAAGACTTTGACTAGTGGTATCTTTTTATTACGCAATTCCTGTTCTTTTTTGCCTAAGATCTGTACTAGAGCTTCCTCATATGCTAGATCACCCCTGAGTTTCAATTCTACATAACTGATGATATGGGAAGGATTTAGGATGTATTTTCTTAACATAGAGACATGAAACACGTCGTGAATCTTGAATAGAGATGGCGGTAAAGCCAGCCGATAGGCAACTGATCTAATCTTCTCGAGTATCTCAAATGGGCCAATGAATCTAGGGCTCAACTTACCCTTCTTCCCAAATCTCATGATCCCCTTCAATGGTACAATTTTCAGAAATACATGATCACCCACTTCAAATTCTAGTTCCCGACGGTGAGTATCCGTGTAACTTTTTTGCCGACTTAGTGATGCACTGATCCTATCTCGAATGAGTCGAACTTTATCATACGCTTGCTGTACTATTTCTGGCCCCAAAACTTGCCTCTCACCTAGCTCACTTCAGTATAGAGGGAAACAACACTTCTTATCATAAAGTGCTTCATAAGGAGCCATACCTACTACAAAAAATAAGGTTATTAGTGACGGTTTTGAATTAGTCGCAATATCTATCGTTACTAATACTTATTAGTGACGAATTTTTCAAACCGTCACTAATAATAGAGTATTAGTGACGGATTAAAACCATCACTAAAAACCCTAAGTCCGTCACTATAAATTCTACACCAGCTAGATCAAAAATCGTCACTAAAGTCATAGTATTAGTGACGGCTGTAAATTCGTCACTAATGTTGTACTATTAGTGACGGTTTGAAAATCGTCACTATTGCTCACAGGCAACTATTAGTGACAGTTTTCAAATCGTCACTACTATATTATTAGTAACAGTTTGAAAACCTTTCACTAAAACTCTTAAAAAAAAGGCAATTATTAGTGACGGTTTGGAAACCTTCACTAATACTTAAATTGGAAATTGTCACTAATAATTTTAAATTAATTTTTTTCCAATTATTAATTCCTATAAAAATATGTAATTATATTTTCGTATACGTAACATTAAAACATAATTGCTAAAAAATTCATAAATTATTCAAAATTCAAATTCAAATACAAATATATTATACAAATTCAAATTTAAATACAAATACAGTATACAAATTCAAATTCAAATACATTATCCTTCCCTTGCTCCCTCGATCCCTACCACAAAAACATCACAAAGCCGACAATCACAGCCACTGAGGTCATCATGATCACCATCGCCTAGTCGGACTCCATCGACACCCACAGCGCTGCCTGGATCGACCTAAATATATTTTAATATATTTTAAATAAATAAAATATATTTTAATTTAAAACAAAATATTCATACTATTAGTAAAGAGTTAATAAAGTGCTCGCATATCGTAGCTTGTATGTGCATAAGAAACCAATTTTAACCACACAATGCAAGCGAATAGCATTAATGTGACACCAGATAAGACAGTTGAACCACATTTGTAGAATTTAGAACTAATCATTGTATAAATCAAAATTTTTTACTAATTCTTTTGACAAGGTTTTAACCAAGGAGAAACCTTAACAAGAGATTAAGACATGTACAAAAACAGCACAGATTACAGAAAGTGAAACCTTGTCACAAATCGCAACTCAAAACCCCCAAACAAAAACCTAAATACTTCACTTAATCAGCCTCAGTTTGCCCCCAAAAGTCAAGAAACATCACTCTGACGCATTCATGGTTCTAATTAAGAACAACCCACATACCAAATAAACCCCAAAACCAAAAATTCAAACCCAACAGTAATAATTCAAGCACCCAAATCCCTAATTCCCAGCTCCAAGCTCTTCAGATCACAAACTGACAAACTCAGCTCGAAACCAACAGTAATTGAACTGGTAAAAAAAACAAGAAACACACCAAGTTCAATAGAAACGGTAACAGCACTTGCCCAATAGTGCTAAACCCAGCTCTGAATCCAGGAAATTAATCACCGCCGTCCTTTAACTTACAGAAAATAGACTGACTTACTTGAAAAACTTTGAAACGTCAGATGTAAAAGTTACTTCACAAGAGCAAGAAACTGGAAATCTGGTGTCAATATTTGGCAAAATAAGCAATATTACTTTTCTGAGCTCAATACAAAGCAGAAAGTAATTCATTAAAATCCAAATGTCGCACACAAGCCTCACAAACAAACAATATATTAAGACAGTAGAACCTTAACTTCTGAAGATTGGTGACTTTCTGGTAGAGCTGAAGCACAAGCTCCAGATCGGCATTGGCGTTCCTATTCCTTATGTTGGCAGCTACAGTGGCCTTGTTGTCTCTTATCCACTAGAAGTCTATTGCAACCTTCCATTGATGCTTCACTGCATAAACACATAGACCCAATTAATAATTAAAATAGAAATGGAAAATGGAATCGGTGAGAGAAAGATACAACCATTGTCATCGGGTGCAGAGACAGGAGTAGCTTGAACAGCGAAAGTGGAAATAGCTCTAGTGACAAATGGCAGGGGTCTTTGAGCAGAGTGATGGTTGGAAAACAAACCTAGGGATAGGGATAGGATTCTGGAGAGTGGTCTGAAGATGAGAGAAGAAGAAGAAGAAGACCGAGGGGCAGCAGCAAGTTTTAGGCTTCGGAAAGTCATCCCACCCAAACCACACTGCAAGCCCATCGTTCTGCCATGGATGCAAAGATCGAGGAGACGTTGTGTGTGGCGCTACGTGCATGGAGGAGCGAGGAGGGAGGGGTAGAGGGAGGAACAAAACGAAATTTGGGGAAAGAAAAGATGGTAGGAGGGAGAAGGAGGCAGGAGTAGAAGAAAGAAGAAATTAATGCAGGGATGTCAGATTTTGAGCATCAGTGACGGTTTCAAAATCGTCACTAATACCCTATTATTAGTGACGGTTCTCCAAACCATCACTAATACCCTTACCTAATTTTATTTTATTTTTTTATGTTTTTTAAATAAAAAAAACTAGTAGTGACGGTTTCAAAACCGTCACCAATACCCCCTTATTAGTGACGGTATACCCCCTTATTAATGACGGTTCTCCCAAACCGTCACTAATACCCTTAACCATTTCTTTTTTAATATTTTTTAAATAAAAACACTAGTAGTGACGGTTTCAAAACCGTCACTAATACCCTCTTATTAGTGATGGTTCTCCCAAACCGTCACTAATACCCTTAACCATTTCTTTTTTAATATTTTTTAAATAAAAACACTAGTAGTGACGGTCTCAAAACTGTCACTAATACCCCCTTATTAGTGACGGTTCTCCCAAACTGTCACTAATACCCTTAACCATTTCTTTTTTAATATTTTTTAAATAAAAACACTAGTAGTGATGGTTTCAAAACCATCACTAATAACTCCTTATTAGTGATGGTCCTCCCAAACCGTCACTGATACCCTTAACCATTTCTTTTTTAATATTTTTTTTAAATAAAAACACTAGTAGTGATGGTTTCAAAACCATCACTAATACCCTCTTATCAGTGACGGTTCTCCCAAACCGTCACTAATACCCTTAACCATTTCTTTTTTAATATTTTTTAAATAAAAACACTAGTAGTGATGGTTTTAAAACCATCACTAATATCCCCTTATTAGTGACGGTTCTCTCAAACCATCACTAATACCCTTAACCATTTCTTTTTTAATACTTTTTAAATAAAAACACTAGTAGTGATGGTTTCAAAACCATCACTAATACCCCCTTATTAGTGACGGTTCTCCCAAACCGTCACTAATACCCTTAGCCATTTCTTTTTTAATATTTTTTAAATAAAAACACTAGTAGTGACGGTTTCAAAACCGTCACTAGTACCCCCTTATTAGTGACGGTTCTCCCAAACCGTCACTAATACCCTTAACCATTTCTTTTTTAATATTTTTTAAATAAAAACACTAGTAGTGACGGTTTCAAAACTGTCACTAATACCCCCCTATTAGTGACGGTTCTCCCAAACCATCACTAATACCCTTAACCATTTATTTTTCAATATTTTTTAAATAAAAACACTAGTAGTGACGGTTTCAAAACCGTCACTAATACCCTAGAATCGTCGCTAATATTTTCTCGAAAAAATTTTCATGCGGAAGTTATTTATCGCACTGTTTTTAGTGACGAAAGTATTAGTGATGATTTCGAAACCGTCACTACTAGTGTCGTATTAGTGACGGCTGCTAAAACCGTCACTAATGCTTAGATTATTAGTGACGGTTCTTAAAAGTTGTCACTAATACCATCTTTTAGTGACGAAATTGAATTCGTCACTAATACTTTCGTCACTAAAAACCAGTTTTTTTGTAGTGGGTCTATGCTAGTCTGATAGCTATTGTTGTAGGAAAATTCCACCAATGAAAAAAACTGAGTCCAATTACTTCCAAAATCCAAAACACACGCTCGCAACATATCCTCGAGTACCTGAATAGTTCTCTCTGTTTGACCGTCTATATGAGGATGGAAAGCGGTGCTGAATGCTAGCTGAGTCCCTAGTACCTCCTGCAAACTCCTCCAGAACTGCGATGTGAAACGTGGATCACTGTCTGAGATTATGGATATTGGCACTCCATGGGCTTGAACAATCTTCTGTATGTAAATCTCTGTTAGCCTGTTCATAGGGTAGCTAACCTTAATGTACAGAAAGTGCGCTGTCTTCGTCAACCAATCAACAATTACCCAGATGGCATTTTGACCATGCAGCGCCAGCGATAACCCAGTGAAAAAATCCATGGACATGTGGTCCCCCTTCCACTCAGGAATGAAAAGTGGCTGCAACTGACCATCCTACCTCTGGTGCTCAGCCTTAACCTGATGGCACGTCAAATACTGTCGCACAAAATCTGCTATAAATACTTACATTTTCGTACTTCCAGGATGGACAGTGTATAGAGATCTGTGTACCTCCTCTAAAATCATTCTTCTAATATTGTCATCTACAGGCACACACAATCTGGTGCGAAATCTTAGAGCCCCATCATCAAAATGCTAAATTCTTCCCCCTAACCATCCTATATTCTAGCTATCACTTTTTCCAATTCCGGATCATCCCTCTAAGTAGCTTTAATTCTCTCATAAAGTGTAGGCTATACAACCAGATTGGAAATAAGCGTTTGAGGATCATTTTCCACTAACTCCATGCCGAGTCTTTCCGAGTCCATCTGAATTGGGTGCTGAACTACTGCGGCTAGTTGTACTATATTTTCTGATTTACGGCTTAAAGCATCAACCACCACATTTGCTTTACCTAGGTGGTAACTGATGGTACACTTGTAATTCTTGATGAGTTCTAACCATCTCCTCTGACACATATTCAACTCTTTCTGTGTAAAGAAATACTTTAGGCTCTTATGGTTAGAGAATATTTCACATCTCTCACCATATAAGTAATGTCTCCAAATCTTTAGTGCATGTACAACTGCAGCTAATTCTAGATCGTGAGTAGGGTAGTTCTTTCATACTCTTTCAACTGTCTGGACGCATACGCCACCACCCTACCATGCTGCATCAGTACACAACTAAGCCTTTTCAAAGATGTGTCACTGTAAATCACATACCCATCACCTCCTGATGGAATCATCAATACTGGTGCAATGACGAGCCGTTGCTTTAGTTCTTGAAAACTCTGCTCGCATTCTTCATCCCACACAAATCTGACATTTTTCTTGGTTAAACGCATGAGAGGTACTGGCAAAGCTGAAAACCCCTCAACAAACCAACGGTAATAACTAGCAAGTCGCAAGAAACTTCTAACTTCTTGCACGTTCTTCGACCTAGCCCAATTCACTACCACATCAATCTTGCTGGGATCCACTGAAATACCGTCTCATGAGATCATGTGGCCTAAAAATGCAACTTTCTCAAACCAGAACTCATACTTGCTAAACTTGGCATAAAGCTTTTCTTCCCTGAGAGTCTGTAGTACCCGTCTCAAATGCATCTCATGATCCTCAAAACTCCTCGAGTATACCAGTATATCATCAATAAAAACTACTACAAACTGATCTAGATATTGGTGAAAAACTTTATTCATCAAATGAATTAACACAGCTGGAGCATTCGTCAGACCAAAAGGCATAACAAGAAATTCATAGTGCCCGTACCTGGTCCTGAAAGCTGTCTTTGCAACGTCCTCTGCTTTTACCCTCACCTGATGATAACCTAATATAAGGTCAATCTTGGAATATACCCGTGTACCTTGGAGTTGATCAAACAAATTGCCAATACAGGGTAAAGGATATTTATTCTTAATAGTAACCTTGTTGATTTCTCTATAATCAATAGACATCCTCAGGGACCCGTCTTTCTTCTTTACAAACAACACTAGAGCTCCCTATGGCGATACACTGGGTCATATAAATACCCTATTCAGTAAGTCTTGCAACTAATTTTTCAATTCTCCTAACTCAGCTGGATCCATACGATAAGGAACCTTAGAAATTGGTGTCGTCCTTGGAGGTAAATCTATGGGAAAATCCACCTCGCGTTCGGGAGGCAACCCTGGTAGTTCCTCTAGAAAAAAAAACATCAAAAAATTCTTGTATGACCGGGGTACTGTCAAGCTTCACTTCATTCTTTGAAACTTCCTTTACAAAAGCCACAAACCCCTGACTTCCGTCCAAGAGTAATCTACTCGCCTGCATTGCTGATACTAGCTGTGATGGAGCATATACACGAGAGCCAACAAACCTGAATTCTTGCTCACCAAGGAGTCTGAAAATTACTTCCTTCTGAGAACAGTCAAAACTAGCGTGATTAGTTGCCAACCAATCCGTACCCAGCATTACATCAAACCCACACATCTCAAGCACAATCAAGTCTTCTGGTAGCACTCTCCCCTGAATTTCTATTGGGTAGCCTCTGAGTACCCTTTTACACCTCTACACTGACCTTGATGGTGTAGCTACTAACAGTTCTCTATCTAATAACTGAGTCTCACTTTCATACAATTTAACATACGATGCAGAGACAAAGGAATGAGTAGCACCTGAATCAAATAAAATAATAACAGAATGTGATAAACTAGTAAAAGTACCTGTCACCACATCCGTAGCAGTCTCAGCATCACCCGATGTCAGAGCGTAAACTCACGTTGGGGCTATATTCCTCTGCTGGCTTCCACGAGGCGCCTAATATCCTCCCCGAGCTACCTAATGTCCCCCCAGATAGGGCCTGGGAGCTACGACCTGGTCTGGTTGTCCTAAACATGCACGTGCCATGTGGTCGGGTCTCCCACATCGATAGCATACATATCTTCCTACTCGGCACTCCCCCAAATGACGTCTCTCGTACGTCTGACATACCGAGACAATCGGCACACCCTGATTCCCCTAAGGTACCGCAAACTGCCTTTGATCTCCCCTATCGCAACCTCCTCTTCATGGACCCCTACTGAAGTCAGCATGAAAACCTTGAGGTGCAAGCCTCTTCCTCTGAATTTGAGCCGCTATACCCCTCTGTATATCACTCTCAATGATCTCAGCTCTGTCTACAACCTCCATAAGTGTCTGAGCTCTGAAGCCAATCATCTGCTAAAAAAAATTCTGCCTCAATCCCTCCTCAAACTTTCTTGCCTTTTTCTCTTCATCAGATGCTAGATATGGAGCAAAACGTGACAACTTGATAAACCGAGCCGCGTACTGGGATGCTGACATCTGCCCCTGTACCAAGTGCATAAACTCTGCTGCCTTCATGCTCCGAACGATAGCAGGGAAATACCACTCGAAGAACAACTCCTTGAATCGATCCCACATCACTGGCATTAGAACCAGCCTCTACTCCTCTATCAGTCGCGCTGATCCCCACTAGCGCTTTGCCTCCCCTATCAACTTATGTGTTGCAAATACTACCTTCTGCTCATCCGAACAAGGAAGCACTACCAACCTCTCTTCGATGTCCTAGACCCAATTCTCAACTACAATCGGGTCATCTCTTCTAAAAAAGGATGGGGACTTCATCCACGTAAACTGCTCAATCGAATAGCCACGCTCCCCAGAGCTCCTGGCCATCTCAGTCATATCACCTACTGAGTGACGCTGTGCAGCACAACATCTGTATCTCCTTCACCTATGCTGGAAGGTCCTAGCCTATCCTCCCCAACATTCATGCCACTGCTTCTTGGGTCCATTCTGAAAACAAGAAACACACTTAAGCACCTCATCTCCTACAGAGACCTAGCCTATACCAATTCAAAATTAACTACCTTCCCTGTCCTTAACTCAATATCCCATTCTGTCATCTAGACACACGACCCGACAATAGTTTACTATGATTTTTCTGAAATCGTCATCCCAGGAAAAACACAAAAACCACCATGGTAATCCTATACTCAGACCACAGAACAAACCTCAAGTCATTTCCTATACTCTGGTATTGCTTCCGATGCACTCTAAAGTTTACATAACCTAGCAACCTAGGCTCTGATACCAAATTGTGATGACCTGCTATTTAACTTGGGTTTTTTTTTTTTTTTTTTTATACTATAACATTTATAATACTCTGATACCAAATTGAATTAAACCTAACCATCAACCTAAGCAGCGAGAAGTGAAAATTAGATGAACACAACCATATATAATTATATACAATACCAGAGTGCTAAAATGTTTCCCAAAATATACATATATGACTATTTCCCAAAATATTCTTAACTGGCTAGGACTATACAAAAATACTCCCAAAAAAACTCACTCTACTGTAAAGGAAATACTAAGACCCCTCTATATGCGAGCCTGATCTGCTCGCCTACTTTGATCACTTGAAAAATGTTAAAGTGATGTGATGAGCCAATGCTCAGTAATACGGAAGATGCTATTGCTAGTGTGTGGCAATTGAGTTACAATACTATGAAATCTATTACTATATAATCATATATCACTGAATATGTAAATACAACACTAGTAATATAAACCATCACCTTTTCCCTGTTGCTTAACATATCTGTACTTTAGGTTTCTACTCAAAATACTTCTAATATATTTATATATATTTTTTATCTCTTTAAATCTATATAAACAAAATAATAACTGAAAACTTCCCTGTGGATAACTGTGTGTCATGATTTAACCCCTTATAAGAGGGTTGTGAGACCCGTAGGCGGGATTTATCCTAACTAGCCGATCGGGATAAACCACTATACTCCATCGGTCTGATCAGCCCTCCTCAACCCATATCTGATGGGGATCCTGTCCACTCGTGGGCTCTATACGATCGACCTTTATACCACGTATTATCTGAATAGGTGATTGCACTCTATACTGTATATAGCTACAATACCGTGCTCTATAAACTGTATCTGTAATGTCCATCACAGTCTGATACTATATAATACATTTCTATATACAACTATCTATTTTACCATTATTCTGTAATAACTGTATAAATCATGATGTTGTGATAAACTAAATCTGTATCAACTGCATTTTCTAAAATAAACTGTAAAACCGTATGTCATGGTACTGTAAACTGTATCTGTATCCACTATATAATCATAGTATTCTGTAATTACTATAAAATATATTCACTGTTTGAATATTCTGTAAAACATAGCTCTGAAAAATACTGTAAAGCATGTCTCTGTACTATATCTATATTCTCAAGCCACACAGTAATTTTAAAACATATTAAACATACATGATAAACTGTATTAAATTTTACTGTGAATAATAATCTGGTAGAATATATATAATTTTATATTGAAATCATACTCGAATAACCTAGCATAGCATATTTCCCTTACCTAATTTTTGCTAAAATCCCCCTACTGTAGCGGGTCCTATACCTGTAGGGTTCTTCACTTAACACCCTGAAAATCATTATTTCTATGTCTACTACATTTCGTACAACTGCTACTAAACCAATTTTTGCTTAAAAGACCTTACCCTAAATTTGGGATGAAATCCAACTTCATCCCACCGACGATCCGCTCTAGTAGACTTGGAGAGAACTTCCCCAAGAGCGTCGTGGTGGCCACAGATCATCAACTCGGTGAATGAAGGGGCCGAAATTGAAGAGAGATGGAGGTGGAGCCGTGGGAGAGAGAGAGAGAGAATGAATTGGATGGATTTTTCTACGAGAAAACCAAGTTAACTACTATTTATACTGCAGGATTCATCGACGAGCCACATCACCTCGTCGACGAGTCCTGTAGAAAGTTCGTCGACGAACGTACACCCTTGTCGACGAATTTCAGACTTCCAAAAATCCTCTTTTGGTATCTTCTCGTCGATGAAACCCCTGTGTTCGTCGACGAGGCCTGGAAAATTTCTTGGAATTATCACCTCCAAAATGCAATGTTGTCGACAAAGTTCGCTGTCTCCTTCTGTTACTGTTTCCACTTTCCTCCCTCTTTATTATTTAAATACCATTATTCTTTGGGTCGTTACATGAGGGCTTACTGAGTAAGGTGAGTGCCCTGGTATGCTTTAGTTGTGACCTTAGGATTACCTAAGTGTTAGAGTAGAAGGGTGCTACTTGTATAGGCGGGTAATCACCCCTATCCTTGAGTAATCTCGTGGGTTAAATCTTTGCATGTGAATGATTAGGTTTCAGAGAATGATTTCAGTGTTTATGATAATAATTTGAAAATGTGTCTCACCCGAATATAATTATTTCTTTTCAGGACATCCTCAAGGTCGGGTTTAGGGAGCTCAAGGGGTTTAGTCTCTTTTGAGGATTGTAAAAGAGAAAGGGTATATTTTTTATATACTATAGGATTGTATTGAGTTTAAGTATATGTTTTATGTTTTATGTCGTTATGTTTTAAGGATGTTGAGTAAGGAATGATTGTGAAAATACTAAAATGTTTTGGGAGATAAGTAAATTTGTGGAAATGTAGGTGATTGATGAGTTATATGGAATTTAGATAGGAATAGTAAACTCTGGTATTACGTTATTATGGTATTATATATGGAGATTATGTTTATGTTTTCCGCTGCGTATATTATAGATTATGGATTATCAGGTTTTTATTAGGTATAACACACCGGACCCAGGTTTAGGGGTTCGGGGCGTTACAAACCCTCTTCAACCCCAGGAGGTTTACCCCTCGAAACCCAACCTATTCAACTTCCCAATTAAAAATTCGAAAAACAACTCCGAGTAACCGAGCCAAACTGTTAATATAACTTTGTAAAGCCATTGGCGGTTTCTTCTAAACCTGAACAAAACCGTCGATAGTTTCAGACAAACCATCACCAGTTTCTTCTAGCAAACCAGCTTCTCTGTTTTTCCACCATGTTTTATTTGTATATGTGTTACACTCAATAATATGAGCCACATATCACAACATGTTGTTACTATAAAACAAATAATAATGTGAAACATTTTATGAGTTAATAGTAATAAATAGACAAGAAATAATTATTCTCAAATTTCATCTTGAGATGTTTATTCAATTCTTATTATATGTTAAATAAAATAATTAGGAATATTTTTTCTCTTGATTTTTAGAATAAAGAGATACTTTATTGAATAACAATAAGAAATCGTTTTAAATGCCAATCAACTCCCCAAATATTATCATTTATTCAAAAAATGGGATTCTGTGAACATATTCCATATGTATACTCACATGTACACCCAATTCCCACACTTTACCAAATTAAAAAGATATATGGTTTAAAAGATATATATCCATACTTGAATAAGAGGAAAAGAGGACATCTCCATCTCAATATTCATAATGCCAAAGATGAACCAGATGGGAAAAATATTATGAACGACTCATTGTTTACTAGAAACTCAACATAGAGAGCTCCAAAAACTTTAAAGTTATATGGACATGGATTGGTAAATTAAGAAAATAACTTTTGATCCATCAGATGCACGATAAAATAGTTTTAATGTGCTTTTCATTTTCAATTTATGTAAATAATGAGGTCATGTCGTCAAAGATATAACAACATTAACATATAGATAAGGCAAATCAAAGGCTTCCAAAGCTTAAATACAAGGAGATCTTATCTTCAAGAGGCACAAATCTTTTCTTTTCAATATTCTTAAACTAAGAAAGAAGTGTTATACTCAAACCTACTCATGATAAGAGATATTGTAGCAACCAAGCTGTTAAAATTAGATAGTCTTTATGTTGACTTAATATACATGAATGAGCACTAACTTGACCCAAAAGTATAAGTTTTTTTAATCTTGAATCAAATCATGTATATAAGAACCCATTCTCCACTCTATTTTTTCAATAAGAATAAATTTACAAGTGAAATTCTCAATACAAGCAATACTGTATAAATTAATTAAGACCCTACTTTGCAATCATTTTTGAAACTTTTTAGTTTAAAAAATGTTTTGTTTAAGTTCTTCCTTCTAGTTTCATTTTCTTTGTACTTACCTTCTGAGTAATATATCTCTATATTATTGCATTTTTTAATTTAAAGTTAAGAAATGAATTTAAGCAAAGACTAATATTCAAGGTAAGAATTAAATGTATGTGTTGAGGTAAATCTAAAGCATCTATAAATAGAATTAGTTGTCTGCATAAACTAAAAGCTAAATTTTTTTATTGGATTTCTTCTATTGTAAAATATAACATGCTTTTACTGTATACTAATAATAATAATAATAATAATAATAATAATAATAATAATAATAATAATAATGCTATATTTTGCAAGATCATAATCGACCATCATGGGTCATAACACACAGCATCTTCCGCAATAATAAATGAATGAAAACACTAATTAGGTAAAAAGAAAAGAAGTTATATATATACATGCGTACACATACACTAGGTGTAGTGCACGTGCATTGCACGTCGTGTGACATTGTACATGCAACAATTTAATTTCAATTCCATATAGCTATTTCATAGTTGTCTTTATTTGGAATACCCTAATATATTGTAGAAATATTATTTATAATACAACTATTAATACAAACATGACTAGAAAATGATATACATATTTTCATTCTATACAACATTAGTTAATTACTTCTACTGAAAGACATGCGTGATCATGTTATCCACAAGACTTGTAAGAAGTATGAACTTACTTTCAAACAATATTTCCCATTATAATAAACTAGTTATGTGGTTTTAAATTCAAATATTAGAAATTAGTTATCTAGGGTAGGTTTGTATAATTATACAGGAATGATATTATTCGCCTAAGTGGCTACATGATCCTAATTGTCTATTTTGATGATAACAACCCATTAGTGGTTCTTAGTTAAACTAATCTTTGCATACTAAACTGTGACAGGTATAAGTGACAAAATCACATAGATATAGGTTTTGTACAAAGATCAAGCAAATATTCTCATAAGCAAAGATCAAGTGGACACTAAAATAGGCAAAGATCAAAAGGACATTCACTCAAGAGATCTCAAGCACATACTAATGGAAGCTAATGTAGAATCATATGTAATGGGGAGTGTTTGAGGTAGTATTTGCTGTAACTCTTGTAGTTTTGTTTCACACATGTTTATTGAGCAAGAGTTAAGCAAATTGCACATGCATACTAGTTCATAAGACCATGACCTTGCTAAGTCATAAGTTTAATACTCATGGTTTTCAAAGATAAAACAATGAGTTTGACATAAATATCCTATACTCAAATGTATTTTCATAAGGGGGTGAGTTTTAAACAGTATTAGTATTAAAATCTTTCATATACTTGGTTTCGGTTAAGTTTAAACCGAGATTAAGCACCTAAGCAAAGAAACAGAGTAAACCATTGATGGTTTGGCCAGGTGCTTCGATGGTCTCAGAAAGTAAGCTAAATAGACTTTTTCTTAGAGAAAATCATCGAAGGTTTAGGGAAATCTGTTGTCGGTTAGTGTCAGACTTTGAACCTAACGGGCATTAAACGACTAGTTTTCAAAGTAATTTATTGTTTTAAATGGCTAACGACCATATAACAGCTAGTTCGTCCATTTTTCTATAAATACAAGTCCAAAAACTTGTTTAAAGATTGATCTTAGTAATTAACATCTTTTGAATATCATTCACAAGCACTTTGCATTTAGTTCATCATTTCAAGTGCTCAAAATCTCTCTTACTCTTTAATCTTGTGTTGATTCATTACTTGAGAGATTTGTGTGAGGTTTGTATTGTATTAGATATCATCTCATTCAAGGAGCATTGTCTTTGTAATTAATTCTTATCTTGTAAGAGTTCTTTGTGAACCAAGTGTTAAAGGGATTGGTTCCTGTATGAAGGTTCTTGGGGAATCGGATTGTAAGAGTTCTTGGTGAACCTTGCTGAAAGGCTCTAGGTGAGATAAAGGCGTTTGTTCCCATGTGTAAAGACTTCTTCATCAGTGAAGGAGGTTGATAGTGGATTGTGGAATCCTTGAGAGTGTTTCAAGGCGTGGACGTAGGCAAGCACGTTAATATCGTTTGTCAAGCTTCTCTTCCTTATACTCTTTTATTTAATATCTTGCTTGCATTTTGCCAAGATTTACATTTTGTAGAGGAAAGCTATAATCTGCAAAAGAGTCCATGCATCCCTCCTCTAGACTCGACTCTTGGGCCAATAGATACACATATTAAAAATAATAATAAAATAGTTTCAACCTTGAATTTAGACAAGTTAAATCATGTTCAAGTAAAAATACTCAAGTTCAAGTTGAATTTATTTATTTTTTTTAACAAGCCTTAAATTCTTCTCTTTTAAAATTAATAATATTAGTTAGCATAATGGTTTACCATTTGATCAAAGTACTTTTGTAATGCTTTCAAAAAAAAAATGATCGAGTGAGTGAAAAATCCACAATATAAAAATATATGAAATAATAATGTTCATCTAAATTATTAATTATCAAATTGAATTTATTTATAATAATATCAATAGTACATTATGCTAAAAACAAATACAATTATAAAATTAAACCAACTTGTAGAGCCCCCCTCCCCCAACAAAAATGATTTGAACCAAATGGGTTGCATTGTCCACATTTTCTTTAACAAATTGCATCATCAAATGTAATTAGTTTTTTAATTTAATGTAGGAGTCCTATGTCACCAATGAAAATTATGAAAGAAGTTTAACCACCCATATGTGACCAAGACCATATGCATGCATGTAACCGCTATGATTGACCATCATGGTGGTTGCAATCACTATGTCAACCATGGTGGTAGTGATCTGTCGCTACTTCATCCATCATGTTTAGAATACGCTCACGTAGAGACTCTTCTTGAACTTGTTTGACAAATTTTGTTAATGAGAAAACTAATTAAATTGTATTTTCAGCATGTTCATCAGCTCTAGCACATAAATACTCAAACATAAGATATGTTATAATTTGAGAGTGGTTCACTTAATTTTTTGCAAATAATTTACACATGATGGAACTTTTGAAATTTCAAAATATATAGGATAAAATATTGCTTTCAATCTTGATGCTTACACATAATAACAGTTAATCATGCGCATGCACACACAAACACACAAAGAGAGAGAGAGAGAGAGAGAGAGAGAGAGAGAGAGAGAGAGAGAGAGAGCCATTCACATGATTAAACATATCTATGACAATTTCACAAACTGCAAATCCTAACCCCCCCCCCCCCCCCCCCAAGGAAAGAAAGCCATTCACATGATTAGTCATGCATTCAAAACTCAATGTTAGTACTTGAGTTTGGCATCTCTCATTTCTTAAAATAAAAATGGACATGCAAAGTTAGATTAAAATCCTATAGGTAACAATAGGTGTGGTGATATTTAAGAAACTCTTTGGGTATTTCGCTACAAAGTGCATGTTTATTAAAGAAATGTATTATTTTTCCCTCTTTTGTTACCTATCACCCACTTTCTCCCTTATTTTGAGCCCCTAGATGACTGACTCAACTCCTAACCACTCTTTTAATTTATCACCCAAACAGCTAAACATAAGCCTACAAACAAAACATGAATGCCTATTACTTTATTCATACGACATTTAACATATTGTTATAAACATTTTCTCCCCTTTTTCAAGATTGCAAATATATTATATGAAGTTCATGAAGATACAAAGAAAAGAATACTATTTATTTACAAAAGAATTAATTAAAACTGGATTACAAAAGGTTATGAAAAGAAAAAGAAAGATGCCAGGTAGAATAAAAAAACTCACAATTAAAAATTTTATCATCGTAGCCAAAGATTTCACAATTCACATATGCAAACATAATCTAATGTGTTAATCAAATCTACTTGAAAGGTTCAAGTCTTTGGGAGGCCGGGATAAAACATGACGACTCCCCACTATACAAAAAGCTCATTAGAATTAAGAATCAGATTATGTTAAGATGTGCCAACCACCTAGATGTAGTGCTTCAGCTTTTTGAGGAATGGGACCTTGACCACACTAGCTCTTCCATTTGTTATAACTTCTGGAGAGCTAAAGGAACTACGGTTCCTTGGTCCAAGGAGGTATGGAAGAGTGGAAGTACCCCTAAACATGCTTTCACCCTTTGGCTAGGAATTAAAAGGAAACTACCTATATGTGATAGACTCATTGGTTTTGAAGGAGACCTATATTGTACCTTTTGCTGCTAGGAGCATGAATCCATTGATCATATATTTTTTAATTGCAAATTCTCCTCTCAGGTTTGGAACACAATTAGAAGTTGGTTGGGGCTCAACAGGGCTATGACAACACTAAGAGCAACAGTGAAATGGCTACGAAAGGAGGTCAGGGGCACTAGGATACATTCAGTAGGCAAGAGAGTTGGTCTGGCCTCTACTGTTTATCTCATATGGAATGCCATGAATAGAAAAATATTTGAAGGAAAATCCATATCCCCAAAGGAGCTGATAGTGACCATCCACAAACATATATACACAGTGGTTTATGATAGATTTGGGCTACACACAGTTGGAGTATAATCTCAATTTGGATCTTGTTGTATGAGTTTTGGATTGTTGTAATTGGCCAAAAGGCCCCTAGATTGCCTAGGTTCTTTTGTGTTCCTGTGTGTTGACTTATTACTTGTAATTTTGATGGGGCTTATATATTCCCCCAATACCTGGGTATGCCCAGAGTTCCATATAAATACTCATTTTGATTAATACATTTACCCTTATGACAAAAAAAAAAAAAAACATAATCTAATGCTCTTCAAACTTTAATTTAGTGGGCAACAAAATCTGACTAATATTTGGTGCTAAATTTGACAGCTTTTAAAGCTAACATTCTGCACATCAAAGAAGTAGTTGAAACTAATATATGACGTTTAACTTTATAAAAATGTGTTGAGATTTTCTCCCCCCAAAAGAAAATACTTGGGGCAATATGATTGTAATTGTATAAGAGATGCCACATTTTATGTAACAATTCACAAAACTAAGTGGATATTGACATAAACTTTGCCCAAGCCAAAATTTTCTTGTTCTATAATTTGCTTTCACCATTATTTTAAGCAAACTTAATTACAAAAGAATCATATTTAGAAAATGAAGAAACAATTTAAAGAGTAGTACTTCACA
This sequence comes from Malania oleifera, assembly GCF_029873635.1. Lineage (NCBI taxonomy): Eukaryota > Viridiplantae > Streptophyta > Magnoliopsida > Santalales > Ximeniaceae > Malania > Malania oleifera. Next base: position 82,128,566 of record NC_080417.1, on the reverse strand, counting down.
AATTTAAACATCAAAAGGAAGTCTTATAGTAGAAAAGTTGTCGTGATTCATAAAAAAAAAAAAAAAAAGGTAGAATTGATCAATTCAATGACAGCCAATCTTGTACTCATATTATCTATCTTTTTGTTGATAAGTAGCAGTCTAAGTATAAAATTGACCAATAGTTAGAACCATATATAACTAGGCAAGCAATTCTTATTGTCGAAAGAATGACTTTTTACAGTAATGAGGTCCAACCACAAATTTATTGGCTATGCCTTAGATGCATAGTAAATTAAATGATAGCTGAAATAAACAACTAGACTCCTCAAACCTTTAAAACATGAAAACAATTTATCAAAAATTAACACGAGAATGCAAATTACAATTTCTAATGTGTAACTCATGTTTTATAAAACAATAGCTTTACATCAACCATGCTAATTTCATTCAATTCACTCATTGTAGTTTATTATAATGCAACTCAAGTTTCTCTTGCCCATTTAAATAGATAAATAATATAGTTGCATCTCCATAGATGTAGAAATCAATAAAATTAAATCACAAGCATCAAAGAAACATTAAGCAAAGTTTCCCAAAAATGACAAATACTAAAGTATTCAAACATAAAAATAAAACAATTCATATCTTATTCCAGTTAAACTTTCCTAAATATTCTTTCACCACAAAAAAAAAATCCTAATTCTTGGAGGGAAAATAATAATACAAAAACTTCAAAGGTAAAATATTTTATAACCACTGGTTTTACACAATAGAAATAGAGAAAAATTTAAAGTATGCATACCAGAAAAATCTTTGAAAACACATGATCAAAGAATCCTTGCAGTTCTTCCCTCCTAAAATGTCCACTTTCGAATTGATCAACAAGGGTCGGGCTTTAATCATATAGGAGAGCATGAAATCCAATAGTAGAACAACAAGATAAAACAACAAGGTGAAGCACCCTGCACGTCTACTTGTTTGTAGTAAAAAGTATAGTGCAAGCTAGAAAGCTTTAATTATGAAAGTTTTGAGAGTATGAGCCCAATGAAAATACTAAAATTATATAATGGCCTTTGGATAACAAGAGAGAAACAACCCATACTATCATTAAAAGACATGTTGAAATTAAATCGAAACTATCAGGATCTACCTTGAAAAGACAAATGAATGTTTTTTTTTTTTTTTCAATTTTTATAGAACTAACCATAACTAACATCTTATCTCCTCTAAGAAAATTTTTGGAACTCCTCAAACTTGAAATCAACTATAATGACATATATTTTTAAAAAATTTCTTTGCTCCTGGAATTTTTAAAAGAAAATAAAACACAAATAGAACATACAAACTTTACCATCAACTCAACATCCATATTATTTTAGTAATGAGCGTGTATTATTTGTGTACATGTATTCATTTAAGAACCAACACTATAAAATTGACTTTGGTAATTAAGAAGCAACAATTTAGAGTTCAAATATTTAGATTACTTCCTTAAATGAGCAAAGCATGTGAACTTCTTGTTTCCAAACTTGACTCCAAATTTTGATAGGTGATCTATTATTGGTACCTTCTCCTGGAGGTGCGCTCAGGAAAAAAGAGCCCTTGGAGGGTTTAGCTTTTAACCTTTTTTTGGAAATGTGGAGGTTTTTTTTTCTTTTTTCTTTTTTTTCTTTTTTTTTTTTTTTAGGCATGGAGATTCACAATTTTTTGTGTTTGGTGGCTCATTTCTTGAGTGGTTGACATACACAAGGAAGAGAAAATAGTTAATATCAGCAATCTAGGGGAAACTATCGACGGTTTCATTAAACCGTCGATGGTTTGACTAAAATCTCAGAATTTCTACTCAGTATCTTTTCAT